>NC_089838.1:229097067-229418495 GCF_035609145.1 Eleutherodactylus coqui | reverse complement strand
ATGGAGGAAGAATAGATTTCGCATAGCATGCTATGCGTGCCATTTGCCACGGATTCCACAGTAAATATCCAGCCATGAGCAGGAGCCCTAAATAGAGATGAGCGAACGTACTCGGATAAGCACTACTCGTCCGAGTAATGTGCTTTATCTGAGTACCTCCCCGCTCGTGCTGAAAGATTCGGGACACGCTGCGGAGCGGGGAGCTGCAGGGGAGAGCGGGGAGGAACGGAGGGGAGATCTTTCTCTCCTTCTCTCCCGCCCGCTCTGCCCCGCTCCCCGCTGCGACTCACCTGTCAGCAGCGGAGCGCCCCGAATCTTTCAAGACGAGTACAGCGGTACTCGGATAAGGCACATTACTCGGACGAGTAGTGCTTATCCGAGTATGTTCGCTCATCTCTAGCCCTAAAGCAAACTGGGCCTCATTTATAAAAAAAAAAAAAAGTAGAATAGAAAAACGATGTTAATGCCAACCATAGTATTTAATGCTGAAAAAAGATGTTCATCGAGTTCAGCCTATTACCCCCCAATGTTGATCCAGAGGAAGACAAAAAAAAACCCTGTGAAGTAGAAGCCAATTTTCCTCATTTAAAAGGGAAAAAAACAATTCCTTCCCGACTCCAATCTGGCATTCGGAATAATCCCTGGACCGCTCACCCTTTTGAAGTTATTAACGATAACATGTCATATTGTAACACTCAAGAAAGACATCCAGTTCCCTGTGGAACACTCTGCCTGAAAACATGGTGCTGGCAAATTCGATAAGTTTATTAGTCTCACAGCAAAGAACCCCCTTCTATGTTGGTGTAGAAACCTTTCCTCTAGATGCAGACGGCTCCCCCTTGTTACAGTCACAGTCCTGGGTATAAGCAGATGGTGGGAGAGATCTCTATATTGTCACCTGATATATTTATACATGGTTATTAGGTCGCCCCTCAGCCGTCTTTTCTCGAAACTATATAACCCCAATTTTGATAACCTCTCTGGGTATTATAGTCCACCCATTCCATTTATTACTTTAGTTGCCCACCTTTCTACCCGCCCAAGCTCTGATATATCCTTGAGAACTGACGCCCAAAACTGTCCACAATATTCCATGTGTTGACCAGTGACTTGTAAAGAGGAACAATGTTCTCATCATGTGCCCCTATAATTTTTTTGATGCACCCCATGATCCTATTTGCCTTTGCAGCAGCTGCCTGACACTGGTTGTTCCAGTTAAGCTAACAGTTAACTAAAATCCCCAAGTCCTTTTCCATGTCAGTGTTACCCAGTGATTTCCCATTCAGGCTGCCTGTACACAGGCGTAGCGATATCCTGCGGCAGATCTCCACCGCCGGGGAGCAGGAGCCAGCTGACGGATCTCCGCGGTGAGCCTGACCGAGGCTCACCATGGAGAATCGCAGCAATTCGGAGCATGCTGCAATTTGCCGCCCGTGAGCGGAGAATCACTACAATTTTCCGCTCGTGGAGAGGGGGGGGGGGGGGGCTGTGCTTTTCATAGCAACGCTATGAAGAGAGTTCACTGCGACCAGATTATCGCAGTGAAAATTCGTCCGTCGACAGGAGCCCTTCGTGCGTAATGGTGACATGCATTTCCCTGCCCATGTGCATAATCTTACATTTATCAGTGTTACACCTCATTTGCCACTTTTCTGCCCAAGCCCCCAACTTATCCAGATCCTCTTGCAACGACATGCTGTCCTCATGTTAAAGGAGATGTCCCGAGGCAGCAAGTGGGTCTATACACTTCTGTATGGCCATAATAATGCACTTTGTAATGTACATTGTGCATTAATTATGAGCCATACAGAAGTTATAAAAAGTTTTATACTTACCTGCTCCGTTGCTGGCGTCCTCGTCTCCATGGTGCCGACTAATTTTTGGCCTCCGATGGCCAAATTAGCCGCGCTTGCGCAGTCCGGGTCTTCTGCAGTCTTCTATGGGGCTCCGTGTAGCTCCGTGTAGCTCCGCCCCGTCACGTGCCGATTCCAGCCAATCAGGAGGCTGGAATCGGCAGTGGACCGCACAGAAGAGCTGCGGTCCACGGAGGAAGAGGCCATCTTCAGCGGTGAGTAGAGAAGTCACCGGAGCGCGGGGATTAAGGTAAGCGCTCCGGTGAGCTTTCTTTACCTCCCTGCATCGGGGTTGTCTCGCGCCGAACGGGGGGGGGGTTGAAAAAAAAAAAAACCCGTTTCGGCGCGGGACAACCCCTTTAATTCTGTCAGTTTTGTATCTGCAAATATTGGTATTTTACTGTACAAATTCTCTACCAGGTCATTAATATATTAAAAATAGGGCCCAGTACTGCCCCCTGTGGTACCCCACTAGTAACAGTGATCCCTCCAATACTGCCCCCTGTGGTACCCACTAGTAACGTAATCCAATCAGAGTATGTACCGTTAATAACCACCTTCTGCTTTCCATCACTGAGCCAGTTACTTACCCGCTTACACATTCTCGCCCAGACCAAGCATCTCATTTTATATACCAACCTTTTATGCAGCACAGAATCAAACACTTGGGAAAACCAAGATATACAAGATCCAGTGACTCTCTCTAATCAGAGCTCAACTTTCATTTCTGAAACTGCTTTGCTAAAATAGAAGCTGTGATATTGACTGGTAATGGCACAATAGTAAGAGGTTTTATTAATAATTTCTGCTTAATGTACAGGATGTCCCGAATCTGTACACACACTTCAATAGTGGTTATATAATCTTTATTTAAAATCCAAATTGAATATAAGACGGCAATATGTAGTACAGTTACTCCCCGACTTGCGAACAGGTTCCGTTCCGGGAGCCCGTTCGCAAGTCCGTTTTGTTCGCAAGTCGAACAAGTAGTAGTATGGAGCGGGATCGCGGGTGGATCCCGCTCCATACAACGTCGGTTGCCGGCTGTTCTTACAGCGGGCACCGGGCGGCAGCAGTTACGACGAGCGGCGCGGCTCGTCGGAACTGCTGCCGCCGGGTGCCCGCTGTAAGAAACAGCCTGCACCCGACATTCAGGGGGCCCGTACAGCGTCCCACGATGAGATCGCGGGACGCTGTGTGGTTGCAAGGCAGCCGGGGACCTCCTGAAAGGCCCCAGGGCTGTCTATGCAGAGTGCCCATCAAGCGCACGGCTTGCTAGGCGCTCTGCATAGACAGCCCTGGGGCCTTTCAGAAGGCTCCCGGCTGCCCAGCAACCGCGACCTGACCGGACAGGCTTCTATCAGGCTTGATAGAAGCCTCTCCGGCCCCTGCACAGCATGATGTAATGCCATAGCATTACATCATACTGTGCAGAACAGATTGTTCGCAACTAGCGAAATTCGCAAGTCGAATGTTCGCAAGTCGGGGACTATCTGTACTAGGTTGTCTCTAAAGAGATTAATCGCCGTATGATTGCGAAAGCCACCATGCAGCAGTAAGGAGTCAAATAAAATGGTGAAGACATGCTTGACTTTCAAGCCCCAATGGTTCTTCTTGCTTCAGTTCACTAAAATCAGAAGGCTCTGACTGGCAAAGTAGTTTTCCAGGCAATGCTCCCTGGGATACATTTGGGGTTGGCGCAGAAGCCGCTGCTCCGACCCACGCAGTGGCCGGCACAGTCCTTAATGAAGTTATTGGGAGCTGCGCCTCTAAATACAAGTGCAGCTCCCACTGATCTCAATGCCTGTCATTATGAGCGCCGGCCACTACACGCTCTAATATTTTCATGACAGGTTCCCTTTAATAACTTCCTCATGCAGAAACAAAATAGGCATTCTCTAGAGGAGGAAAACTCCCATGTGTGATCAAAAAGCACCAGCACAAAAGCCAGTAAGACCTCACGTAGCATGAAATTGTTTTAATGCAATTTTTCTGGCTTTAATACAATCAAGAAGAGTGTCAGGGTGGGGGATGTGGGAAGAGACTGAAGTAAGCCTAACCAGGTTCTCTTTTTTTGCCCTAATTATGCCTACAAGTACTGGTACAACACAAACGTTGGATAGGATGTCCCTTTAAATGGTATGTACACCTTTGAACTAATTTGCATAATTCTGCAATGCGTCTAATTTGAAAATTTCCTAAATAGTCTTGATTCTAAAGTCTTAAGGCCTCATGTCCACGGGCAAAATCGGATTTAAAATCCGCAGCGTTTTTCCTGCACACGGATCCGCGTCCCATAGGGATGCATTAGACACCCGCAGGTAGTTAAATACCTGTGGATGTCATTTTTCCCTGCATGCGCGGGTCCCACCTGCAGAAAAAAAAATCCAGACAAGCTCCATTTAGGTGCGGGTCTCCCGCGGGGACGGCTCCCGCAGGCTTCTATTGAAGCCTATGGAAGCTGTCCAGATCCGCAGGAGACCCGCGCCTGAATTAAACTCACCTGCAGCGGGCGATGCAGATCTTCCTTCCTTCGCGGCCGGAAACTTCTTTCTTCGGTCCGACGGATGTGCCCGGCGCATGCGCACGGCACGCAGCCGGCGTGCCGAGCACATCCGCTGGGCCCAAGAAAGAAGATCCGGCTGCGAAGAAGGGAAGACACGCACGCCCCGCAGCAGGTGAGTTTATTCTTATTTTCAGCCCTCATGTCCGCGGGAAAGGAGGAACGCGCTGCGGATTCTCCATGGAGAATCCGTAGCAGGCCTGATTATCCCCGTGGACATGAGGCCTAAGTGTTTGTGTCTACATAAAAAAAAATTAAAAAATAATAAATCGACCGGCTCTACATCACGGCACGTCTGAATAAGCCAAGTCCATCCATCTACACGCCTGCATGGAGGAGCCATGAACGGACAGCATGGAAGTAGTTTAGTGTGCAGTATGATCATCACGGTTTGCCGACTTTCTACATACCCGGCTGACGTTCACAGCATGAATAAAGCTGAAAGAAGACCCAAGCTGCTACAAGTACAGTTGCAATCTTTATTAACAATATTCATAAATGTTCAGTATATCCAGCATTATTGGAGGCTTTATGCAACATTAAACTACTTGTGTCGATACCAGTTAACAACTGCAGGACATCAATAAGCACGGTAATATTACGCACCTCAAAGGTTTAGCGGAGTAACAAACTGTAGAGTTTTATTTCATAAATTACTGTTTGTATTCTAGTATTTCTTTTTTTTTCATTATATGTGCCCCAAATGTATATTCACATAGACAACCCTGATACAAACTTTTACATGAGGCAATGTATACGTCACTGGGACTCATGCCTTCTCCGGGATGGATCACAGTCTTCTCATCAGTTGCTGAACACCTCCTAAGAAGCTGTAGACTAGCAATATCTACAGTAATGATGGTCACCCCCATCGGCCTAGTAAACTCCTTGTACTGCCACAGATGGAAGCATGTGGATCACAACAGTGACATGCAGGTCCGTGGTAAGGGAGGTCATCACATGCAATTCTGGCATGCAAATCCCTCTCTGGCATGTCTACAAGTGTGGGCCAGATAAGGGGAGAGGGGATCTACTTCACCTGCCATCAGGAAAACGGACAGCAGCAAGGCAGGAGTCTTCCAACTTGCCTAACACAGATTTTTATGAAAGGTTGTTTGCCTCAATAAAAAAAAAAAAAAAAAAAAAGAAAATCATGCATAAATTCACGCCAAAATACATGAATTTAGGATGATTAAGATAAGCCTGGAAACAGAAAAAAAAACTGCTGCTGGGAATTTAAAAAGGAGATAAAATGTGCTACAGATTTACACATTAATATTGTAAACTGTAAAAATTAGTACACATTTGCAAAAAGGTTGTGCAAAACTATTGTATTTACAAAATGGCACAGAAGTGAATTCAACAGTCTATGCACATGCGCACTTCATCCAAGTCTTCGACAGAAGGATCTATCAGGGAAAAAAACCCGCCAGCTTCAACTAGGGCTCGCTTTCATAGTGTACTAGGTTCACAAAAGGTTACAGCAGTGGGAGCAAATATTGCCCAAGTCAATCCTATTGTTAAAGCTGAGAAAGGTTTAAGGCCATTCAAGTTAAAAGGGCAGAGTGAAAAAACCTTTGAGAACCCAGTCTGATTTGACAGTTTTGCTTTACTCCCTCTCAGAAACAAATCTGTGGTCTTAACCTTAAAAAAAAAAATCTTAAATACAAAACTTATTACAGTATGAAGATCAGAAGGTAGAGGGGGGAGGGGGGGGGAAGCAGACTTAAAAAAATGGTAAAACCCAAGTGTCCATTGTTCACACCCGTCCTACCACTAGGAAATAGGCATTATGTACATTTGTCTTGATTTCAAGTAAAATGACTTTACATTGCT
Organism: Eleutherodactylus coqui; assembly: GCF_035609145.1. Taxonomy (NCBI): domain Eukaryota; kingdom Metazoa; phylum Chordata; class Amphibia; order Anura; family Eleutherodactylidae; genus Eleutherodactylus; species Eleutherodactylus coqui. Next base: position 229,412,243 of record NC_089838.1, on the reverse strand, counting down.
ATCACCAAAACAGATCTGTTCATCAGTGCATCATTTGGAACTACTAATCTGAGACTACAGGATTTCACACTCGAGACAGCAGCTTACACTACTATGGCCCGCTAAGCTGCCAGGCTGACTATTAGTGTAGGGGAGGAGGAGGAGCAGAGAAAACAAAAAGGTTTAGAAAGGAAGAGAGATGGAAATGAGGTGGTGGTCATGCACACGGGCCGGCTCGTCAACCTGCCAGCTTGCTGGCCACCAGAGAAGGTTTCCTCTGGGGAAGGTCTTGCGGAGTTGGAATATGGTCTCCCGTCACCTCCGTCTTGTCTGGAGCAGCAGCGGGAAGTTGCTTGTTCTTGATCTTTGCTTTAGCCATGTTGTAGTCCCCAGAGTCAAAATATTTTTGCTGCGAAAGAAAAAAGATAAAATAAAGAATAATTCACATTTGACAATATACAAAGATAATACACAAATCATATGGTACTTCCAAAACCCATTTTCAGCGATAAGACAATTGATACACTGAAAATTTATGGGTGCCTGCAAGCAATTTTATACGAAAAAGTGGAACATTGTGAAAAAAAATAAACAAAAACATGCATGTTATGGCTAAGAGTCTGATCCAAACAGAGCCTGAAATGTACACCGCTGGCTGCAGATAGCTGTACATGGTGTAGAGCTCACATACGTCACTTAGGCCTTTGTTTATATGAACATATCTGCACCAGAATTGACAAGGCAATCTCTGCAGTCCAGATGCCTTCAACATTTGAGTCATGGAGTTGGTAACTGTCCCATTTCAGTGAAGGGTGATTAGTTGTGCAATGGCTCAAATTACCCATTACTCATTTAGTAGGGGAAAAAAAACATGGCTTCCCTACCTTCTAAGTTGGACAGAAGTCAAACATATGACCCAATTAGTGGAGCGAATGGAGGTGTTTTTTTTAAATTAAAGTTATTTTCTCCCCACCTGGATCCAGGGAGAGTGGTGACAGTAACAGGCTGTGATCTTTCCTCCTGCCAACCCTTCTTTTCGTGGCGTTCCGTTTCTAGATGCACACGTGATCATTGAGCCCGTTATGTGAAAGCCAAGACCCTGCTTGTAGGACTACATACCCATTCTCACAAGTTTGGTTCTGGAGGGCTATAAATTCAGTATGCTTTGTCTTGTGGTATAGCTGAGGGCTTCTATATGGATGATCTGATCTAGGCTGCTTTCAAATCGCAGGAGACACACGAATACAAACCCCATTCTTTTGAATGGAGTCATATACACAAGTGATTTTTTTTTCTGCATCGCAGTGTGGGTAGTAAGAAAAAAAATTAAATCGTGGCATGTCCTATAGTTCCTCAGAAGGCATGGCCCATTGTTTCAATGAGTGCGCAATGTGAGGTTTCCCATGTTTCAGAGGATCGCTACTTTACCTGAAGTGATGAGGCATTTGACAGAAAAATGCCTCGCATCTGCAAGTAAACTGCACTTTGAAGCGTGCGATATTGGGACGATTTTCATGGCCAGATATTTTGCTTACCTGTGTATAGGCAGGCTTATGCCACGATCCTGATCATGGCACTTTACAGTGATTTTTATCATGTGTGAGTGGCTTTAATGTCATGAAGCAGCGATTATGTGTATACTGTAAAGCACGCCTTCACACGGGCAAGAGCCGCTGCAGAATTTCTACATTAAAATTTTAAAATAATCCCCTTCACATGGTGCAGGTATTTTTCAACAATTTTGGAAATACAAAAGGTTGAATCAGGCAGCTGCTCTGCAAGTAAAAGCGTACAGCATTAGGTCATACTGCAGAGATTCCACTATGTGAGAAGGCGGCCTAATGGGCTGTTGAATGTAAACATTTGGTCTCCTCTCTCTCATATGAATTAGTTGTGTACTTTTTTTGGGGTATGGTTGGGGAGGAATGACTGTTTTTGTACGGTTAAAGACAAGGTTTGTGGGCCCTGGCAAGAGACTGAAGGGGTTAGCTGTGACTTGGGCAGTGTCGCCCAGTCTAAACGCTCCCCGCTCAGTGTTTAAACAAAAATGTGAAGGACTGGGTGAGAATTTAGCAAAAAGTGAAAGTTTTTAAGCAATGATCTACCTGTCTAAACAATCGGCATGAGCACCAACAACCAGCGGTAAAGTCAGTCGCTCATGCAGATCGTTTAGCCATGTAAGTGGAATTAGGGTAAGCCATCAATATCAGATGAGCGTTTGTTCCTTGCCGATAGGTCATCAACATATAAGTCACGGATAACCCCTCTTATCCCTTGAAGGCGGGTTTCTTACCACACTGCCGTGCCCACCAGGGCAGGTTTTTAAATGGGCCAATCATTTAATTTCAACTAATTTTGCAGTCGCGTTCCAAGAGCCATAACTTATTTTTCCATTGACCCAGCCATACGTGGGCTTTTTTTTTTTGAGACAACTTGTACTTTTTGATGGCATCATTTTTGGGTATATATAATGTATTGCATAACTTTTGTAAAAACATTTGTAGGGAGATTAGGGGGAAAAAAAAAATTCTGCCATTTGTTTTCTGGATTTCATTTTTACAGCGTGCAGAATACCAAGTTTATACAGTTTTTAAATGTTTTGCTATTTTTGTACATTTAAAAAAAAATTTTTCTTAAAGGTTTGCTTTTGTGTCACCACATTCCAAGATCCAAAATTATTTTATTTTTCCATTGCCAGAGCCCCAGAAGGCCTTGTTTTTTGTGGGATGAACTCTAGTCTTCATTTATCTAATTTTTTGATCGCTTTTATTCCATTTTTTCTAGTGGCAAGATTAACAAAATCTGTAATTCTGGCATGTTTTTTATTTTTCGCTGCATTCCCTGAGCAGTACAATATATTAAAGTAATTCTACAGGCCAGTACGATTATGCCAATACCAAATTGTAAGAGTTTTCTTCTTCTTATCAATGCATTCAAAGACCTCTAGCATTTGAATTTATTTTATCAACAGAGCTGTCTAAGGGTTTTTATTTTGTGGGATGAGATGTACTTTTTATTAGTACCGTTTGTTGATCTGTGCAGCATTTTGATCACTTTCTATTTAATTTTTTGTATGGTGAGATGCATTAGCTAAATTAGCTACTTCGCCACATAAAAAAAAAAAAATTCCATGCCGTGCACCCTGCAGATTAACCTGTTCCCACTCCAGGATGTACATTTACGTCCTGCAGCATCGGAGTATGTATGAAGAGAAATTGCGGTGCGATCTCTCTTCATACAACAGGGGCGTCAGCTGTTTATTACAGCTGTTTGCATAGACTTGCATAATACTTTTTTAAAATTCTTCTAATACTCTACTATGATGAGCATAACAGGGTATTATGAGCGTGACAGCCTAAGCTGGAAGACCCGGAGGCTATATTCAAGCCTCCGGGTGCCAGAGACCCATCAAGACCCCCTGATCACTTTGCAGGGGGGAGGGGGGGGGGGGGGGGGGTCCGATGGTGACAGCCCTTTAGAAAAAAAAGCAAAACCGCAGGATGTGAAGTCCTGCACTGTTCTGAGGGTCTGTGCAGGCAGAGCACACTGTCACAGCTTATGGCATTGTGCTCTGCAGGTCCCATAGTAAAACATAGCCCGGAAATCTTCAGGGCTATATCACTATGGGCAGTGGAGCTCATCCTGGAAAATTTCCGGGCATGCCACTGAAGGGGTTAAAGTATTACATTCTTGGCAGTAAAAGATTTAACCCCTTAAAGGACCAAGCATGGTAAATATATGTTGCTTGGTCCTGGGCTTTAATCCTGAGTGATAGCAGATCAACACAAGTCGGATCTTTGGCTATCAGACACAGTCGAGGACCCAGAGAAGGGAAACGCGTTTAGCAGTCACCGTATGCGCCCTGTAATCCAAAACTGTACATATACATCAAAACATCCAAAACAAAATGAGGAACCCATTCCCATAGTATATTTAAACTAAAATAAAGTAATTTTAAAAGCAAAAACTAAAAATTAAAAAAAAGCTAAAAACATTTTTCTCTCCCACAATAAAACTAAGGGCTAATGTCCATGGCCAGATTTATACCGCATTCCCCGCGGCGGAATAAGGCAGTTATTAGGTTCTATTGAACCTAATGGCTCAGTCCTCACATGCGGGATTCTGCCGTAGGAACAAAAAAAAAATCGCGGCATATTCCATTTTACCACGTTTTTCTGTGGCGGGAGGTCTCTATTAATATAGTATTAATGGAGACCGCAGAAAAACGTGGTAAAAAGCATGTCTTACTGCTATCGCCAGCGGGGACTTTTGTTTATCCCCGAGGAATTCCCACGGTGTAAAACTGCGGGCGTATCCCACTTTGTCCGTGGGCAGGAGGCCTAAAAATCAGGGTGAAAGTCAGTGAAATAAAAGAAAATGGCCCTGTGTGTCACGGGAAAAAAAAAAATGGGGGCAGTAAAATCACCACATGGGTGAAATCCCTAAGTAGTGTCTGGTCCATAAGGGATTACAGCAAGGAGGTACACAGAACTGTTGAGATACAGATATCTTACCCCTTTCTGTAGCCTTTTTCTCAAGAAGTCTGAACCTCCTGGTTTAGGACCCAGATGAGGATACCTTGCTTTCAATTTTGCCTCTTCCGCCTTTTCTGGGCTGATCACCTTATCTTCCATCTCCTTCAAAAGAAAAGGTGAAGTGAATAAAACCACTGCAGCGCACATCATCACACCTGGTGCTACTCAAGCCCTTTGGGGCTCAGACTAGTCTGATCACTTGTCATTTTGCAAAGAAACAAATAATTTTGGCCTTTTTTGTGGTTCTTTTCCCAGTGCTAAACAACGTTTTTATCAAAGTGTTTTTACCCAAGTCGTTAAATTAGGACAATACCAATTTTGTGGGTTTCCATGTACCTTTATTAAACTTTTCCCACAATTCGTTTGGTGCAACTAGGGGACCTAAACGTCATTGGGAACCACCATTCCTATAATAAGGTACTGCAGTGTGCTACACAAGCCTACTAGAGGAATATTGGGGCCTAAGGGCCACAGTACATAGAACACCCACAGCCATTGTTAGCAACCTATTGGCACCCAGCGATCACATTTTGGGAGCCGATAGGGAGTTACCTTCCCTCTCCACCACTTAGATGTTGAGATCAATGCTGAGCGCAGACCTAAAGTCCTAAACTGCCAGATCAGAGCTAGCGCCAATCCAGGCCATTAGAGCAGGAGTGTCAGACAGCCCAGTACCTGCTATAGCCAGCATGGGGCGCTAGTGCCGGGCTTCTCATCACATGTACCATAAAGAGGCATATGCACCAACAAAATGCCTGCAAATCACTGCCTTGAATAAAATGTTATACTGAAATACTCTTAATACGTGTTATTTTTAGATTGGAATAGAAACATGCATTTTTCCTTCACATGATCACGGGGGCAGCCATCTGGCTTGACATATTAAAGGGGTTATCCGGGGACATTTCTCAGCCTACAGTAGTAAAACAGAATTCATACTCTCCCTTCCACATCCCCCACCCCCACCGTCCTCTCTCTGGTCCACGCTGAACTCCACATCATGGAGAGGAAAGGCGACGTTCCATCACATGACGCTGCCGCAGAAGTGAGATGCGATTGGCTCAATGGGTCATATGGCCATTTTGTTGGGGACGTCATCACCAGCTTCCTGCACTGGGAAGTTAAGACCAGAGAGCTGGTGAGACAGCAGACGCGAGGAAAGACGGGTATGAATTCTGTTATTTTACTACTGTAGGCTGAAGAAGTTTTTGAATAAAGCCATGTCCTCAGATGACCCCCTTACCAGGATTTAGAGATGCTTTACTGCAGACACGAGGCCATAGGAACCTGCAGAGTACAGATAACCTATTGGGCTGCGATTACACATGCCCCAGACAATGCCCAAATGCTCGCCCCGCTTCTATGCCGTAATATGCGCTGAATGCGCTGCCAGAATGGAGGTGGTGCGGTCCGGGGAGTGTTGACCCCCACCCGCCTCCATTCACAGTAAGCAGGTAGTCGCTCAGAAGTGAAAGGCTGCTGTTAATACAGAACGGCTCGTCGCCCAGTTTTCTACATGCATTTACACAGGATGACTTATTCAAAATCCCGCGGGAGCACAGGAGATGGACAATCGTCCCTGTAGAAGGGCCATTACTGTGGATGATGTACAGATCCCATTCAGCAAGGTATACATAACACAGGGTCCACCATTATCTACCAGGAGGCCCACTGGCCGGAGGGAGAACGCTTGTGCCTCACTGGGAATCCAAATTAAATTCAACCAGGAGCAACCTCTTCCTTCGGATCCATGAGCAACGTCCACAATTCACCAGTTGACTCAGTATTAACTCCTTATGCCTATTTCACATGACATCTGGTTTTTCCTACACCCTTAAACAAAAAAAAAAATTAAAAAATGTAACTACTTTTACGATTTAAACTTACTTTTTTTTTTTAGATAATCTTTATTTGTATAGCGCCAACATATTCCGCAGCGCTTACATAGACGGGGAATACAGAAAGACAAAAGTACAAACATTGCAAAACCACGGTTACATAGTAATCAATTGATGGAAACAATAGGGGTGAGGGTCCTGCTCCAACGAGCTTACATAGAGCGGTCAGATAGGTAAAAGGAGAACCAGGAGAGAGCAGTGTCCTTTAGGCCGATGGAGCGAAGCATACTGAGGAGGAGTTTGTGGTCAACAGTGTCAAATGCTGCGAAGAGGTTGAGAAGGATCAGTAGGGAGTAATCGCCCCTCGATTTGGCTGTCAGTAGGTCATTGGATACCCTTGTAAGGGCAGTTTCTGTCGAGTGTTGAGGTCGGAAGCCAGACTGTAGGGGGTCTAGGAGAGAGTGCTCTGATAGGTAGCTTACAAGGCGGGAGTAAACTAGGCGTTCTAGTAGTTTGGAGATGAAGGGGAGATTTGAGATGGGTCGGTAGTTGGCGGCATCAGTCGCGTCAAGAGTCGGCTTTTTTAGCAGTAGGGATATGATGGCATGTTTGAAAGGAGAGGGAAAGATGCCAGAGGTCAGAGAGAAGTTGAATATAGTGGTGAGTTGGGAGATAACCACCGGGGAGAGGGACCAGAGGAGGTGTGAGGAGAGAGGGTCCCTAGTGCAGGTGGTGGGGCGAGCAGAGAAGAGCAATCTGGAGACTTCTTCCTCTGTCGTTGGTCTGAGGACAGTGAGCAGGAGCTAGATGCAGTGCTGACAAGACTAGGGTCGGGGCTAGTCTGGGATTGGGAAGTTATTTCCTGATGGATGTCGTCAATTTTCTTTTTGAAGTAAGCAGCCAGCTCTACAGCACTGAGATCCGTCACCGGGGGCTGCGGTTTAGGGCCGAGAAGGGAGTGAAAAGTATCAAAGAGCCGTTTAGGGTTGTGCGATAATGAGGAGACTAGAGAGGTGAAGTAGACTTGTTTGGCGTGGTGGAGGGCGAGGTTGTAGGTTCTGAGCATGGATTTGTAGTGGAGGAAGTCTGCGGACATTTGCGACTTCCTCCACAGTCGTTCAGCACTTCTAGAGCACCGCCGGATGAAGCGTTGCCATGTTCAATATCGGATGGCTCGGGTCATGGGGGGGGGGGGGGGGGGGGGGGCGCCGCTTCATCCAGGGCATGTTTGAGAGCGGAGTTGTAGTGAGCGGCAGCCAGGTTGGGGCAGGAGAAAAGAGACAGGGGACAGAGAGGACTATAGGGATTCAGCAAAGTCCTGGGTGTCAGTGGCCTTAAGGTTTCTGTAGGTACTGTAGGTAGGTGGGTCTGGAAAGATGTTAGGGAGCGTGACAGAGAAAGAGGAGGTTGTGATCCGAGAGTGGGAGAGGGGAGTTAGTGAAGTTGGAAGCAGAGCCGGAGGAAGACCAGATCAAGAGTGTTTCCATCCCTGTGAGTGGGAGAGGCTGTGAGTTGAGAGAGACCAAGGGAGGAGGTGAGCGAAAGAAGCTGAGAGGCAGATGGGGAGTTGGGGTCATTAGTGGGGATTTTAAAATCACCTAATATGAGGGTCGGAATTTCGCAGGAGAGGAAGTGGGGGAGCCAGGCAGCAAAGTGGTCAAAAACAGGTGAAGCCGCCTTCCATCTTTTGGTCAAATCTGGGAGGGATAAAGCCTAAAACCCACCTGTCTACATGGGGCGTATGTGCGACTCCCCCAAGGTGAATGTGTTTTGTGCTAGAACCTGTAGGAAAGTGTACGGCTCCCCCCCCCCCCCCCCCAATGAGGAAACAACCCCGGAGAGGTCATACCTGGACGCTGCAGATACGGCCTCTGTCACAACTGGATCAGGAAACCCCATTTTCAGCTCAATAGGCAGATAATCCAAACAGATAGATTGGCTGTGCCGGTGGTGACGATAGCGACCATCTTCCTTGGCCTCTACGTTCCCCGAACCTTATGCCTTGTGCTTTCTCTCTCTGGCGGAGTGTTAGAGTCTATATGCCCCCCCCCCCCTTACATGATCTACAAGTACACATCCCAGAAGCCATTGCAGTCAGTCGCGATACACAACATGTACGGCAGGAGCCCGACTACAGGCCCCATGTGTGCCGAGTGACAAAGGGGGGCCACATCGATCACCTCGATGTGATGCAACAAAACGGACTTTCTGATCCATTCACGTGACTTATAAAGGCGGTTCAAACCAGTTTTGAATTGTTAGTTCAATTCTACTAACCCTGTATAGGAGTAAACTGAGCATATGCAGCGGGAGGAGGTGTGGAGGAGCAGCCAAAGGAAGACTGGAGATGGGATGTTGGGGCAGAGAAGTCCGGACTGGTGCATTTTCAAAAGAAAAAATAAAGTTGGTGTATTTGCACAGCTTAAAGGGGTTTTAACACCCCCCCCCCCCCCCCCCCCGTTCGGCGCGAGACAACCCCGATGCAGGGGTTAAAAAAACAAACCGGGTAGTACTTACCCGAATCCCGGCGTCTTCATACTCACCTGCTGAAGATGGCCGCCGGGATCCTCTCTCTCTGTGGACCGCAGGGCTTCTGTGCGGTCCATTGCCGATTCCAGCCTCCTGATTGGCTGGAATCGGCACGTGACAGGGCGGAGCTACACGGAGCCGGCATTCTGCACGAGCGGCCCCATTGAAGAGAGCAGAAGACCCGGACTGCGCAAGCGCGGCTAATTTGGCCATTAGAGGCCGAAAATTAGTCGGCACCATGGAGACGAGGACGCCAGCAACGGAGCAGGTAAGTATAAAACTTTTGATAACTTCTGTATGGCTCATAATTAATGCACAATGTACATTACAAAGTGCATTAATATGGCCATACAGAAGTGTATAGACCCACTTGCTGCCGCGGGACAACCCCTTTAAGGGTTTCAGATCCAAGTACTACACACCAACACAAAAAAGGGAACGGGATTCCCATTACTGCATGTACTGACACTGCATTGAGTGGGTGAGTCTGGGGTTAAGTACCACTTGCTGCATGGGAGGACTATACTAGCCGTCCAAAAAGCAAAGTTAACTCTTGCATTCCTGAGGAATAGATCATTTTTCATCTTTCCACAGCACTTCCTATGCTACACATTACCACCCTCGTTACAAGACCCAGTGATGACTGGCACAGGTTTTATCAGTGACTGGACCAAACAGGATGACAGGGTAGTTCTGAAATGACCGCAGAGTCATTTTCGGATTGCATCCAATTTTAAAGTGCTCTTAGCAAGATGGCACAGCACTTCTAGACACATTAATTCACACAACACCCATAACGAGTTAAAAAGCGAGTGCCAGTGGCCTTCACCACACAGCTGCCAGCAGCAGTTTATAGACAGAGCTTTAAAGGGGTATTCTGGGACTTTAGTATTGATGACCCATCAGCTCAATGGGAGCTGTGCCTGCAAATACCAACCCGGGCTGCTGCAATGCGGACACGGCTGCTTCCGGCTCTGTTCCTGACAGCTGGCCCGATAACAGCTGATCGCTTGGGGTCCCAAGCTGCAGACCCCCCACCAGTCAACTACTGATGACCCATCCAGAGGATAGATATTCAATCCACGCGCAGATTTCCACCGCGGGAAACGCGGTAGAAATACGTCCGCGGGCATTCACCCTTAGGCTGGGTTCACATAGGGTAGAATTGCCAGTGAAAGGTCCGTGCGGACATCCCATGGCAGATCAGAGCTTGCCGCCTCTGATTGGCTGAGAGTCAATGAAGAGCTGAGATTGGGCATCGAGCCAGCGCCGACAACCAATCACAGCACTCTATTGCTGGAGGCAGGGTTCTCAAACCTGGCCTACGGCAATAGAATTGCGAGTGCAGGGGAAGCCCGGATCAGCGGCAGAGACCAGCGCCCGCGTCCTGGACTGCAGCGGCTAGGTGAGTATTGCTTTTTTTTCTTCTTTTCAGCATCCTTGGCTGCGTTTTTCAGCTGTGTTTAAAAACGCAGCTGAAACCAGGCAGAATTTGCAGTAAACAGCGTTGAAAAACGCTGCGTTTCTGCAAACTCCCTGTGTGAGGGAGGCCTAAGGCTGGGTTCACACAGGGTGGATTTGCCGCGTTTTTTCCGTTTAGATTTTTGCTGCAGAAGAAATGCTTCTGCGGCAAAACCGCTTCAAAGGTTAATTTTGGCTTGCGGATTTTCTTGCTGAAAAATCCGCAAGCGGTTTTTTTCTGCAGCGTTTTTTACTTTTTGCCCCGTATTTTGGTGCGGATTTTGCTGCATCCATAGAGGTCTATGGACAAAAAAACCGCTGCGGAAAAGACAAAAGAATGGACATGCTGCATCTTTGAAAACCACGCCGCAGTTGCATTTCCGCACTGCGGCTGTGCGGAAAAACCCGCCCTGTGAGAACAGCTTTTTTGCAAAACTCATTTGTGCTGCATTGCACTGGAAACGCAGCGGTTTTGCAGCAGTGCGGATATGCAACGGCAATCTGTGGCAAAACTGCAGCAAATCCACCCTGTGTGAACCCAGGCTAAGGGTACGTTCAGAGGAGAAACGCTGCGGATGTTCCATGACAAAATCTGCAACATTTCCATAAAAGAAAGTCAAAATCTGCACTGTCAGCAGCTACAGTGCCTCCCTCACCCCAAACCCAACAACGCTGCATGCTGTCATAGCAAACCGTCACCCAGAGGCCTCTACAGAGCAGCGCCACCGGTCAGGTGATACAGAAATGGCTGTAGTAAAATGGTAAAGTGTTGGAATTCCACATGCGGAGTCCGACCCGCCCGTGTGCAGGAGGCCTAACTGGGATTTTCATGCTTGTGCTTTTATTAGTCAATTAACTGGCACTAGAAAAAATAAATAAAAATCCCTCCTACTAACCCCCCATCCCCCTTACCACTAGACTCCCCACTGCTTGCTGTTTAGGGCCCTTTTATACAAGCTGATAATTGGTTCAGATTTCTGCACCCAGCGGGATCTGAAGGATTATCGTTCAGCGTAAATGCATGCAGCGATGGAACGACGATTCACTCACTACTTGTTCGGCATTCAGAAAACTGAACGACGGATCGGCCCGTCTAAACAGGCAGTTGACTTATGAAGGACTGCCTGTTTACCATGAACGGAGGCGGGCGGGTCAGAACGATTCCCAGCCCGCTCCGCCTCCATCATCACTGGGATCAACTGACAAGCATCTGCACCCGACAGGTAATCCCGTGTAAAAGGGCCCCAACTACTACACATTTAACCAGTCATGCTTTCACCAACTTGCCTGCCTACTCAATCTACTTGATGAATGTAAAGCAGGTCTACGGGACTGCTGGAGATAGTTGTGCACTTTTACTTGGCCATGTCGGAAGTGAATGGGAGGCATTCATCCAACTTCCTTCTAGATGACAATTATTGGTCAACCAAAACGTACCTTCATTGGTAGAAAGCACCTGCCAAACCATTGTTTAGGCTGAAATCATCATCTACTACCTGGTGTAGGTTATCAAGAACAGGGGCCAGGAGGAGTGTCGTAAAATGTGACTGCAGGATCAGACGACTGTAGCCTGCAACCAGTGAGAGACATGGCTTATACACGCATCGCACCATGCAGGATGGCAGCCTGAACGTTACATACTTAAGGGGTTATACCAGAAACACAAGTTATTCCCTTTCCGCAGGTTACTGATTGGTGGATGTATGACTGTTGAGACCCCCACTGATCCTGAGAACGGGGTCCCATGTCCCACATTGCAGGGTGGCTTCACCCGCCCAGTGATGTCAGCATGAATGGTGCACTGGCCAAGCTTGTGCTGCCACTGCTCCATTCCATGGGGTTGATGGAAATACCCGAGCGCTGGTGGCTCAGGTATCTCATAGTCCGACCAAATGACTGGAGCTGCAGTGTGACCAGTGCTCCATTCAGTCTTCTCACTGCAGGGGTGCAGTAAGCCCAGAGTGAGACACAGGACCACTGTGATACAGAACCCATTCTTGGGTTCGGTGGTGGTCTCAGCAAACAGACCGTCAAACTAGTCAGCAAGTTATTCCCTATCCTGTGGAGAAGTAACATGTGATTCTGGTACAGCCCCTTTAAGGATGTGAAAATCTTATAGGTTTTGAGAAATGGAGCATAAAATATCAAAAGTTTTTTGCCTTTTCCTCCCACATAGCCATACAAGGTCTTGTTTGTTGTGGCAAGCTGTAGCTTTTATTAGTACCATTTTGGGTACATACAAGGTATTATGTAACGTAATGGGGAGAGGCGGTGCAGGGTCAAAGAAGTCTGATACTTTGTTTTTCAAGGTTTTTCCCACTTCCACAAAAAAAAACAGAACAAAAAAAACAAACACTTGGAGACTTGTTTTTGGCATCACTGCATTCACTTTCCCCATGGCCAGAGCTGTGTGGGGGCCTGATTGGCATGATGAGCTGTAGTTTTCATAGGCAAGGGGACACAGTTAAAATGTCACAAATCCATGTGGGTAAGATCAAGTTGGTAAAGTCTATGATCCCCGGAATGAAGGGGATCTAGAACACATTGACCCTTTGTCACTGATCAAAGATTCTGTTACTGAGAATCTGACATTCCAACATTCTAAGCAAAGAGCCGTCATCATGCGAGATCCCGCAGCGGAATCAGACCCTGTGCCCGGCCGGGGCCCTGTGTACCTGTCATTTCTTGACATCCTCTGCACTGCAGATGGTCCGGCAGATGGGCCGTCTGACATGTGCAGTACAGCTTTTCCCACGCCGTCGCTAGGCGATGACGTGGAATCCGCGACCTGTTTGCAATGATAATTGAGGACGGGCCCCGCGTCTCGGACTGCTTCCATTGATATTGTCACCGCATATTACACACGTTTTTCCTGTGTGTAACATGCAGTGAATGGAGGCAATGAAAGGATGAATGTCCATAACCTTCCATTCACACCTGCGAGGAAAAATGCATATAAAATGCAGAAGAAATAAATCGAAATTTAAAAAAACAAACAAAAAACCCTATTGATTTCTGCCTGTGGGCAGGAAAAAGCGCTTTTCCACATCATGCTATAGACAGAACTTGCTGCAGAGTCCGGAGGCGGATGACCGCTCCGGCTTCCACAATGTAGATATGTCCGTGTGCAGCCGGCCTAAGTGTCTCACTGCTAGCAGTACTATATTGTGGGGTACGGGATGCCATGCTAGTCTGCCATCATGCTGCGGTCACATCATGCCACCCACTTGCAGACAGATGTGTGGTACAACGCTCCTATTAATTTCAATAGGGCCTCGCAGACCTGAGCTAGAAAAGCCGCGATTTTCGAGTGCTGTCTGTTCCATTTGTGTTTAACGCATCTCATCACCCATCAGAATGACGGGGAGTGTTAAAAAAGCGCTGTTCAACGCTGCGACATGCATTCAAAAACACCGCTCAAAATCACAGTAAAATCCAGAGATTTCGAGCAGCGATATCTGAACACGTGTGAGTGGCCTGACTTAGTCTATGGCACTGTTGGGAGGTAACCGTTTCCCCATTAAAGGGAGTGCCAACAATACAGTGCTGGGTAAGGCAGTGGAGATGGTACACGTCATGTACTATCTTGCCATGTATGCGCCAAGATGGAATACGGTGCAATTTTTCTTGTGCACGCATTTTGTGCAATTCATGCGAGCCCCAACATGCCAGCCGATCAGATATTGGTACAGCGTATGCCACACACAAAACCTGGGTGCACAATAAGTTCTACCGCCACGCTCGTGTGACCCCGACCTTATACGGTTTATCAAATAGTATTTATTGGGATTCTTAATTGTGTCTTGTATTGTGGCCGGGGATTTGGGGCTGGTCCCACACATCATATATGTAAGCGTGTCTAGTACATTGAGCAACCCGTACCTGATGACCCCAGAGGGAATGGCATCCCTCCATAGACACATTTGGGTGCACCTCTTACTATCCAGGTAGCACACTGGGTGAGGGTACTCCAACCATATAAACCTAGTGTCGGGGGTCAATCAAACTCTGACCGTTGAGCGGATGCTGCCTGCTTCCAAAATAGTCTTCAGATATGGGTACCCATAGACGACACAAATGGACAACCACATGCAGGATGAGATTGCCAGAGTGAAGTGCCGGTTTACTCAAAGAATTACAGATAATATAGAAAAGGTTTGCTGACGTATTGATTTGATTATTGCGCATGCCCAAGGTTACATAGCATCTGCAAATTTTAATTAGCATTACACATCTTTTAGAGAAATCTCCTACACGAACAATGTATCAATGTCCGGTGACACCTGTAATAAAAACAAAACATTCCTGGACACATCTGCTAGAAAGGAGTGAACTCTCTCAAGGGAAAGAATGCATGAGAAAGAGGGGAAGCTGATAACGACTCGAAGTCATTATTATAATTGGGTCTAACATTTTCTAGGTATGAGAGGTGAAATTAATACAGATACATGATTGAAGCAATACAAGATAAAGATACAAAATGGAGTCGCTGTAAGAAGACGCAAATTATAAACACACAAGTATTCTGTGAAATACACTTATCGATTTAAAAGGCATAAACGTGAATTAACCCCTCACACTAGCAAGCAAGGGCTTTGAGGCATTTAGATGACTTTTCCCCATTTCCATCAAAGCTTGAGGTTAGTGGCTCCAGAGAACCATTCTAGATATGAGATATCTGGCACCGATCAGCCTTTATTGAAGTCAATGGAGACTGCCCAACACATAGCCCATCCACAATTCATATTGCGGGTCCCCGCTTTATTGCCCAGCGACGGTGAGGGAAAAACAAATATCTGAAAATAAAAAATCTGTACTGCGCATGACCACGGTGAGCTGAGCGTCCGCGGACATCCACAATACAAGAAGAGAAGGTACACTGCAGGAACCCGCATGCAGATCTTTCGTGTGAGCCCGGCCCTACAAATGTGGCTGTGTAAGCAGTCTAGTGGGTTGGTTTACTAACCATATGGCCAGAATGTCTCCAAAAGCCTGAATCATCCCGGTAGAGGAGCGGGCAATTACTGCCTCCTGCTGATTGGACCAGAGGATGTAATGCAGCATGGGGCAAGGAGGTCAGCACAGTGAACTACTGGCAGAATGCTGGGCTTGCTGCACGCCCTCTGCCTGAAAGTGGATTGCAAACAGCAGAACAGAAAAATGGGGAAGACCATGTGAAAATCAGAACTTACAGACATAAAACGGTGAAAAGCAGCCGCAAATAAGAGGGAAGGGAGAACCGCACTGACTATAATGGGGGCCATTCAGTTTCCAGCATATGAACCTGGACTTTCCCCGATTAAATGGCAACGTGCTACGCTATTTTATCTGGGAATTCATGCCAAATCTGTGCCAGAGGCCGATAGGGGGGTGGGGTGTGTGCTGGGGGAGTGAATGTGGCCTCACTCCCCCCATATCTTAGGGCTGGCTCACACGAGCGTGTGTGTATTGTAGTGTTTTACTGCTGTGTGAGCCGGCTATGACTGTGTAGGGCAGCCATTCTCCACTGTGCATGACAGCGTATCTCACATGGTGCCAATGCGCAGTGTAATTTTTTTTTTTATTTCCGACTGTCAAAGGGGTTGTCTCGCGGCAGCAAGTGGGGTTATACACTTCTGTATGGCCATATTAATGCACTTTGTAATATACATCATGCATTAAATATGAGCCATACAGAAGTTATTCACTTACCTGCTCCGTTGCTAGCGTCCCCGTCTCCATGGCTCCGTCTAAATTCGGTGTCTTCTTGCTTTTTTAGACGCGCTTGCGCAGATGGGTCTTCTTTCTTCGGCTCGGCACCATCGGCGGTTTGGCTCCGCCCCTTGTACGCGTCATCGCGTAGCTCCGCCTCGTCACATGTGCCGATTCCAGCCTCCTGATTGGAGACGGGGACGCCAGCAACGGAGCAGGTAAGTGAATAACTTCTGTATGGCTCATAATTAATGCACAATGTACATTACAAAGTGCATTAATATGGCCATACAGAAGTGCTGAACCCCACTTGCTTTCGCGAGACAACCCCTTTAACGAATAAACACCGCATATATACAATGTATGTACAGTGTTTATTACATGCCCATAGCTCTATGCCGTGAAATACAATACTCTACTATACGTAATAAAAGCAATAGCGTGAGTAACGGCGAAATCCAACGTACTTTCACTGAGTCCATTCATGGCGTATTGTGTGCGTGTAATACGGGAGTCTGCCCTCATTTCCACCCATATAACCCAAGTCCCTTACCATAATACCTCCCTGTCTGGTACACAGTGCTGTCTGGTTATTACAGCCTTCCTCTATAGCAGCTATACACCCCACACGTATGTGCGTAGGAGGCTGTTTTTTTTAACACGCATAGCAGGAAATCAACTAGAGATGTTAGCGTTCATCTGCATCTAGATCCTCCCATGTGCCCTGCGGAGCCCGATGCCACCCTAAGGCCGCCTGCACATGGGCGGAAATCCCGCGGCGGGATTTCCGCCGCTCAAAGCCTGCATAGGATTGCGTTAACAAACGCAATCCTATGCAGACGGCCGCGGTTTGGCCGCGCGAAATCTCACGCGGCAAACAAGCCACGGCATGTCCTATTTTTGTGCGGGGCTCGCAGAGCCCCGCACAGAAACGTCACTCACGCAGCCGGCGGCTCCGGGCAGCCGGCACATGAAAGAGCCGGGGCCGCCGGGCGCGGGTGAGTACGCGCTCATCCCTGCAGGCGCTCGGGTCGGGTCCCGCGGCGAGAATTCTCGCCGCCGGATCCGACCCGCTCGTCTGCAGGCGGCCTAAGGGGTCACATAGTAACATCCCTGCTGAATATCCAAAGCCAACTGATGCTGCAGATCCCCTACAAGGTGCGAATGGGGTTCTAGAACTCTCATCCATGTTGCTTTAAGTACAAGCCTGTAGCAGCTGTATGGGGTGTGAGCAGACCCTTACAGGGGAGAGGGGAGCCGGCAGCCTGCTGGCACCTGTGTGGGGTGTGGGCGATCGGCCTGCCGGCACCAGGAGGCACCCATGTGGGGCGTGAGCCCACCCTTACAGGGGAGCAGTCGGCCTGCCGGCAGCAGGAGGCACCATGTGCTCATGGCGGGACATGTTGTGTCTCTTGTAAAATCTGTCTGGGAGGTTCCATGCTCCACCCCGCCCGCTGCACACTGATGACAGATTCACTCTCGACTCTTAAAGGGACCCTGTCACCAACCTGCAGGCAGTACGAACCTGGAACAGGTAGCCACAGCGCCCCCCCGTGGGAGATTTATTCTCAAATGCTGCAGTTTTTCAGAACACTTAGAATTTTGACTTGGAGCTGAACTCCCGAGTCACGGGCCCTGCAGGCTTCTCCCTGCCCACAGCATGTAGATTGACAGCTTTCTCCCTATACACACATGGGGACAGAACGGTCAGTCTCCATGATGGATGGTGGGAGGAGTGTGTTTATTCCGAAACGCTGCACTGTTTCACACCACCACATACGGGGCAACAGGCGTCCGGCGCAGCGTGTATATACACAAGTGTGGGTGCAGCAGTGAGCGTCACTCCCATTAACTGCATTCACTATGTACGCGCTACGCAGTTATTACACTGGGCCCCAGACACCATGTGACTAGAGGCCGCTGCGCCCCCGCCCGTCATCCTGGCATCAGTATCACCATCCTGGGTGCCATGCCGCCAGCAGCCACACCACAGCGGTCACATTATAGCAGTGTCACAAGACCAGGACACCCGCGGGGCGGCAGCGCTGGACCTGCAGGCGGTGAAGGACCTCGGCCAGATTATACCGTTTACACTTATTTTTACTGACTTCCTGTAACCTTATAATAGCGCTTTATATATTTTAACAGTTTAACCAATTTTTAACCACTTGGTCCAAAACCGGGCGACCCCTTCAGGAAAAAGTGTGACAACCGTAAACCGGGTATGAAGAACTACTGCCAGGAGGAGTCTGCACACCGACGGGTCTGGAGGGGCAAGTAGACGCCCTACTGGGAGAACTGGCTGATTACAGAGAGCAGCAGCCTGCACATAGCGCCATGCGTCAGCAGCTAATGGAGGCAGACCAGTCATGGCTTTATATGATGTAAGCCACTTATTACACCTGCAGCACATGAGCTCAGAGGGCCTGCGAGCCGAGGAGGAGCCGGGGCCCCAGCAGGGTGAGGCTGCAGCGCCGGACACGGAGGAGGCGGCTGCGGCCAGTCTGCACCGGCGGCTCCCACTCAGCTGCTCACCGGCACACCACGAGGTCCCGCCGCCCCGCTCACCGGCACTGAGCTGAGGTCACTCCGAGCGGCCGGTGCCCGCCGGTCCCTGGAGATGCCGGTCGTGGGTCTGCCGCCCCCCACATATGACTCCTCCCCCTCCGGCCGCCGCCGCTCTCACCTTCTGCTCGTCGGAGGAGTTCTCCTCGTGTGCTTTGGTCTCCTGGTTATCCGCGGACATGTCGGGAGATACCGCGGCCACACAGCACCGTCTGACACTGAGACACCTCCAAACTCCTCCTACTCCAAGATGGCCGCCACGCTAAAATGCGTCACTCTCGCGTGTCAGCGACGTAAAGACGAGCAGGGAATCCTCTTCAAGCGTGTGCGTCATGACGCCACAGCACAGCATTATGGGAAATGTAGTTCTTGTTTAGCTGTGTGGAAGCGGAGTACAGTACAGTAATTTATGAAACGTCTGCTTAAAGGAGCATTAATGCTAAAGTATACAAATAAAAACATATATATAATAGGTATCAGAGGCGTAACTGGAAGCTTCTGGGCCACGAAACCTGTAATAGGGCCCCCAAATATAATGCTTTAATCATAGTACTAGGCTCTTAATATGGAGAAGACAGGCCTTAGGGGCCCTCTAAGGTCATGCATCCCCTATAGCAGTGGTAGCGAACCTGCGGCACGCAGAGCCCTCCCTGCTGGCACGCAGACCCATCGGCCACTCACCACTAGTGGTGCAGCAAGAGACGGAGCGCCGGCGGCCGCAGCGGGAGACAGAGCGTCGGCGGCCGCAGCAAGAGGCATGAGCACAGCCACTGCCAGCGGAGGCTGGAGAGAGCAGGAGCTGGAGAGCAGGACACAGAGCGACTTCAGCACAGGCTGTGGGGCCAGTGGGGGGGCGTCGCTGGTACGTGGGGAGCCGCTGGGGGGGTCACTGGTACATGGGGAGCCGCTGAGGAGTGTTGCTGGTATGCGGCGGGCCGCTGGGGGGTGTTGCTGGTACACAAGGGGCCGCTGGGGGGTGTCGCTGGTACGCGGGGGGCCGTTGGGGGGTGTCGCTGGTACGCGGGGGGCCGCTGGGGGGTGTTGCTGGTACGCGGGGGGCCTTCGCTGGTACGTGGGGGGGGGGGGGGCGCTGTGGGGTGTCACTAGTACGGGGGGGGGGGGGGAAACGCTGTGGGGTGTCACTATTATCGCCGGGGTATGTTTACAGGTGGCGGAAATAGGCAGGGCTGTTTCAAAACAGACAGGGTGCAGATTTTGACTGCTTTTTGGATGTGGAAATGCTGCAGAATTTTCCACATAAATGTCCGCTGAGGACATTCTGCAGCATTTCCGCATCCAAAAAGCAGTTAAAATCTGCACGCTGTCTATTTTGAAACAGCCCTGTCCTTTTTTAGAAAGACGGGGTAAAATCATATGTCATGATAAGCCCCGCCCCCTGACGTGTTGGCACTTTGCAATAAATAAGTAGGTTTTGGGTTGCAGTTTGGGCACTCGGTCTCTAAAAGGTTCGCCATCACTGTTCTATAGTTACGCCCCGATAGTTAAACTGTATATGTGGCACAGGAACAAAGTTCTGAGGACCTCATGTAACACATCTTTACTAATTATTACTAATATTGGGGGCAGACATTTTTTTTCAAATGTAGGCCCCCTTCACAGGAGTATATGCCTATTTGCGCGCACATCGGCTTATTGCACTGTGGTTTATACACCCGCAGGACATGGTTATTTGTGTGTGGCGAATGAAGACACACTGATTTAATTGGCTAATAATTAGCCTAATTAGTTCCAGAGGTGCTCTTTTTCCCGTGGCATTGCACAGTGTTTCCCGCATCTCCTTGTGTGTTGCGCACACATTTGTGCCCCTCCCCTGACTTCTACGGGGACATTTGGTGCACAAATACACAGTAAAATAATGCATGTTCTATTTTTTTTTTGCGCAACCACTAATTCATGTGCAAAATATGGAAATGTGAATAAACCCATTGAAATCAATTGCTTCTATTCTCAGCACGAGCGCTGTTTTAGCGCAGTATAGGCGTGTGAAAAGATAGCGGCTGTACTGCACTAAAAATTGCGTGAGCGGGTGAATTCCAGCTAATTTAATTAGCCCGTTCACACGATCTGTGGTGCGTGTAATCCAGCTGCCATAGGAATCTATGGAAAGCATGCTCTAAGGATAGGACAGGTTCTATCTTTTCACGCATCACGGACCTTAGGGTGCGTTCACACGAACGTATATCGGCTCGGTTTTCACGCCGAGCCGATATACATTGTCCTCATCTGCAGTGGAGGAAGGATGGAAGAGCCAGGAGCAGGAACTGAGCTCCCGCCCCCTCTCTGCCTCCTCTCCGCCTCTCTGCACTATTTGCAATGGGGAGAGGTGGGATGGGGGCGGGGCTAATTCCCACCACTTAGCCCTGCCCCGCCTCTACCCATTGCAAATAGTGCAGAGGGGCGGAGAGGAGGCAGAGAGGAGGCGGGAACTCAGTTCCTGCTACTGACTCTTCCATCCTCCCCCCCTGCACACGAGGACACGCGTGAAAACCGAGCCGATATACGTTCGTGTGAACGCACCCTTAGGCCTCATGTCCACGGGCAAAATATGATTTAAGATCCGCAGCGGATCTCCCGCATGCGGATCCGCATCCCATAGGGATGCATTGACCACCCGCGGGTAGATAAATACCCGCGGATGGTCAATAAAAGGGATTTTAAAAAAAATGGAGCATGAAAAAATCTGGACCATGCTCCATTTTCGTGCGGGTCTCCCGCGGGGACGGCTCCCGCGGGCTTCTATTGAAGCCTATGGAAGCCGTCCGGATCCGCGGGAGACCTAAAATAGGAATTTAAAAGTATTTACCCATCCGGAGCGGACCGGGAAGGTCTTCTCTTCCTCACGGCCGGATCTTTCTTGCTTCGGCTCGGCGGATGTGCCCGGCACGTCAACAACGTGCCGCCGGCGTGACGAATTCATCCGCCGGCCGAAAAAGAAGATCCGGCCGTGAGGAACAGCAGACCTTCCGCTACGGATAGGTAAATTCTTTTAAATTCTTATTTTCAGCCCTCATGTCCGCGGGGCAGGAGGGACCCGCTGCAGATTCTACATGTACAAAGAAAAAAATGGATCCTGTTGCCTGTAGCAACCAATCAGGTTGTTACTTTAATTTATTGACAACTGAAATGTAGTGATTGTCTCTAGATGGATTAAAATGATGCCCCTAGGCATGATCCCACTCTTAGGGCTCTTTCACATGAATATAGGCGTTTTATGTTCACCCGCTGGCGCCATAAAAACACATTAATGGGCTCACAAATCTGCCGTTTGTGCACCCGTTCAGACCGCCTGGGCCCGGCGCATATACGCCGAGCTCAGATTGCCGTTGGCCAAGGGGGAGACAGTTTAGCTCTGCTAAACTGCCTTCCCCTTTTCCGCCCCCTCTCTGACTCTCTGCAAGGAAAGGGGGCGGGATGGGGCGGGAGCTAGTGTGCTAAGCTCCTGCCCCCTCTCCGCCCCTTGTCAGCTGCAAACAATGGGAGGGCGCAGGGTGGGAGCTTAGTAACTAGCTCTCATCCCGCCCCCTTATATTGTAAACAGCCGGAGGGGAGGAGAGAAGAGGGAGGGAGTTTAGTAGTCACACTGCTAAACGCCCTCCCACCTCCCTTCTCGGGCCGCTGTCATTGGCTCCCGTTGGAGTCTATGCAGTGGCTGACGTATTCCAGCCAAAAAGATAGTTCCAGGACTATCTTTCCTGGCCAGCATAAAAGAATCCGTCCGAAATGCGCTAATTTGGCTGGCCAGGCAATTTTACGCGGCGGAAAATCGCCCATCTGATCTGATGCATTGGAATCGAATGCATCAGATGGCAGCTTATATCGGCAGGCCATGAAATCAGCGGCCGATATACGCTCGTGTGAATAAAGCCTAAGGCCAATTTCACACAGGCGAGATTTGTGCGTTGCGAAACTCAGAAACCTCACACAAATATGAACCCCATGCACATGAGTGATTTTTTTTCTTGCATCGCACCATGATATCGGAAAGAAATCACGGTGCGTCCTATATTTGGGCATGTCCTTGCATCGAATCGCCCATTGCTTTCAATAGGGCCAGTGTCAGTATCGCACTGTGCGATAAGCACGTGAGTGTGATGCAAAGTTTCCCATTGAAAACAATGATTCTCGACAACAATCCCCTGATCCTCCGACGCAGCTGTCAGCCACAGCGGAGGATTGCTACTTCCATGAAGTGAGGTGGTTTTGACATAAAAATGCCTCGCATCCGCAGGGAAATTCCATGTTGGCGAGTGCGACATCCGACTGTGATTAACGGCCTGATACTGCAATCGCCCCTGTGAAGTTAGCCTTAGCCTTAGGCCATCTTCACATACGGCGGAACTGCTGCGGAATCTTCACTGTCGTAATCCCTGGGAATTCTACAGCATTTACATAAATTCTTCACGTTTCGCAAAATTTCCACAACGAATCTGCAGAATTTTTGAAAAATTATACTGTGGATTTACGCTGCACATTCCAACCCTGAAAATACAAGGGTTCCACTACCCATCATTTTCCCAAATAGATCTGTGGCCAAATATGCGCCATTTAGGTGAGGATTTGGCCACTGCGTATATTCTGCAGGTTTTACATTACGGAGCCCACAGCAGAAACACGCTGCGTGAAGGTGCCCATATGCCTCCAATAGCCGTTGGTCACTCGGTTCAGCCAACAGCTACTTCTGTCTGTCCATTCGGCCAAGTGTTCATGTGTTTTGCGTGAGGACAGTGAAGAATGCCGCAGCCAGCAGCTCCGACAGCAGCTTATCTGCAGGGGAACCAAAGGAGCCGGCGTCGAAAATCAACTGACCCTTCTTTCCCAGCACATTATCTGTCGGGGGAAATCAGTGGGTTCAGACAAGTGTTGTCTAATATGTATGAAGCCCTTAAGACTCAGCTGTAGAGTCATTTCAACTGTTCCTGATCTTGCAAAATCTTTGGCAGTGCCGTGCAATGACTGGCTGGACGTAGACATCCGGCAGTAGTTGGCCACTGCACGTATCAAATCAAATTTTGGTTTATTGTACCCTGGTGGCCAATCTAGTGAACTACACCAAATGCAATATGTGATATGTCACCAGACCAATGAGAAACCGTCAAATTCCCTCACTTTCTATGGAACGAATCAAGATGATGGGGGCAAATTGGTCTTTTTTTTGTCTCTCCTGAAAAGTTGGATAGATTTGACATTCAACCTATTGCAGTTACCATAATAATATGGGTTGACCGCTAAGGCAGTATAGGTGGTTTCACATTCACATTTTTTATGACAATCTCCAGGATCTAGGCGTTGTGAAACGCACTGCAAACAGGGCATGTTTTGTGACATTTTTGTATACTTTTGTTGCTTTTTTGGGTGTATGGCATTTTTTTAAAGTAGTGCCCAGTGTAGCTGGGAGTTAGTGTAGGAACCGTTATATTGTGTAAAGAAAAAAAAGTACAGATTTTTATTTTCAAGAAAGAATAAAGAAGGATATTGCAGGACGGGGGAGATTTGTACGTCAACATATTTCATATAGATAATTGAATACCATATGGAACTTTTGTAATTTCTGTACTTTTCGTATTGTTTGTGTTGCCCATGTGCCTCAAAAGTGCTGCGGGAGAAGTTGGCGCTGTAGAAATAAAGATTATTATTATATGTGCACTTTATAAATGACCATAGAGCAGGATTAATGTGGGCTCTCTTAGGCTAATTCCACACGGGCGATTGTGATTTTGTCGCGTGAAAATTGCGGCAAAATCGCATCTTTATTCACTGCAATTTGTGTCAGCGATGCTTTTTTTTTTTTATAGAATAATCTCGCATCTTATTGCTGCCACCCCGCCATAAAATTTTTTTGCAATTTTTTTTATCGCAAAAGGCAATCAGACTTTGTAATGTTAAAGTTGCACTGCTTAGCGGTGTGATGTGATAAAAAGAAGCCTTCATAGGGATACATGGGAGATTTTTAAAAAATTGCACATCGCAGAAAGATAGAGCAAGCCACGATTTTTATTCTCTCAACATCACATTAGTGAAAACATCGAAGATGGAAAGGAAACCATTGTAAATCATTGGTTTCATATTCCGCTTTTTCACTGACCTGTGTGAACCCACCCTTAGGTCATCTGTACCATACTATATCAAAGTTGAACTAGTAATGAGTGGGAGTAGTATGGGTGATAGAAGGGAGTAGCACCCAGCTGGTTGTGGTACCTGAGCCTTCTACTTTAGGCTTGATTCACACAGGCGTATATTGGCCGGCTTTTCACGCCCGGCCGATATATACGCTGCCCCTCAGATGCATTGGTCTACAATCTATCAGTGCACATGGGTGTATTTCCCCAGCATGAAAGCACCCGGCAGGCGAAGATAGTGCATTTTGGCTGGGCGCTTTTACGGAGAAGGGATGGGAGGGAGTTTAGCAGCGTGGCTGCTAAACTCCACCGCCTTCCCCGACTGTTTGCAATGGGAGGGGGCGGGGTGGAGCTAAGCTGCGCTCCATCTCACCTCCTTCCATTGCTAGCTACGGCAAGGCTAGCACACTAGTTCCCGCCCCGTTTCCTCCCCTTATTGAGAAATAGCAAGGGGGAGACAGATTAGCAGAGCTAAACTGTCTCCCCCCACCCAACGGCATTGCAGCCTTGGCGTATATGCGTCAGGCCAGGGCCCTCTGAACGGGCGCAAAAACGTTAGATTTCTGCGCCTGCTCACGCATTTTTTCGTTGCCGGCAGGCGACTGTAAAAATGCTGACGCCCATGTGAATCCAGCCTCAGGGCTTATTCACGAGTGTATATCGGTCGCCGTTTTCATGGCCAGCCGATATACGCTACGATCTGATGCATTGGATTCCAATGCATCACATCACACAGGTGTATTTCTGCGGCATAAAAGCGCCCGGCAAATATAGAGCCAGGCGTTTTTACGCTGGGCAGCAAAGATAGTCCTGAATAATCTTTGTGCGCAGAATACCTCGGCCGCTACATAGGCTTCTATGGGAGCCAATGACAGCGGCCAGAGAAAGGGGGTGGGAGGGAGTTTAGCAGCGTGACTGCAAAACTCCGTCCCCCTTTTCTCCTCCGGCTGTTTGCAATGGGGGATGAAGCTAGGCTCTGCCCCCTCCCATTGCTGGCTGCAGACAAGGGTGTGGGGAAGGGTAGGTGCTTAGCTCCGCCCCATCCTACCCATTAAAATTGCAAACAGCCGGAGGGAAGAAGAGAGGTGGTGAGCCGGCAAGGGGGAGGCAACGACCTCTACGTATATGCGCTGGGCCCATGCGGTCTAAATGGGGGCAAAAACGTTAGATCTGTGCGCCCATTCACCCGTTTTCATGGCGCTGGCGGGCGCACGTAAAAATCCCTACGATTGTTGGAAAGTGCCCTCAATGAGTGTTTGCTCTGGGGCAATAAGCATACACTGATCATAACAACCAGCTGTGGTGCACCAAGCCATGGACTTCACAAGACGTCTGACGGTGTCCCATATTATCTAATGCCGAGACGTTAGCAGTAGATCCTTTATGTCCTGGAAGTTGCATGGCGATTCCTCCATAGATTGGACTTGTTTCTCTAGCACATTCCATGGATACTTGATCAGACTGAGATCTGGGGAATTTGGAGGCCAATCAGCACCTCAAGCTCCTTGCCCTAAACCATTCCTGAACAATTTTGTAGTGTGGCAGGTTGCATTATCCTGCTAAAAGCCGCAGTCATTAGGGAACACTGTTGTCACGAAGGGTGTAGTCTAAGTTATAGTTTATCTGTAAACCTCCTTCTGCATACACCAAAATAACAAATCGTAATGTACTCACCCCTCCCCGCCGTGTTCTGCACCCATTTGTTCACAGGCTGCAGTCCTGCCCAGAGTGTAAGGCATCACAGGCAATAACAGAGCTCAATGATTGATCGCTGAACTCTCATTTTCTGCCATACCTGTAGCTTCCCGTAAACCACAGGGGCAGCCTATGAATGTGATGTCAGAAGGGAGACCTGTAGCAGCGCTATTTATTTATTTCATTTATTTTAGTGCACACAGAAGAGGCTTTACAGATAAACTATAATTCAGACAGCCCCTTTAAGTAGGTGGTACATGCCAAGGTGACATCCACATCAATACCAGGACCCAAAGTTATACAGTAGACCATTTCCAAGAGCATCTCAATGCCTCCACCAGCTGGACTTGTCCCTATGGTGCATCCTCCCCACCAGCTTTTCCCCAGGTGAGTGACACGCACCCGGTCATCTACAGGATTTAAGGAAAGTGTGATTCACCTTCTTCCATTCATCCATGGTTCAGTTCTGATCCTCATATGCCAATTATACACTTTGTGTAAACAAAAAAAGTTGTCATTTTGCTTCAAAACTGGGCATACAGTTACATCTCAAGCAGATATGCAACTGATTAGATGAACGGTTTAGCCACCCCTCTAAGAGGCTACTTGTGTGTAGTGGACCTCTTTTTCCGCTTGTTGACCACTAGATGCCTCTACAACATAGTCAAAGAGATTTCACCCCTGTTACCAGAGTCTGAGAGGGGCCCATTAGTGGAATGTGAGAAGCTGGATGGTTGTATCGACAAATAGCCGCCACCTGGGCCGTTCTGACCAGACTGTTATTGGTGATGGGACCAGTGGATGCAGAAGGCCACGCACACAAGGTGAAACAAAAAAACTCACCTGCATCAAAAACGGCTGCAAATATTGGTTTGACTGGTTTAAAGGAGTGTTGTGATTAAAATTCACCTCTCCTGGGGCACCAGGATGCCGCCAACAGCCAGCACTGGCAGTGACTTCCATATAGACTTGGCTGGGTGGACACATGTAACCGCTGTAGCCAATCAGAGCCCGCAAGGTCACGTCACAAAACTCCTGACATCATGGCAGCCAGGTTATGAGCACTTATGCCAAGAATGGCTGCAGTGGTCGCATGTTTCTGTCCGGCCAGTCTAGCTGGAAGTCAGCACCAATGCCAGCTGTGTCTCAGGAGAGGCGAGTATACCCTCATTTGTTATTTTAGGCAAGGCCCAGCTGCGGATGGGGTTTTGTTTTCATGACAAAACACCCTGAAGTAGTCTATACTTTGTACATATATGTATGGGTTTGTTGAAACTTCAGATGTCATTTTTATTTTTGTCTTTCTTTCTAAGTATAACCTGCTAGATTAAAAAAGTACTAAAATGAAAAGAAATGAGGTGCTACATGAAATCGTGTAAAGATACATGCACACGGACTTTTTTTTTTTTTTAACCTCGTCCGATATCCGGACTGAAAAATTGGCCTGACTCGGAAAGAAATAGCAGTCATTCGTTTTAATGGTGTATGAACATGGGCTAAGTTTTACTTGGACAAGGTGTCCGATTGAAAAAATACATTTGCAGTATGACCCATTCTTGTCCAATTTTTGATCGAGAATAACACGTTAATGTGCGGTGTTCGGTGCATCAGACAGGACATGGACAGGATGCCCGAGTGATGCCCGATGCGAGTTGCGCCTGAGTGTTTCGGCTGCAACTTTTAAATCACCCGTGTGCAAGTGTGAAAGCAGCTCAGCACAAACTGCAGCTGTCTGTTCATATTAACAATGCACTTCCAAAGCCATAATTACTAATCCTCACACTGCTTATTAAAACTCTGTATAAATCTATTTATTACTGGGTGTGACAAAGTGCTTAAATATTCTGATTATGGTTCATCTTCGTTTGTGTTGCAAAGTAGTGGGTGCTGCGGGTTAAGATGCCACACTGAACTACAGAATTTCTATAGGGCATATTCAGTTTTGATGCATGGCATCCTTTAAGATCCACTCCTGACTTTGGCAAAGAACAATGTGTCAAACTGCGGTGTGTGAATCTGCATTAAGCCACTTGTTCAAGTCCATTGTAATACCAGTAATATCCCCGACCGATTTTTACTCTGGAATCTCCCACTGGTCCACAAGTCAGAATATAAAAGCACATTAGGGAATGTTCACATGTGGCCAATTTGCTACAGAAATTTCAGTGGCTGAAAAAAAAAAAAAAAAAATCCATTGCATTCATCTGAATGCAGTTATTTCTGCAGTGTGCACATGGATTTTTGTAAACCAGTTTCAGATATATAAGCAGATCACAATAACTTTTGTAACTAAATTGGCAATATGCGAGCAAACCTTTAAAGAGAACCTGTCAACCCCCCAAAAAGCCAAATTGTGGTCACCCACTCTTCCAATCCTATGCTGTCTGCCCGTAAAGTTTCCAAATCACATGGCAATTTAAAAGAGTCTGATCTTTGTGAAATGCACTGACTTCACGGGCTAGAGCATGGATTGTGAGAGCGGGTGAACAAAAAAAAAACAAAACAAAAAACATCCGCCACTCCCTGATTGGACCATAACATAGCTTTACTTGCTGTTGGGAAGTGACATGTCCCCTTTAACAACTTTGTAGGACATATTCTAGTCTTGATATACCCTTTTCTTTCTGGTGTATGATTAGGATAGGCTCGTACATCATTCAATAACACAAAAAAAAGTATCCAGAGGATAATCTGTAACACATGTGCCAAAAGGACAGACTTAAGTCACAGGATAGTTTTTTTCTTCATCTGAATGTACACTTTTGGCACAGCTCATAAATCGGATGCGGCAGGGGTGATTTGCGCACCACAGTGACACCCAGTTGGCTATGTTCACATCTTCATTATGGGAGCATATAACCTGAATCCTCTGGCCGAACAGATCCATTTTATGACACAACTAAACAGCGCCAAACAGACCCTATTGACTATAATGGGGTTCTACTCGATTCCTGTCACACTGTGTGCCATTTCACCAGACTAAAGAGTCTCACGGAGAACTTTTTCAACCAGCATTTCATGCCACATCTGCACTACAGGCTCCGAATACAGCCTTGGACGGAGATATGAACATAGTCTTAGGCCGCCTGCACACAAACTGATTTGCACTGCGGAATCCGTGGTCGGCTTCCACCCCGTGGACCCGCAGCAAATACCGTTGATAGCATGCTATGGGAAATTGTTTCTTTCTAAACACTTGTGGAAACCAATTGCAGTTTCCACAAGCAGAGGAAAATTTGCAGCATGCTCTATTTTTGCGCGGAAGCCATTGGACCTGCAGCCCTTCTGCAACTGACATTGTGTAAAGGCTGCAGATTCCACGTTATTGCCTTGTGTCGGAGCGGAAAGAATAAAACTTTTAAAAAAAAATCTGTACCATATATGTTCAACAGCGGCTCACCGCAATCATCCACAGTACAGAAAATGAAGAAAAAAACGGGTACGCGCTGATGCCGGTTGGGCACAGGGTCGGATTCCGCTGTGGGCTCCAACCTGTTCGTGTGCAGGCTGCCTTACCCAGTGAAATGTATCCGTATAATAAATTCACACCAAACTATAGATTTATATATATTTTAGAATTCAATATTACTGTCAAAAATACATTGTATGATTTACATAGGCTTTGTGCTACATTAGAACACGGAGACAAAACAGATCACTGTGTAGTAAATGAAACATTAAATATTAAATAAAATAAAATGTGTAAACACTAAACTAAAACAGGGAGAATCGCTAATGCAGCACACACCTAATCAAGTGGTATTACATAGTAGAAAAATGGATTAGGACTCTATTCTTTTCCAGTCTACATGAAACACACAGAATGCACAGGAAAATCTCTGCCGCTGGCCCATTCTT
The DNA here is from genome assembly GCF_035609145.1 of Eleutherodactylus coqui. Lineage (NCBI taxonomy): Eukaryota > Metazoa > Chordata > Amphibia > Anura > Eleutherodactylidae > Eleutherodactylus > Eleutherodactylus coqui. Next base: position 229,381,955 of record NC_089838.1, on the reverse strand, counting down.
GGTGACATCTACTTAGACCAGTCACGGATGTCAAGCTATTTTAATTTTGCCAAAGATTTTCTTAGCTGTGGTTAGCTCAGCATCTGGGTGAAAATTGAGGGTTTGTTGGAGTTTCTATATACGATTTCAGTTCGTATGCTGCCCCACTGTCAACTTCCATGGACTTCCGAGAGAAAAGAAGCCTTACATCTTTGTGGAGGTAGATCTTTCCAGACTTGGAACTTTGGAACCTGGAAAGAAAATGAACAGTTGAAAGACTCAATTACTCAGATCTATATATAAAAAAAAAAGTTATAAAAGTTGTGCAAAAAGTATTTCTTGCCTTACTGTGCCCATCACATATTTGTAAAAGTAAAAACTACATAAAAAACAGTTTCACTTAGTACTGCAATTATCTAAGACCATGTTCGCTACCCTGTGGTCCTCCCTCTCTTGTGTAACTACAACGTCTATCATGTCCTCCTAGCCAGAACACACTAGAAGATCAGTGTTCCCCAACCTGCAGCTTTCCAGTTTGTTGCGCCACCCTTCAACTTTGGTTGTGATTTAATTGCCATTAAACTTTCAGATCACAAATGAGGAACGTTCACCCATTTTGAGGATGCATTCACACATCCATGTAAGGTTTATGGATTTCTTGCCAAAGAGGGTTGAATCCAGAACAGCCCAAACTGGAATTTCATACAATGAAAAGTACAAAATTGCAGGCGTGGGATCGACAAATAATGTTACAGTCACCATAGCTCTATATAAAACACTCCTTGGCAAGAAAAACAATCTCGTTAAAGAAGCTGAGGTTTTTGTGGCACTTTTTCAAAGGTTCTTCATTCTTGTGCGTTTAATTTTTTTTTTTTTTATTTGGCATTTGCACACAAATTTTCTTCTGAGTGTCCTCTGGAATTTCATACAGCAGAGCAGTGATGGCTCAGGGTTTTGTCACTTCCCGAAACAGTTGTGGCCATGCTCTCCAGTCATTTTGGTGCCAGTCACTTCTGAAGAGGGTAATTGCTGTTCAAAGTCTCCATTTGAAGAGAATGACTCATTCTGGCTCAATGAAGTTCCATAGCCTTAGAGAAGGCTTTTAACCCACTCCAGGCTGATATATTTAATTCTTCTACCTTTTGGAATTTTATTTGATCACAGCACAAATTTTGCTGTGTGGGAAAGACCAATGCCAAAAAGTTACAAGAAGTCTTTTGGTACCTATTTGCTGCTTATGAGTGTAAGCAGACGCGGAGTTCATGGCCGATGCTGTGCATGCAGAATGCTTTTAGTATATGCACGCAGAAAGCTCCAGGAGTATACGGTGAACCATCAACCCTCTGAAAATATGTACTATGTCTACAAAAATCCCCCCCCCCCAAGCAAAAAGTAAAAACAAAGTACTGGACATCAAAACTTTTCTTCCCAGGGGGGGGGGGGGGGGGGGGGGGGAAGTACAGGAAAAGACACCAGAACGAAGGAGGTAAGTAAATATATAGAAGAGACAATATACTTCCAACGTTGACAAAAACGTCATAGGGATGGGTGACAACATCAAGGACCCATATAGAGTTCCAATTTGATCCTAAATGGAGGTTGAATGACAAGTGCACATAGGGCAGGAGATAACCTTGTCTAGTACCTCGCTTGATAGCTATGGGTATCTCAACATTAGTGGGTAGTTTGAGCAAGGTCAAGGGTGAAGAATAGAGGGATGTTCAAGCTGAAATAAAACGTCCCTGGATCCTACCACCTTGCGGAATATAAAACAGGTATTTCCAGGAAAGTGTACCACAGGCCAATATATTCTATATCTAAGGCTAAAAGGGTCACGATAAAAGATACATTTTGCCAAAGAATATTTCAACAAATTTACGGCTAATAAGTAGAAGTGCAGAGAAAAAAGGTCCTCCGAAGGGGAATATACATTGATAATTACCAGCTGCTGAACATGTAATTTCCCAGAGATTATGTAGAATTGGCCTCTGGAGTCAGCATCAATCTGATCTTTTTGAAAAGGCAAAGAATTGTGGAAGAGGGTCAAGACTCCTATGTCTTATGACAGCAGAAGTCATAAAATCTAAAGTATTGTGGGTGGAAATAACTAGGGGCCGACGACTGAGAGAAATGTCAGTCTTGTGTTCCACATCATCCATTCTGGGACCAAGGTCTTTTATCGGATGTGCAAGGTCCTTAAGTACTGCAGACAATTCTGCCTTAAAAATGACTTTCATCTGAAGGAGCAAAGCAGACTGTTGTGCGTGAAACTTGAGGTTTCCACATCCTGGCCTTGAAGAGTCAATGAGCTGGCTGTGGAGTCAGCTGGGCTCGGTGGGATTGGACCAGCTGGGTTTTGGGAAGTGTTCCTTCATTCTTAGTCATGTTCACAGCCTGACAGTGAGGAGCAAGTACACTGAGAAATCGAGCCATGCCAAGTAGCATCACCTTTTTGTTTTCACTGCTTTGAACAGCATAGTGGAGGATGCCATTCATTACAGAGTATACTTTATATTTTATTTTTGGTATAATTGGATTCAATGGGTGACATATGCCACTGCATGCCTAAACGATAGCATATATTGAACACAGCCTTAAAAAGGTGACAAAAAAAAACAAAACAGGAAAATGATGGCGGGAAGTATGTTATAAGGCTAGGTTCACATCAGGTTTGTGATGTATGTTTAGCATTAATGCCTGAAAAGTTCCTGACATACATACCAAATGTGTAAATAGGGATACACTGACCCGACAGACCCGATATAAAAGCCTGTCCTTTTGGCCTCCATCTAGCTGCTGTATGTCAGTGTACAGCTTTTTAAAAAGAATGAAATAGGGTAGTAGACTACAGCATTCCATTCATCGGTATATAGTAAAACCTATGTGCCAAATGTATATATGTGTATTAGATTATATATACACTATTCAAATATATACACGCATACAGTGGGGCCCAAAATGATCTATACAATCCTGAACAATATGCTGCACGCTTCCCATCACCTCAAACTTCTGGTTCACACCCATAATGGTTATCAGGGATGGTGCATGGTTCCCAAACTCTGCAGTCATACACATGGCATTGAACTTTCACGTAACTGCTGCATGCACCACATTTTCTGTCCCAAACTCAACCGGTATACCACTGTGTTGTGACGCCTTCTGCTGAAAACTGATTCTTTATGCTCATGTAAGAAGTAAGAATGAACTTTAAACCACTTATGTCGCTCAGAGGCCCACAACATAGTCACAAGCATTGTATATAGAACACCCTGTGTCAGATAGATAGATATTTTTTCTTTTTTTAGCAACAGAACCCTATGGCTGATAGATGCCACTGTGTGGTAGCCATATAACATACTTCCCGACATATATGTTAAATGGAGGCCATAAAGTTGATGTGAACACAGTTTTAGACTTGATAACCACAGTTACAAATTTTAACGACATATAATCCCCCCTGTTTTTTTTAGCCTCTCCAGGAAATTAATAGGCATTGGTATTTATTAAGGTCTTAAGGCTGATTTAGACAGAATTATCGCTCAAAAAAATCTTTTGAGCGATTTTCGAGCGATAATCGTTGTGTGCTTTTACAGCGCAAGGTAAATCGCTCAAATGTTGAGTGATCACCTTGCGCTCGGAGAGGAAGATGCAGAAGACAAGCAGGGTGTGTCCCCGCTTGTCTTCTGCATCCAGCTGTTCCCCGCTCTCAGCGCCCGGCTGTTATACAGCCGAGCGGGTAATGGAGAACACAGCTGGACCGCTCTGTTCTTCATACCCAGCCTGTGTTCAGGGAGCGGGATTCAGCTGAAACAATAGTATCAGCTGTATCCTGCTGTGAATCCCTGATAAGGCTCATCGTGGTCTTTCAGCATGCTGAAAGATCAGCAATCAGCAACGGTTTAACGAAAACTGCACAAAGTCAGTGCAGTTAGACACAACAATTAATAGCTCAAAAAACGGCTTTGAGCAATTTTTGAGCGAAAATCGTATCTAAAAGGGCCTTTAGAATTTAAGTCTCTGGTAGGTTTGACATGCATAGTCTTTATTAATTATATCAAACTGCTACTTGTATCTTCACAATGGATATACTGGTGCTGGGTAACTGATGAGAAAAATACTTCTAGATCTGGAATTACCTCAGGTGGATGAGGTAGCGCAGCGTGCGCTCTTCAGTCTTCATGATGTTCTCGGGGACTGTCACCTTCTTATCTCGTTTCACAGGAACAGAAAACGTTCTCTGCCGCAGGAATGTCTGGTGATTAGGTGGCATTTCTTGCAAGTCATATTTCACCACAAACATCTTCACCACTGTCTTGTTTGGATTAAATAAGGTCTGAAACGCAGAGAAGAGGATGATTAAATGTGTGATTTTAATACAAAGAATGATTAAATAAAGACACAAGTGACATGACTGATTATTGTGTTACACTGTATATAAAAGGTCAACCCTCAGTGAAAGGACTGGAGGCATGATGACCTAGAAGTCCAAGCCTCTGTAGGTTCCCCTTCTGATCTGATTTTATAATATGTGGTCGGCATGTCAAAATTCTTATTAGAAAATCACCAATCATTTTTTCCAGGAAGTTTTAGAAAGTTGGTGAAGTACTGTTTGTACATATATTCACACACGCTTACACCACCTTTGACTCTTAGTGCCCCTACAGTACTAACTCCTTCTTTGCAAGCACAGTATAAAGTTACTCTATAGATATGCAAGAACTAACTATACATACCACTTGAATTGTTCCAGAAGGGGGGATGCGATATCCCCTTTTGCCAAGAGATTCCAGTGTAATGTTACCCTAAGAGATCAAAGACACAGGTAACAATTAACACACAAGGAAGTCCAATTCCACCCAGCACATAAAGTGGCATTAGAAGCCTCTATGGGTACAACATGTCATTCAATGCTGTAGAAAAAGAACAAAAAACTAAATGCAAACATACTGCAATTATTGCAAAACCACAATGTCCCCCTGTGGGCAATTCCTGATTATCACATGAATTCTGACCATGTTAGAATTCCTGAGATTGTAGTGCAACTTTTTCCTCCTCTAGGGAATCACTGAAGTTGTAGAGTCCTATATGGCCACACACTTTATATAGAAGTAGATCGATGGCTGAAGTGTTGATCAATCACCCGGTGAACGATCATTTTGCAAACACAGCCATGCACATTTTAGTCCATATTAGCCACTACAGTTCAGTCTGGTTATACATGCTCAATGACAGCTGGCAAAGATCGATCATTCATGGATGACAAATCTTTCATTGGACTACATAGCAAGTGTTTTAGACATGTCCGACTTTTTTCCAGACAATGACAATCTGTTATAAGTCGTCTAGAACAATTGCTCATTGCTACATTTCACCGGACGAATGATAGCATTGGTTGAAACAGTCCATTTTTGTCAACTTTAGTCTAATGTGTATGGGCACCTTCAGGCCATGTTCACAAGGGGAGATTTGCTGTGGATTTTGTGTGCGGACCCTCCACATGGAAAATATGCAGCATTTACAGTAGCAGCAAAGTGGATGAGCTATTCAAAATTTCGTCCACATGTGTCAGAGAAAAAAAAAATCCGCACAAACCTGTACGGAAGTGGACATGGGGGGGCAGATTTTAAATCTGCAACATGTTGATTATAGCAGTACATTTTTGGTGTGGATTCCACCTCTTCTAATGAGGGGGGTGAATTCTGCACACAAAAGCAGTATTAAAATCCCCGCGTTTTTTGATGCATTTTTTCACGCAGATCTGCTGCAGAGTGTCGGCTGTGGATATTCCGCAGCAAATCTGTGCTGTGCAGACAAAGCTTTAGAATATGCTGTGAAGTGTCTGCAGTGCACATTCTGCAGCAGGTCCACAGCACAAAATCTGTAACAAAATCACCCCTTATTTGAAGGCCTCATGTCCACGGGGAAAATCAGGCCCGCCGCGGATTCTTCATGGAGAATCCGTAGCGGGTCCCTCCTGCCCCACGGACATGAGGCCAAAAAATAAGAATAAGCTCACCTCTCCGGACACTGCGGTTCTTTCTTCGGTCCGGCGGATGTGCTCGGCACACCGGCAGCGCACCGGGCACATTCCCCGGGCCGAAGACAGAAGATCCAGCCAGGAAGGAAGGGAGACCTGCAGCGTCCAGGACAGGTGAGTTTTAATTCTGGTACAGGTGTTCCGCGGATCCGGACGGCTTCAATAGAAGCCTGCGGGAGCCGTCCCCGCGGGAGACCCGCACGAAAATGGAGCATGTCCAGATTTTTTCCCGCACGTGGATCCGCACCTGAAGGGAAAAATGACATCCGCAGGTATCTGACTACCTGCGGCTGTCCAATGCATCCCTATGGGGCGCGGATGCGTGCGCAGGAAAAACGCAGCAGATTTTAAATATTAATTTCTCCTTGGACATGAGGCCGAAGAGTTGGAAGCCACACCACAAATCCAGTGCTGTAATTGACATACTGCGGATCCAAAATCTGCTCCACAAGTCAATTTCCGCAGCAAATTTTTACGCAGCATGTGGAGGATTAAAAATATAATCCACTTTGCTGCTACTGTAAATGCTGCAGATTTTCTGTACGGAGGGACCGCATAGAAAATCCATAGCAAATCTGCGCCGTGTGAACTTACCCTTCAAGTTAAACATTGTCATGTAGGACTGATAGAAAATTGCAGTTCTAGGATGTACTGTAATATAATTATATGCTTGCCATTTCATAGTTTGGAAAACATTTCCTATATACTTTATTAATAGGAGTTACAAGTGAATGACATTGTTGCATGACTTTTTTATGCATCATGCCACAAAAGTCCTCTGCTCAGAGGGGGAAAGTAGTTGCAGTTTTTTACTGAATGTGTAGCATATTTTGTCACAATCACCATAAACAGATATTTTCTGTCTTACCATGTAAGGGGAAGGAGCGTTGTCCTCTGAAACACTGAAGAAAGAAACTCTGACCGGCAATGTCATGTGGGTTGGACAGAATACTCCACTTGCTCCAACCTCTGCTGTAAAACCTCCAACTATACCCAGAGCCTCTAACCGATAATTCAAGACGGACTCCTGCAGGTTATTAAAGGAAGACCGGTAAAGGGATATACATGTAGAAAAACCTAAGGTCACTGAAAGGAAGCAATTAAAAGAACAATTATAAAGTTATATACAAGTAAAACAGGCAGCAATAAAACCTTTAATATCAACTACAAGCTAACATTTCATAGTTAAAGGGAACCTGTCACTTGCCTAAAGTACCATAAACTTACAGTGCTGTTAGGCGAGGTGACAGGGAGCCGGCTGCTGTATTTTTCATACCCCCGTGCTTCCTAGTTCCCATGGTGTCCTGCTCTGAAGTCTGTGCGCCGGCTGAAAATCAGACACTTTTCAGAGTCCCGTGCTGTCCTATACAAGTCTATGGCAGAGCGCACGCACAGGACTCTGAAAAGAAAGTGGGATTTTTGGCCGGGGTACGGACTTCAGGGGTGGGGCACCATGGGAACCAGGCGAGTAAGAAAATTACAGTACCAGGCTGCCCGTTACCTCATCTAACAGCACTAGAACTTAGTTTATAATGCCCTAGGCAGGTGACAGGTTCCCCTATGCTGCACCTTTCAGGCATTCTCCAGCTAAGGCAATACAAAAAAAAGTTAGTTACACAGCATTGATTGAAGAGTAAAATAAAGTACCTCAAAGTTTCCAAGAAGGCTCAGGCAAGGAGCCGGTGGAGCGCTGCAACTCAGCTGTCTGTCTGTGCACTCTACACCATCCTCTGCTTTCACACAGCGACGCTGTCTGTTAAGAGTGAATGAACAGATCAACATCATCAAGTATAATAAATCAATAAGAGTACTTAAAAAAGGGGTATTTAACCGTAAAAGATGTTATCCCACCAAGAACATTCATCAGCCGTCCAAAGGATAGGTGATAACTGTAGGATTGCTGGGGTTCCCCACACTGGAGTCCCCAGAGTTGAGAAGGACACCCTCAAGATTCCCTAGTTAACGTGAGACCACCACTGCATTCAAATCTACAGGACGGAGGGCGATTTCATGTGCATCGTTCAGCTAACGCCATAGCCGTGAATGGAGCAGTGGTGAAGCATGAGCACCCCCGCTCCATGCACTCGGTAATAAAGGGTTTTGGTGGTATAACACTTTTCTTTCCAATGATTTTTATTGGCATTTTCAATAACATAACATCCAGGTGTAATGATGGTTGTGGACATTAGTATTAATTATAAAGGATAGATTATATATTCTCATACAGCAGATGTTTTACAGTAACTGTAGCCTGCAATATTTGGATTATTTTACTAATAACACTTTTAAAGCATCTGGCATATTAGGAGATACCAGGCACCAGAAGGATTGGAGCACTTTACAGAGTGTCACAGGCTATAAGATTTAGGGACAAGGAGGGTTTGAGCACACAGACCTATAGGGACAGCAAACTATACAACTAGTGGTACAGGGAAACTAAATCTTTACACATTACATGGAAACATAACTGCAGTTATTCTAGAACAAAATCTTCCTAATGTGGAGGTCACAAAGTTTCAGTGTGTGTCCAGCCTTTGTCGCAGGGGTTTTGTCTGAATCGCCCAAATCATCCAGATAGAATTATAGGCTTTACAGACACCATTTTGGTCTCCGTTTGACCAGGTTTCCATCCCTTTCCAGCATTTTTGCAAGAGAGAATCAAGTTCTTGACTGTATTATTCTGATAGAACATGACGGAAAGAAATGGAATCCTGGTTGAATGGAGAACAAAACTTGCACCGTTGGCTTCCATTTGACTAATGAAAGCATTAGGTTCCATCCATGGTTCTTTCTGGATGTGGTTAATGGTGATTCAGATGGCCACACACTGCAATGCAGTAGAACCCTGCTTTACATGGAAGAGGAAATTACAGAAAATTGAAGACATTAAGATATATAAATACCTCCTTGTGGAAAAACCTTTAAACTGCAGTAAGGACGTGTCCAGGTCAAAGTACCCCGACTGTGTTTTTCTTTGTGGTACCTAGGTAAAATAAAGATGTTCTTTCATCTGGTAGATGCGGAGCTGCAGCGCTGATTGAAGAACGGACATGCATTCTTGTCATCTCCGTATAGTGGTGGTTGTAGGAACCATGCATGTGTGGCGCCAAGTGCCCAGTAGAATGATAAGCCCGGGCACCACACATTTCATGGAAGAGACTGGATGGGCTTATTGCCTCTATATTAGCCCTTATCTTCTACACTTGTGGGACATGACAGTTAAAATAATGATAGATTGTCCAAACATGGGCTTCATTGTGCATTATATGGATGTTTATATAGCAAAAATAATTTAAAAATCAAAACTATTATGCTTTCTGCAAACCCTGATCTATGGCAATATTACACACAGGTCAATAAGAGCCAGTTATAAGAACAGCCCAGGTAGGTCTCTACTGCATAGTGGACAAGGTTTCATGTTATTTATTTATTTTTAATGGGACATGTACCAAAATATTAACAGAACACAACTTTATCTTAAGTGTGCCGATTGAGAATCTGACAGTTTGCCACCATCACTGGTTCAGCACTAATCCATGCATCATAGAGCCGGAGCCATGTGGCTGAAGCAATGGGTGTCAACAGCTGAGTCTTTCATATACATGCAGTATTGCAGAAATTTCTGCATGAATTTCTGATAGACAATCCAATATATTATCATCTATGGGTAATAAGGCTGTGGACCATCGAGAGGGGAAGGAACAGTCAAATCCCAAGATTTATCGTGGGAGAAAGTAAATTAAAAAAAAAAAAATCTACAACATCCCAGTGTTAAAGGGGCTGTCCGAGTGGGGAACATTTCTTTTAAAAGTTGATCCAGGCCTGTTAAAAACCAGAAATGCAGGGGTACTTACCCGTCCTCTGCCAGAGCAATCCAGCGCTGCAGCCCCGCGGTCCTCCTGGTCTTTAATGTAGAACAGGTATCACCTGACCTGGCATTCTCCTGCCAACACTGCTCAGAGGATGGAAGCCAGGATACCAGGAGAACGGCACCTGACTGCTGGGTCCTCTAGCTAGCTGCACCGGTCAGGTGATAGCTGTTCCAAAATAAAGACCAGGACGACTGCTGCAGTAAGAACCACTGCTTTTATTGTATTAACAAGCTTGGATACATATTTAAAAAATTGCCTTGCACCCAGACACCCCCTTTTAAAATCAAATTATTTTTTTTTTACCAACTTTGGCACAATCAGCTACTTAAAAGGTGTTTTCCAGGGAGAATACGACTGATGACCCATCTTCAGGATAGGTCGTCAATAGCTAACTGGCTGGGGTCTGTCGCTCCAGACCCCAGTCGATCAGCTGATACACAGAGGCTGCAGCAGAAGCAGCGGAAGTCTCCGCGGCGACCTCTGTGTAGTGGCCGGCGCTTGTAATTGCAGGCACAGCATGCGCTGATTTTAATGAGAGCCATACCTGCAGTTACAAACCCCTTTAAACTAAACAGGTTTTAGGCACCATGGAAAAAAAAAAAAAAAACACACATGAAAAACTTACCGGACTAGAAAGTAAAGGTAAACCTGTGCAGGGGTGAAACGCCTTGGTAGAGATCCCATCAAGAGAGTGAAAACCCTTTTTCTTCCAATTATTTGAAGGTCGCAGAGGAACAAACTTCTGGGAACAGACAAAGACGGCAAGTCACACACTACAGTATAACGAGACAATGGCAAAACCTAAGGCCCTTCTACACGGGCCGAAAGTCTATAAACTATTACACAAGCGCTGAGGTCACCGCTAAGGTCATCAGCGCTGCGCAGAGCATTTACACTGAAAGACTTGCCGACCGGCTTGCGGCCTTCCCGTCTGCTTTTCACTCAGGGTTTCCTATGGGAAGCGCTGAGCATTTACACCGGGCGAGAAGCCAGCGAGCCAACAAGGTTTTTTTTTTAAGCTGACTGAAAAGTCAGCTCAACAACTGCGAATGACGAGTGAGTGATTTTTTCACATTCACACTGAACGATTCATTCAAATTCCTTTGAACGCATTTTGAGCTATAATCGTTACGTGTAAATTGGTCTCCAGTAGATGGTAAAACTCTATGGTCGCTGTGCATATTTCATAGACAAAGCACAGGACATATTACCTTTCATTTTGTATCTTCAGTTTTACACCATTTATACAGAATGAGACCCTCAGTTAATTGTTACTTTAACATCCGATTCTGTTTTTACATTGACCCCCTGAGTTGTAAAATGCTGCACTAAAATGTAGGCGCTAGAGAACAACTATTAGCTCACAAAAAGAAGTCCACTCTGTAAAATGAGTGTACACTGCCCTCTAGTGTCTCCAGGGAGTAATGCTGCTCCTTGTGGACAGCACCACAAGGGTGTATTGCCCAATAGTGTTCAGAATGTTATTTTTCACATAATATAAACGAGTAATCGTGTGTGTGTGTGTGTATATCTATCTATCTAGTAGATGTGAAACCTTTTATAAAACAATAAAAAGAACAGGGTGAGCTTGAAGAGTAAAACTTTAAAAAGGGGCTTTGTCATTAAAACTAATCTATGTCTCCAACCTGGGCCTTGCCTAAAATAAGTTAGTTATTCAGGATGGCCAAAATATAGATTACGTATCTCCATGACCATCTCTGCAGACATGAAGAAGCTATCACAATGACAAGCCCTTGCTGCAAGCTATAGAACTATGAATTACATGGCGGCTCTTCGGGTTTGCTTTGGAGGTGCAGCCAGAATAACTGGATGAATGGCGACGATGAGTCAGACATGTGGAGAACTTGCTGTGACATGTTCCTCTGTTTCTAGAATAGAGACCCCTGAATGGCACCCAGTGTTATTGTGGCTTCAATACCTCTGTAGCACCACCTATTGGAAGGCAGCATTCCTGCACATCAATATTACGACTTTTTAAACAAGTCTTATAACAATGACTGGGAATTGTTAGCCAAAGCCAGAAAACCATACACAGACAGCCATTTTGGGGTGATTTCCCCTCATCAGTGTGCAGTAGTTTCTGTACACCTACTGCACACCGATGAGGGGCAATCCCCCAAAGCAGCTGTCTGTGTATGGTTTCTGGCTTTAGCTAACAATTCCCAGTCATTGTTACCAAGCCAGACCTGATGTACTTTTCAGTCTGTTCACTGTTTTTAAAATGCGGAATGCCTCTTTATGGAAACTACACAGTTCCCTGTAGAAGGTAAGGCATGCAGTGATGTATACCAGCCCACCAGAGGCCGAAGGAACATATGTTTGACATATGTACCAACAGCTTTCCTGGCACATACAGCAAAAAAACCTCTACAAACATGGCCTAAAAGTGTAATCTTTGTGTATATACATACTGCTTGGTCTGTGTTCTTCAACCTCTCACATCTCAGACAACTCCCGATGCTTCTGCCCTGGTCTTGTGCACCACAGTCACATTTGGCTGGATCCTCATTCTCGTCATGAGCAGTTTTCTCCTTGTCCTGGGTCTCTTTAGCTTTCTGGCTATCTCTGTCCTTTGTAACATAATTTTCAATGCTGTGAAGTTGATTGCTATGATCAGACCCTTGTGCTTTCCTTATGTTACTCTCTGTACATTTAGGCTCTAGCGATTGAGAAACTCCACAGGTTTTAAATGCCACCACATTTCGTGAACAGTTCTTGCGGTTATCGAGATGGACACAGTCATTATTTCTATTTTCGGCGGAGCTGGTTTGCTTGTTGTTGGCGGTATGGATGTTCAAGGCGCTATGATTTGAGAGGTGATGTAACGCTCCTTTACTGATGTACTTTTCGGTCTGTTCGCCGGGTCTTACGTCTCCTCTATCGGGAGCCATGAAAATATTTTCTTTGCTGGACAATGAGAAAGCTGGTGGGGTGTGTTTGTTTACTGAATGTTGAAATGTGCTTGAAATGGGTTCATGGGCTTGAACTAAAACAAGTTTCCGTCTAGCTTGTGGTTTTGGTGAGCTTCTATCATCAGGACTATGTCGGGAGGAAGTGATGGGCGTTTCTGAAGCAGCTTTTAGTTTTCGGTCACCATTTTCAGGGGTTAGAGTCAAATCTGAAGTAGGAGCAGGTGTTTCAATCTTATTGAAGTTTTCGTCCTCGCATGTGTTTCTGAATATTTTGCAGCTCAAGGCATTGGAGTCATGCATCTTAAAGGAACGGCTGGGGATGTGTGAAGCGGTCTGATCACACTGCAGCAAATGCTGGGCAATTCTTGCTATGACCTCCTGGCGCTCCTGAATTAGGGAGCCTATTAAAGGGTTGGTCTCTGTTGGTTGGTGTATAGGGGAATTGTTGGGCATGTCAACCAAAGATAAGGATTTAAAGTTTCTGACAGGTGAGTCTTGTAGGGCTTTTTTAGGGTCACTTATACTGAAACATTGAATCTTAGACGGGGATGATCCGACGCCACAGCTATTGCCACATCCAGAAATTAACTTCACATTCCTACCGGGAAGAGCAAGATTCATGCTAAGACTCGTTCTAGCCTGCAGTAGTCCATCAGATCCAACAGTCCATGTCTGCTTGCTACATGTATGCTGAGAAATAGGTACACTTTGCAGGCCGCTCTCTGGATGATCTCGGGGTGGAGGACCAATCTGCTCATGTGAAGAAAATCTCCTTTCATAGAAACCAAGATTACTATGGATGCTACAGTTCAACACCGGATAACTGGATTGTCTAGGCAAAGACTGGACACTGACTTTCAAGGCCACGTTGTGAGACACATTGGGGACAGGAAACACATGTTCGGTTGGTGGATGAGTAAAATTCCATTGTAGCTCACCATCAGCTGCACTCACTCTGTATGAAAGATACAAAATAGAAGACATTGAAAATTAGAATACCATCATTGAAGGGGTTGAAATAAAGAAACAAGTACTCCCCGGGAGGCGGATGACAATTTCCCAATATCAGGGGTTGGGGAAATGCTCCTTAACTTTGAATATGCCAATTAGAATAAATTCATGGATCATCATCCCATCTCCCGAAATCTAGTACCCATAACGTGTGACTTTTTTAAAAATAAAGACACCCAGGCCCGTCTCAAACTTGTTCTATGAATCAACAATCTTGTGCCCTATAATTTCACTGCTCTCACAGTAAAGAATCCTCTAGATGTAGAGGGTGTCATTTTAGGATTACAAACCTAGGTGTAAAAAGAGTAGAAAAGCTCTCTTTACTGTCAATTCATTTAATTGTACAGCCCAAGTCATCTTTTTCCGAACTGAATAACCAGATGTTTACTAATTTATCTTAGTAGTGCAATCAACTCGTTCCCTTAAAATACCTTGGTCGCCCTTGCCATGTCCTCATTATGCACAAGTGCCCAAAAATTGTGGTCTGATTAGTGATTTACATACAGGCAAAACTGTTTTTTTTTCATGCACTTCTATGCCTCTTTTGATGCATTTGCTTTGGCAGCAGCTGCCTGGCATTGGTCACTAAAGTTAAGTTTACTGTTCACCAATATCCCCAGTCTTTTTCGGTGGCAGTTTTATTATCCTTTTCTGTGTTGATTTTCCGCAGGGGACTTGTCTGCGAAAAATTCACAGAATATTACAGTATCCGCAGTATGGATGAGAGTTTAAGAAATCTTAGCCACAAGCTGTGGAGAAAATCAGCAGCATAAAATGACCTGTGGATTTTCAGCGCAGATTTCACTTCTTTAAATTAGGAGGTGAAATTAGTGCCAAATATGTACCAAATTCAATGTCAAACTCTGCAAGTTACAGGCGGATTTGGATGCAGACTTTGAAGCAGCTCCGTAACACTGTGTGAACACAGCCATACGGAGTTTAGAATAATGAACAAATGTTGAAATTCTCCTCTAAGTGCTTTACAAGGTCATTAATCCACATATTAAAGAGAAGAGGACCATCCTGTGTTTTCCATCACTGCATGTATTGGTATATGATAAATATATTGTAAGTATATAGTACGTATTGCAGTAACAGGTGCCCATTACTGGGGCACAACACATAGTCCCATTTTGTCACAGCTTCTGATGGGGTCACCTTGGTTCGGCTATTGCAGTATCAGTATGAAAAGTTTTAGAAGCCCTACATACTACACAGAAAGAAACCCTGTATGTTATAGGAAACACTTAGCCCTAGAAGGTTTATAATAAAATGAAGTAGCTGGCATTTATACAATTTTAGTTCCTATCCAAATCAAAAGGCTAGATTTTTACATGCAGCATTAAAACCAAAAAATTACCAGACGTCCGCCATATTTACCCTTATTTTGGGTTACACAATAGGTATATCTGTTAGGCTGCATGTGACATTTAAAAGTTGTCATGTGCAAGTCAAGATAAAGAAACAGCTGTTGTGACATGCAAAAGGAGGAAACCACTACTTCCTGCTCACAGGTCTTCTGCCATAGCCTTGATAAAAATCTTAACGCAAGTGTGAAACTGAAAGGTGATGTGAAAGACAATCAGAACGGTAGCAAAAAAAGTGAAGCGAGGCTCAAATTTGGAGATTTAGAATTAAAATCAACATATTAGACAATTACCCATAAGGAAATTCTCTAATATAATAATAGGATTTATGCCACTTATTAGCAGGACTAATTTTGAATAGCAAGGCTGCAGGGAAACCAATTAGGAAAATGCACTCCATGTGTTACACTACAGTACTCATCAGAATCCCTCCATCTGCAAACAGGAGCCATCTAAATAGAAACTAGAAAAGCAGTTGCTAAACTAAAGGCCCATTAACACACAACGTTTATTACTCAAAATTCGCTCAAATGATGTCTTTTGAGCAATAATTGTTGCGTGTAAATGCTACTATCATTTGCTTTTTAGTTGAGTTTAAAATCCATAGCACGGCTTGGCAGCTGATAGCAGGGACCGCACACTGCGAGTCTCCACCGGAGCGCTGATAACACTGTTTTCGGCTGCTGTCCCACGGCAGAACAAAAAGGGGCTGCATGCAGAAAACAGATCACCTGCTGTTCTCTGCATACAGTGAAGGGAGGTTCAATGAATCTAATAAGCTACTAATGGGCATTAGTGTCAATCATCATATCTTTTGAATGCATTTTGAGCGGTCACTTTTGCATGTAAATGGGGCTTAATTCTTCAAATCTTCTCTCCATAAATTATAATCTGATGTAAATGGCTGAAGAGATGGCTGCAGGGTAATTTATTCTAAGGCACCTTTACATGGCGCGATTATCTCCTGAACAGCCATTTCTGGAGATAGCTGTCCTGTATACTGGGCATTGACAGGGCCATGCACAAGAAATTACTCACTTGTCGGCGTTACTTGGCTGTCAGCTCACCCCAAAAATCAAGCAGCCATTGTGCCATGTAAACGTCAGGAGGGGTGGTGGTGGTGGTGGGGGTTAATCTATGAACGTCTGCCTTTTTGCAGTGATTGGAGGCTGGTGACCGCAGGAGATCCTCAGCATGGCCTGCCTCCATTCACTGAACGACTGTGTTAAGGCACTGGAGCGACAGACATTGTGATGGCTGTCGGGCACTTACACGCCCAAGAGTGGTCCCGTGTAAACATGACCTCTACCCTTGGATGCCGTTCTTTGCAGTGTAAGCATGTACATAGAGTGTACTAGGGAACTGAACAGAATACACCTAAGTAGTTGTCTTACTTGGACAATCCCTATTCATCTGTAAAGTCCCCGAAACACATTAGACAAAAGTCATCTGATCCCAATGACTCTCGCATGTGTACGGTGGCCTTTTGACTCTTCATCAACAGATGTTGGGGGAAAATAGTGTAGGAGTGTTGACTTTTAAAATCTCATCCTTTTGTTCCCCCCGGAGATAAGTCGATACCAGAGCTGTCTGACTGCGGCTTTTTCTACTGTCCCCATTGAAAACACATGGATGCCATGTCAAACTGAGGGTTCATATGTATGGGGGAGCTCTATGAAATAGCTGTTGGCCCAATTAGTGTTCAGTGAACAGCAGTTGAAGGTGTATGAGCACCTTAAAGGTTGAGGCACAGCTAGAAAAAGGAATTAGTATAGGTTTACCATTGAAGTCACTGTCCATCTGTGTAATGCATGAAAAAGACAGGTCCTACTATCCATACCTTGCAAGCCTATAGGGGTGGAGTGGGGAAGCCTTCATCTAAATAAGTTGTCCGCCTTATATTCAGGGCTTATGCATGTAATAGAGTGTTGTAAAATCTAATTGACACTTTTTTGAGCTATTTAACACACATTAATCCAGAGGAACTTTTCGGAGATGCCAGCTCACCGGTAGATAATGTTGCGGGGTACAGCTCCATGGGAAACACTTAACCAGGCGCTTAACTGAGAAAAGAAAACAAATGAACGGACAGCCAACAGGAGAGTCTTCTCTTCGATAAAACGGTCTCCACTCCTATGGATTAAAGAAAAAATAAAAATTATATACAACACATACACACACAGTAATTCGTAAAGGCCCATTTAGACAACGATTATCGCTCAAAAGCCATCTTTTGAGCAATAATCGTTGTGTCTAAACGGGCGGCCATCGTGCACTGTTCATGCACTATTCGTTCATCGCTGATTTCTAACAAGCAGAAAATCAGCGAAGAGCCTTATCAGCGCCGAGCTCTCAGCGGAATACCAGCTGATAGCATTCTTTCAGCTGGTATCCTAGACGGAGCTCTCAGCAGTAGCTCCGAGAACAAAGCTGCTCCTGCTGTTCTCGTCATTATTAGCTCAGCACTACACCCAGCTGAGCGCTCCAAGAGCAAAGTGGGAGCCTTTATTTACACACCAATAAGCTCTTAAGTAGTTAATTAGCTACTTAAGAGTTATGCAAAGTTATCGCTCAAAACTGTCACTCAAACTGCCGTTTGAGCGAATTTTGAGTGATGCTCTTGCCATGTAAATTCACCTTAACATTTTGTAGAATGTGAAGTGGTCAAATAGCTTTAGTGTCTTAAAGATGACGTTTTGAAACTAGAACATTGGACTGATAAATATACAGAGACAGTCATCCTCCAGCTGTATTCAGAAACGGAAGCACATATTAAACCTGAGAAACTCTCAGCCTTAAGGGGTTGTCTGTCTGGTGATTACAAAGAATTAAAACTTGATTTCAAGTAAATCTGTTGTGAACTATAAGCACCATAAACTAAGTTATGTGCTTATAGTTTAGGGGATGTGGAGTCTGGAGAGCCTCTTTTCATACCCGGTGAAGTCAGCATGTGCACAGCAAGCTTGACTCTCTTCAGAAGGCTGTGCATGCACTCTCATAGGGGTAAATAGCAGCGTGCATGCACAGCCTTCTGAAGAGTCATGCTGGTTATAAATGTACCACCATCACTGGGGGACACTGCAGGAATGGGAGACTAGTCAAGTATGAGATGCAGCTCCTCGGACTCTATGTCACCTAAACTGTAAGCATAATAGCTTAGTTTATGGCGCTTATGACAGGTTTCCTTTAAACAAGAGGTGACATTCCCCTTAAAGAGCCAACACGCATTACTACATTTTTGCTAGCAGTGATAACCGGTGATTACAGAATAGAAGAGGATGTGTGATTTAGTAAGGCCAGACCTGGGGCAATCCACTAACTAGCATCCATATTACTAAGCATTTTTTTTTTTACCAAGACTCTTAATCCTAATAAGTGAATCCTGAATGGACATAACATGTAGTCACCTATACCAGAGTGACCAGGTCATCATAATAAGAGGCTATGGCCACCTTCGGGGGGGGGGGATTTTGTTTTTCACTTAAATGCATATATTTTGGCTTAACACGGAAAAACTATCAGCGAAAAAATCACTCAAAAGGGTACTGAGAGAGTTTACCCAGTCGCTTTGTTTCAGCTCACTGGAAGTGAAGCAACTAGTGAGAGACTCTTGCTCGATATAAACAGGCAGTCTTCATCTGTGAATGACTGCCTGTTCACGGTGAATGGAGACGGGCGGCCGGAAGAGCTCCAGTGCACTGCATTCACTGACCAACTATAATCCAGTGTGAAAGCACAGAAGTAATAGTCCTCCTGTGTAAAGTAACCCTTAGTTTTCCTAGGCTCCTTCTCATGAACCATAGCAGGTAATTTGTGGCTACAACAAACTTTCTCTTTGTTGTGGTCATAAATTAGCGGATTAGAAAGTCCAGGGGGGGAGTGAAGGCTGAAAGCTAAAGAGGTGCCTTTACACAAAAAGTGACTATCTCCTGAATCATCTCTATTAACAGTGATTTTGGGCAATCGTCATCCCATGTACACACAGCTGGCAACAGGGCACTGATTGAGAACTGGCTGACCTGTCGGAGGCGCTTGGTTTTAGCTCACCTAAAACCTAAGTAACCGCCTGTTTGTAGAGGATAGAGGACAGCGGCCAGAACAGATCTCCGGCTTGCTGTGCTTCCAGTCTTAGAACTACTATCGCTCCTGTGCGAGGACACGGGAGCCATAGTCGGTGGGACGGCTGTCAGATGTTTATGAGTGTGTAAAGGTACCTTACGCCATCAGTACAGCCTCACTGACAGATCAACCATTGAGATTTAGAAGACTGCATTGTCTATATGTGGAGAAGCTGCAGAATACAAAACTGCAAAATTTTCAATGAAACACTATTGCAAGAATGATTGTCAGCCCAGAATACATTCATTTAGGAAGAAAAAATGTTGCCTCCCCAAAGATGTCCATAGCCTTTAAAGCGCATCGGTTATATCAAATAAGCAGAAATATGAGGAATAACACTATTTCTAACCATCCTCTACTTTATGTATGATATTTTTCACCATTTTTTTTCTTCTCAAGGCTGTATTCCTAATTCTCAGTTTTCCCTGAGCTGGTGGGTAGAGGCTAGCTGCGATGTCTCCCATACACTGCACACACAGGAGAGCAGGATATCTTCTTCCATATCTTTCTGTAGCACTTCCTCACAAGTAGCAGCAACATGGAGGACATTATACAGCAGTACTGAGCAATACAGATGTAAAGCCAGCACAGATGTGAGAGAATATATACCAAAGTCTTCAGCCACATCTTTGTGTCTATTCTGCCATGTCAAAGAGACTTGTCAAAAGTATTGATCAGTAGGGGTCCCGCTGCTAAGACCTCCACTGATCGCTAGAATGAGGGGTCTACATAAGCAGTGTTCCCTTTTGGCGGTCTTCACTGGTTTTTGCCTGCAGCCTGCTCATTCTCAACACTGATCAATACTTGTGACATGTCAAAAGTTAGCTAAAAGTGTGGTTACTCTTTAAATGATTGCAGTTGCTATTAATTACATCTACAGAAAAGGAATGGACATCTCTGATGGTGTCTACCACTAAAGAGGAATATCAATATGAAGAGATAAAGTAGCTAATAATGCTTATTCATAAACATAGAACAATGTATACAGCTCGCTTCAGGAAAGACTGTTCAGGAAAAGGAAACGTACTGTCTGGGAACCGGCTCCAGCGTCCACCTCTCCAGCAAGAGCGCGTCTTGTTTCATTGCAGGATCATTTAAGTCATTCCCCTCCGTGCCAGATGCTTCATCACTATAGCAACAGTCTGGTAGCAGCATCACCTCAACCATAATGGGAATATTATTCCTCCACAACAGGGTGACCTCAGACCTAGTTTTCCTAGCTTGTCGGCACTGAGAAGAGAACATGCAATTTTAGTATTTGGAGTATAAAATTAAACTCAAGTCATTTGTGACTGCCCTAGTCAAGCGTAGGGTGCCTACCTGCAGCATCACAATCACCTCTATTCACATGGATCATTAGGTTTGCTAGAGATAACGGTGAATTCCTATTGTTGGAAAGGCCTAATTTAACATTCTATTAAAAAGAGAATGTCTCATGCACTTCATTTTAATTTCATCCATTAAATGTAAGTCTGTAGAAGAGAAACCACCAGTTTTGTCTTTTTTTCCAAATAGACCTTTCATTCTCCCTACTGCCACCAACGTATATTTACATATTGGAAAACACATTTAAACTTATGCCCTATCCACCAGATAAGCATCTGACTACTGGGATCCCCAATCATATCACCATGTATGAATGGAGTGGTAGTTACAAATATGTGCTGCTGATCCAGTCATCTCTATAGGACTGTGAGAAATAACCAAGTACAGAATACAGTAAAGGTGCTGACGTGATATCTGCTCGATACTGGTAAATAACTAAAAATAAACTAAAAAGATGCGTTTCAAAAGAGATTTAGTGTTGACTCACATGGGTGGATATCACACACGTAAAATATGCATCACACAGCGAATACCCATGTAAAGCGTATTTGCTGCAAAAAAGTCAAATTCCTATAGCCCGTATTGGTGCATATTACCCATGTAATATGCACCAAAACAGGACATGCTGCATTTTTTTCACACACATGAAAAACCACGAGTGTGAGTGGCCCAGTGGAATTTGGCACTGTGCAATACGCCCATGTGAGTGAGCCCTCAGAGAGGTATTAGGCCACTTGTAGTGGAAGCGGGTTTACCAAACATTCTCAAGCTACTCTTCTTCCCATACTGGCACACCCATCACTAAGAGTAAAGACACGTGTAAAAGCATGCAGAAAGTGAACGACTGGATGAGAACCGTTCAGTCGTTCAGTCTTAAGCAGCTTAAAACCCAAACAACCATCGCTCAGTGTAAACAGCAGCCATTGAGTACTGAATGGCACTGCTTACAGGGAATAGGGGAGAGCGAGGAGAGAACTCTCCTCCAGCTGCTGCATGTCCCTGCTGGCCACGCAGTCAGCGATCCAGCGATACTGGGTAACAGAACAGGAGCGAATGCACACGGGGATGAGTGTTGGGCATCTCCTTCTACAGGAGAACAGACTGTATAATGTTAAATCAGTCAATCAACATCAAAGTGAATATTCAGCGTATTCTGGGCAGTCACAGCAAGAGCTCGTGTCCAGGGGCATTTTTTTACTGCGATGTATGGCCGTGTGGGTGGCGATTTCATCCGCAACACCGCTATGAAACAGAACGGGCAATTTTTTTTTTTAAATTCAAAAGTTACATGCCCATGACAGTCTGCGTGAGATATGCGGGCATACGCAATGCATGTGCAGCCATACACATTCTCTGCCGGCAGACCAGGTATTTACAGACAACGGTAAAAAGCTGCGGGGGGGTGGGGGGGAATCCACAGCCTTTTACCACTATGGCTGCGGACATGAGGCCTAAAATTTAAAATGTAAGCAAAATAAATGAGGTGAAACTGCATGTTTTGTGATGGTTCAGGTCAAATCTTATGCAGGTTTGATCCAAAACTGCTACTGGACACAAAATACAATAAAAACTACCAAACATTATGTGTAGAAATAAATCGTAAGCAAAAAGTTTCATACAAGTTGTGCACCTTGCAGAAAGGTCTGAACCCAAACATTACAGAAAAGACCTTTAAATTTAGGGCATTTAAGTGGTAAAAAATAGAATATGACTAGGAATCTCCTAATTCTACAAACCTCATCATGTAATAATGGGAGGTTTTACAGGAAACAGCTTGGGAATCCTCATTGATATTTGAGGTCTATCTGTTACACTTGATCTGTACTTTACAAATTAGCAAAAACCAGGAGTGGATTCAAAGATCTGTGATCTCTCCATTAGGCTGCATTCACACAGGTGATTTTCCCGCAGGGGTTCAGTTCGATTCAGTGATGGACAGAACTCACACGAGAAAAAGAATGCATTGAATTGAATCGGGTTAATGTGCTTTTTCCCCTTGGAACAATAGTCAGTTTTGAGAGGGAAATACAAAAAACAAAAACACTGAATGTCCTATTTTTATGTAAATTCTTCTTTAACCCCTTAATGACACGGCCTATTTTGGGCTTAGGGATGCAAAATTTTTGGCGGATTTTCTCCTTCCTTTTTCAAAAGTCATAACTTTTTTTATTTTTCCGTCGATGCGGTCATATAAGGGCTTGTTTTTGCGTGGCGAACTGTAGTTTTTAATCAGTGCCACTTTTGGGTACATAGACTATATTGTAAAACTTTTATAATTTTTTTTATGATAGCAGGGAGAGAAAACGCATCAATTCTGCCATAGATTTTTGTTTTGTTTTTTTTGACAGTGTTAATCATGCAGCATTAATGACACAAAACATTTTACTGCGGGTCAGTACGGTTACAACGATACCAAAATTCTTAGATTTTGGTTTACGTTTTTCCACTTTTCTGCAATAAAAACCCTTTTTTTGGAATTTTTTTTTCTAAATTGCTGCATTCAAAGTCCTGTAACTTTTTTAATTTTTTTATGTATAGAGCTCTGCGTGGACTTATTTTTTGCGATATGAGCTGTAGTTTTCATTGATACCATTTTGGGGTACATAAGGCTTTTTTGATGACTTTTATTGCGTTTTTAGGGAGGCAAAATGCTAAAAAATTAGCATTTTGCCTTAGTTTTTTAAACGCTTTTTTCCGTGCACAGTCAAAAGCATGTGCAACTTATGGTACGCGTCGTTACGAACGCGACAATACCAAATATGTGGGGGTTTAATTTTTGTTTAGCTTTTTTATGCTAATCTGAGAAAAAGCATAAAAAGGGGTTTTACTTTTTTTTTACATTTTTCTTATCTTTCTTATTTATTTATTTTTTTATACACACAATGTGTCCCCTTGGGGGACTTACAGTACAGCACTGATGATCACTGTGATAAGGCAGGGCAGGGCAGGGGCTAACAGCAGGGGGGGGCTATTGCTGCAGGAGGCAGCCTGCTGACTGACAGCCGACTCCCGCTGCAAGATCATAAGTGATCTCGTGCTATCCCCGGGACGTTAGTGTACGCCCTGTTGCAGGAAGTACCCTGCTGCCAGGACGTAAACTTACGCTCTGGAGCAGGAAGGGATTAAGAATCGCCTGTTATTTTCTATGGGAGCGTGGGGGAAAAAAAACCACAGTAATTGCTTGACATGTGATTTGCTTGCATATTTGATTTTTTTCATTTTTCTATTGGAACTATGTGCAATTTTTTTTACATTGATGTAAATCTAATGTAAAGCGGATGTTTTTATAGCAAAAACACATCGTACATACATGAAAGTCGCAGGTAAAACGGTCAGTGCCTCACTGACTTGCATCACACTCTCCCATGTGAATACACCCTTACATATTTTCTGCGTTTGCATTTCACGACTGGTTTTGGCTCAAGAAAAAAATACGGATGGAAAATTCTGCTCAAACAATTGTGCATAGGACTTGATGGAGAAGGCCACAAGACAGTGATAAGATTCACTGGCTGACTGCATGGAGCTAGAGACCGAAAACGTACCTGCGCCAGCTTATCACTGCATTCATGCTTATTGACCCCAGGCTGAGTAGATTGTGCTGGAGGGCAATGGAGACCTTCTGTCCTGCCTTTCACCGAGTGCTCAGGGGTGCGACCTTCTGTAATCAGCAGAGCCAGGTACACCAGAAAATCCTCAGCCTCATACTCAAAGAACTCATCCAACGAGTCTACAAGAAAGCAGAATACATATGGTTAAATCAGGAGGATCAGAAGCTGCTAAACTGACAAAGCAGAACTTTTCCATTCACATTTTACTATGGTGAACACTTTACCCCGAAGTGCCAGAAATGCTCTCCAATATATTCCTGGCATTACTACTAGAAGCAAATGTTAGGAACATCTGGTGTTACTTCACCTCCACCTAGCAGGCCGAACTATTCGGATGGAGTCAGAATCTAGTAATTACCACCATAAAGGGGTTTTCTAATCTAGTATAAAATCTAATGACCACTCACGATCAAGTGCCACTTCATTAGTAAAAGTGACCCCATTTCTAACCAATCTATATATTATTTGTTGGTAGTTTTGTTGTCTACTAGGTTACAGTCATTATCAATTGTTCACAAGTGTTCGGTGAGGGCAGTAAATGCTATCAGGCATGTAAGTGCATACATGTGTATGAACTGGTGCCAAGTAGACGTGTTCTTGTTATCTTCCAATGTAAGGCTAAGGTCACACCCAGGCTTATTTGGTATAGAGTAACACAAACCTGAAGCCATTTGCAAGTTTTCATGTTGTTCTATGGAGGAAAAAAGAAAAGAAAAAAAACCCTCTGAGATCCAACCAGATGGCGATTAAAGAAAAAAAAAAAAGTTTATTTTATGCACGAGGTAGGGGTATGCAGAGCTTAGTAAACTCAGGTGTCAATTACCAAGCACTAACAAGCTAACATTCTATAGTTAAGTACTAAAGCTGAACCCAAGGCCATGAGAATACATATTCCTATTGCCTTTTTTGGTATCACAGTCTCTGGATTTGGAAGAAAAAGCGACCCACATTATGCAAGATCTTCCCAAACAATAAAAGCTTCCTTTGTTCCATGTCTACAGTCTGAGAAACAATGAAGGCCGTCACCAGATCTTCCCAACAACAGCCGGGCCTACAAGCCTCATCTGTTGACTTCAACTAGTTGGACCTGTGATGGGTCCCTCCATCTGAAGCCATGACTTGTTATATGAAGTCCATTTTACCAGTGCCAGCATCAAGGGAAATGCTGATACACATTGCAAGTCCTTTTAGAAGTGTATATAAAAAAGGTCCTGGTAGTCCTTGACAGCACTCTGCACCATGCTGGAGATGGAGTGGAGGAGGTTCCTCCAACAGCAGCGCATTTGGAGTTAATTCACAGGCAGCACACAGTCTTGTTATAGCCTATGGGGCCATGCAGATTAACAATGGTCCTCGCAGGAAAACTTATTGCGTGTCCTATGCCTGTCCATATCATGGCTGAGAAATAGGATATGCTAATGCATGTCCGTGTGAATCAGATAGCATACAGACCGATGCAAGTTGCATCCGAGACTCTCAGGCATAACTCACACACATGGTTGCATATTCCAGGAGCGGAAGAAAAGAAAAAAAAAAAAATCACATCATCATGCTGTAGCTTACTGCTGAATGGCCTCCACTGATGTCAATGAAGGCATATGACCCACAACCCATACACGATTAACATTGCGTATGGGCTGTGGGTACCTGGTGATTGCTAAGCTGCTGCCTATACTTTGGGACACCCTGGAGCCCTATTCTTTGGATTGTTTGGGGGTGCAGTGGTCAGACCCTCACCGATCTGCAAGTTATCGCCTACTCTATGAATAGGGTATAACTTGTAATTATGGCACAACCCCTTTCTTAAAGCTTAGTTACTTGGTCCAATGAGTGTTCTTTTGCCGGTTCACTGGGCCATGTGAAGTGGCTGCCGATCACCTAACAAACAAGCAAATGCGAACAGGGAATGTCCGGCTAACAATGTTGAAGCTCTAGGGGGGGGGGGACAACTATTGTTCGGCCCCTAACAGTCTCATGTAGATGAGCGTCAACCTTGTTGATTGCCGCTTATCATTGGCACTTCATCTTGTAATATGAATGGACCCTTAGGCTCCCTTTCTATCCCGATGTCAGACAAGGGGCTCATAGACCAATATACACAGGAAGGAAAAAAGCCACAGTGAATGGTTAAAATGTTTCTAATAAGCTTGTAAATGTTATGCGTCCTGAGACACTGGTGTGCAATCACTTGTTTCTTTATGAAGAAGAAGAATTCATAGGGAAAGTACAGAGATGTCATTGTCCTCGGCCGGGCCAGAGCTCATCCAGTAACAATCACCAGTAGATGAAGCGGCAGCTGCCAGGACGGCTCACATATTACACAGGAGCTCCTATTCCTACAGCTGGATACAATGTAACTCATTTATTTGTTGGAGGCTTACTTGTGACAACATTACCATAAAATCTCTCATTCATTGCAATGACTCAAATCCCCAATTACAGCAAAGAATATGGGAGGACAAATAATAGCACAGAAGGGAAGCAGAAGTTGCAAGCGCGTCCTAAAACTGACACACCGCGGCATCATTCATTCTACACAGGGCACCATTCACATTGGCGGATGTAATTGGGAGGCAGCTTGTATGCAGTTAGTCGTAGGCAAGCCACAATATAACTGCGTTTGTGGAAATCACAACTTCACTAAAGGTCCCTTTATACAGGCAGATTACTGCCCACAATAGATGGCGGACAACTATAAAGCAAGGTGATCAGTGCTTGCTGATATTCCATGACTCAAGTATCGTGACCATTTATACAAAACCGTTTGCATTGCTGTGGATGACACATCCCGTTTACACGAGAGGATGTGCTGTTGAGAATCATATTGGCTCATACATAAAAGATGAAAAGGGAGTTAGATTGTTTGCCATTCGATCGCTGAGCACCCTTAGGCTGGGTTTTCACAGGGCGGAATGCCGCTGAAAATCTTGCGGTTTTGCCGCAGTGAAAAAAAAACGTGAGATTTGGGTTTTGGAGCGGCTTGGTCACATGCTTTTCTGTTGCGGCCGGCGCTCCCATAGAGAGCATTGCAGCTGCAACGGTAAAAAGAAAAAAAAAAAAAAAAATAGATATGCTGCGGCCAGCGCATTCGTGCCACTGCAACGGCTTTGCCACGATGGATTGGCCGTTCCATGTGGACGAGATTTTTGACAAATCTCGTCCACATGGCTGGCTAATTCTGGAATTAGAGGCCGCAGGCGGACTCGCCGCAGCGAAATTCCACATGGAATTTCCACAGCAAATCCGCCCTTTGTGAACCCAGCCTTACACTGGGCAATTAAAGGGAATGAATGTTCAAAAATGGAATGTAAAAAGGTCCTCATGTACAAAAATTTAGTTATCCCCATCTACAGGAAATCTTTATGATCGGTGGGAGTTTGACAGCTGGGACCTCCACTAATCCTAAGACTTGGGGTCCCAATTATCCCCACATGACTGGAGCGGAGGTAGAGTATGTGTGCCGCTGCTCCATTTCTTTCAATGACTGCACCAGAAATCGGTGTACCAGTGCTTGGCAAACTTGTCGCTCTCTCAGAAGTCAGCCGAGTGGCAGTGAACATACACATTCTCAACTCCATTCATGCAGGGACCATTGGGACCCTTTCCCCTCCCCCCCCCCCCCCCCAAGATCCATGAAGGTCCCAGTGGTCAAACCCCACCGTGTGCTGCTGTGCAGATGCTACTCTGAAGCAGGGTTGCCAACCTGAATTTTTCTGGACAATTACCCAATTGTCTGGACAACTGTCCAAAAATCATGGACACTCAAAAAAATTTGCCCTATTTTTACTATGGCACTATGGTACAAGAAAAGTAATTAAAATAACCAAAGCCATGAGTGGAGGGAGCCGGCACGTCATCCCTGGAACTACAAGGCGGTCTGATTGATGTCACAAAGTTATATTGAATTACGGCTGTCACACACCAACATTAACCACTCAAATTAGATTATCCACAGGGGGAAGGGGGAGCTAAAAGGATATTAACAAGGTGAGCCGTGAGAACAGGTTTTCTAGAAAAGGGTCTAAAAGCTCCAGTGATCATCCTGTGTGCAGGCGTGTACAAAACACTTGGTGGCATCATATCAGGGTGTGGGGTATACAGGCTTTGTTATTAACAAGTGTTATATGTAAGCAATGGTGGGCGGAGGAGCAGCAGCCATGTCTGTTTACCCAGCACTACTATCCAATCTAAATGCATACAGGGAGGAGGGGGTTAAGAATTTACATATGCATTTGCTGCAATTATGCAGATACAAGGGAATCTAGAAACTAATATAAATTTGTAGGGGTTTTGCCTGTCTTGTGCAGTCGCCCATTTTAGAATCTGAAGAGAGATGCCTTATTTGATTTCTGCACCCCTTTGACCGGGGTAAATAGGGGAGGGGTCCTATAAAGGAGCTAGTAGAAGTGCAGCACTAGTAGTCTCAAATTCAATGCACCCCTGAGCCTGAACATAACCCCTATCATAGACACATACTATATCAGTATTAGTTATGGACGCCATAAATGACATTTGTGTATTAATGCTGCTCTCCCTGCTCAATGCAGGATGACAAGAAGTCACCATTCATGCAGACAGCGGGGTGCAGAGGTTTATGTGACAACCAGGCCCGTACGCCTCAAAAGGTCCAAAGACGACAAGATCACATGGCATGCGGCAGTGTTGGGAAACACTTTGCTACAGTGCCAAGAAGCCTCCAGCTATGCCCTGGGTCATAGAAAAGCACACAAGTGCCTATGCAGTGACAGCGTCCAACCAGTTCTCATGTCATTTCTATGTATGAATTCGCCATGTCACACGCTTGCAGAAACTGCAGACGAGAATAATCTGGAGGAGATCGGAGCCTCTAGAGATGCATTTTATAACCCACTTGGTGGTCCGCAAACCCCTGCAGGTTGTGAGCCACGTTCAGATGTTGTGGAGCCATACTGAATAGTAAAGGAAGGACTCCTAGTAACCAGTTACATGGCTTTTACTGCACGGTTCTGACTCCCGCACTGATCACGCCTTAGTCGTGCTATGACACTGCTGGTGCCACAAGTGGCCAAAAGTTTCTAGAGATGACAACAGCTACAGAAGCAGGAGCCTCCTGAGCCACGGGTTGGGGGAATAGTGCCCTGTAGCAGGATAATTCAAGTGCTTGGGCTCCACTGCAAATTCTGTACTGTGGCCCCCCCTATTGTGTCATTTAGGCCACCATCAAACAGACCAGAAATACCTTGACATTTCTGCTACAGGAATCGCAGAGTACGTTCCACAGTAGGAGTCACGTGGAGAACTCCAAAATCTCCTTTATATGGTGCTGAAAAGTTCTGCAACAAATCTATAAATCCACAGCATGTGGCCCCCCATCCGTGTCCAGTCTCCATGGACACTGCATCTGTGAATACGGCCCAGAACAGGACTTCACATGGACCTTAGGTTTGTATGAAATCTTGCCTGTGAGAATAGCCTCATAGGCTATAATGGGTGCGTGTGTTGTCCGCAAAATACATGGACAGAAAATACAGCCATCTGAATACGGTCTTAGTGATATAATTTCATAAAAAGTAGGGGGAAGCGCTGGAAAAATACTTATTTCAGCGCTCCGCCAGAGCCACCGAAATCTGCATAGAGGCACAGTGATTACCCAACTATTTGTAGTAGTACAAGGCCAAGTATTAAAGTTACAGACAGTATGGTGATGGCTCCATTAAAGAAGATACTTAATCGTTCAGTAATTACTTGCTGTCATTAAGTATTTAAACACGTCTGACATCTTTTATGTACTGTGCCTAGATAGACCGTATCATGAAGATTATGCAGTACATACAAGCATTACTCATAACATATCCGAATAACGAGATGGAGTATATTCATGAGGACATACATATGCATATAAAGGAGCATTCAGACTGCAGACAGCATCTAGACAATAAGGGGAAAGTAAAACGAGCTGCAAAGTGTTACTGAAGGGGAGATAATGGAAATGCAAGTTGTACTGGGAGAGAAATTAGTTAAACAGGGCAAAGAGGTATTAACCTCAGAAGCTGCACTAATTCTCCAGTGGAGATTAGAGAGCAGCAAGTCTAATAATTGTGGATACTATAGATGGATTGGGAGTGAAGTAATTAATCCACTCATCCAATCATTTTATTCCCTGAGGTATTTACACAGTAAAACAAACTGCAAGCAGCAAAGAGGATTGGGAATTACAAAAGGTGTGGAATGGAAAGGCGTACAAATACCAGCAACTAAAAAAGAAAACCTCAAACCTACACACAAATTTAGGATCAGTTGCACACGAGGTTCTCTGGTTCTCTCTCATATACACAACTTTGGTTCAAATGTGCATCCCCCCCCCCCCCCATCTCAAAAAACGTGTAATTTCTTCTTGCTGGGACACACCATACTTAAAATTGGGCTGTCCCACTTATAGCAGGAAGCAGACAGCTCCATACAATGTGCAGTGGCCTGGGTTGGTACTGCAGACAGAGTACTATTCACTTCAATAATGCAAATAAGGGAGTAGAATAAAACCTCTACAGTGCCACCTATTGGAAGGCAGCATTCCTTCAAGCCAAAGTCAGACTTTTTATACAAGCCGTGTAACAATGACTGGGAATTGAAAGCAAAGCCAGACTCCATGTACATACAGGCGTTTCAGGGTTTTTGCCCTTCATCGTAATGCTGCCTTCCAATAGGTGGCACTGTCGAAGTTTTATTTCATCTCCCTTATTTGCATATTACCCAGAGGAGAGTGCATGGCCATTTGAGTCTCCTCACTCACCGTCTAGGTTTTCCCCCTAAGGAGAAAAGATAGCATTCACTTCAATAGGACTCTGTACCAACCTGGGCCACTGCATAACGTATGGAGCATCTGCTTCGTGCTGCAAAACAGTTCGAAGTTGGCCTTCCCCTGTAACTATCAACAGACAGCAAGAAATGCTGGACACATTGCAAAAAAACTGCATATGTTCTGGCTATATAAATACAGGGAAGTAGCTAAAGGCTCATGGGCCCGGGTGCAAAAGTTTATCTTGGGGCCCCCAAACTTCTCTTAACGCAGAGGTATAACTTGAAGCTCCCGGGCCCTAATGCAAAACCTGTAACAGGGCCCCAACTATAATGATTTATTCATAGTACTGGGCTCCCTATATGGAGAAGAGAGGCCTTATGGGCCCCCTAAAGCTCCTGGGCCCGGGTGCAACCACATCCTCTACATCCCCTATAGTTAAACAGCAGCAAAAAGGATTGGATTTGAACAAACCTCATTCACACACTGAAAGTTTTCCATGCAGACATTTACCTGTGAATAATCCACAGAATGTCACTTTCCGATGTGGATCAGTTACAGATTTTTTGCAGCTTTTCCCGCAATTAATTCAATGGTGGAGTCAAAATGTACCAAAAACAAAACATTTTTTGCTGCAATTAAAATTCACTTTCCAGTCTTTTCTACTGGAGCAGGAAGAAGTTCGGGAAGGAAAATAATAAGCTTGTTTTAAGCCAAATCTGCAGCAGCAAATGCGCACGATTCGGGACAAATCTTCACGGAAAATCTGCAGAACAAGTCAGCCATGGGTGACCGTACCCCAAGATATTGTGCAGGGCCTGGGACCGTCCACCTTCACCAAGCACTGTGCAGGCAAGTTATAGATGACACAAAACACAGGAGTTGTGTAATAAACCCAGCAGTGTAAATAAGTTTACAGCCCTGGTGTTACATGGCAGCCAGTGTCACAATGTCATTTTACAAGGCATGTTTATACAATAAAAGCAAGCCCAAGTCTCCAACCCTGCATGCACATCAGCACACACAGCAAGTGGAGCTGCTCTGGACCTTAAGGCTGGGGTCACACGGGCCGGAATCCTGCCGGAAATCTCGCGGTTTGGCCGCAGCAAAAAACGTGAGATTTCCGCCGGGAGAACCGCCGCGGTGGCTTTGAAGCGTAGAGGACAGCGCGGCCGCGGCGGAAATAAAAAAGAAAAAAAAGAATAGACATGCTGCATGTTCTGAACCCGCGGCTGCGGTCGCCGCAGCCGCGGTTCCAGCCTGACTTACCGCAGCGGATTGGCAGTCTCGTGTGGACGAGATTTCTGAGAAATCTCGTCCACATGGCTGGCTGATGCCGAGATTAGCGGCCGCAGGCGGATTTGCCGCGGCGAAATTCCGTGCAGAATTTCCGCGGCAAATCCGCCCTGTGTGAACCCAGCCTAAAGGGGCGCTCAGCATTACATGTCTACAAAATTGCCCAACTCATCAGAAATTTTTCCAGCTGTGTAATTTATTGTATCCCAAGCTCAGTTGCATCCATACATTAAGGCCAGCCTTGTCACGTGGTCTTCAGTCGGACCACTAGTCCAGAGCTTGTTCTCCTGGTTGGTATCAGTCTCCTCTGTGAACTACAGGATTACGTCATCTATCAGATCCCTCCGGACAGCTCACACTCCTCCCCATTCTTCTTCCTCTATGTGTCCTCATGTACAGCTCTGCTGAAGAGATCTCAGCCTTCCTACGGGAGTACAGGTGCACCGATATAGGCAACTCCATATAATGAATAGCTGCAGAAATGGAAGTCTCCCCTGACTCACACGGCCTGTCCATACTGAGTGCTGAATCTCCAGTATATACCTATGAGATGCGGCTTCACACTGCTGTCCCTGCCTCCTGCTTGTAAGAGCTGACAGGGAGAAACCCATCACAGCAGGAGGCACAGAGGAGCAGTGTGAAGCTGCAGCACATGGGATACACTGGGACTCTGCAGTAACAGTTCTATCACTGATCCATCACTTGCTGCCCGTAGATGGATGGGACTTGAAGCAGAGCAAATGCAGTGCGATGAGACTCTGCCCCCACTACAAAGCCAGAGACATAATGGGTGATGTAGGGTGCAGAATGGCTGATATGGAAGAAAACCCATAAGTTGCAAACTAAAACAAGTATAAACAAGGCATACACAAGAGCCACTACATAAGGGGCCCATTTACACGGAGCGATGATTGCTCAGTTTTATTGACAGCTTTGAGCGATAATTTTGTGTAAACTATTAAGTAGCTACTCAGCTACTTAACAGCAATTTAGTATGCAAATGTAGGCTTAGCTGGATGCAGTTAATAGCCCGAGGGCTCGTATCTGCATTCAGTTCCTTTGTTCTCCTATGGGAAACAGTGCTATCAGCAATCCCTGTGGAGAACTGCTAAGACTAAAGGATGATTTTTAGGTTGACCTGAATTTAACCATCAGCTAGCAGTGCGCAAAAAGTGCACTGTGGACGTGCGTTTAAAC
This sequence comes from Eleutherodactylus coqui, assembly GCF_035609145.1. Classification (NCBI taxonomy): domain Eukaryota; kingdom Metazoa; phylum Chordata; class Amphibia; order Anura; family Eleutherodactylidae; genus Eleutherodactylus; species Eleutherodactylus coqui. The sequence continues at coordinate 229,348,429 of NC_089838.1, read as the reverse complement.
GCAATGATTAGCGCTCAAGCGATCGCTTTTTAGTGATTTTTGAGCGATCTTCGCTCCGTGTAAATGGGCCTTTACCCTTTAACGAGGTTTTCCAGTACTAAAATTTGATTCCACCACCCAAAACTCCATAAGATCAGCTGTTGGCAAGGCCAATTATCACCCTGTATAGAGCAAGAATCAGATGGCTCTACACATTGTGCAGTGGCCTATTGTGGTATTGCAGGCATAGCTCCAATTAACTTTAATGAAAGCTGTGTCTGTAGTACCATGCGGAGCCACTATACAACGTGCTCCAACTAAGGCTGCCTGTCCACAGGCGTATTTTCATTGCTTCCCCCACGGCGATAATTCGGCCGCGGGGAACACAGTGAAAGCTTTCCATAGCGTTGCCGGCAAATTGCAGCATGCTGTGAATTGCAACGATGCTCTGCGGTGAGCCTCTCTGTCAGAGATCCATCTGCTGGCTGAAAAACATCACCTAATCAAATGAATCCAGATTTCTGTTGCACCGTGCTGATGGGAGGTCGGGAAGAATCAACCAACCTTTCCTGCCAGGTATCAACAGTCCAGGCTGGTGGAGATGGAGTGATGCTCTGGGGAATGTCTCCTTGGCATAACCTGGGTCCTCTGTTAGCTGTGGATGGATGTTTGAACAGTAGGGGGTGGGGTTACCCAAGCATTGTGGCCAATCAAGTTCATCCCTTCATGACAGCGGTTTACCCAATGATGTACACTTGGCCGGACAATGAATATGCCACGATGGTCATATAGTTATGGATTAGTTTTAGGGCCATAGCGGAGTTTTCCTTGGCCTTTATAGTCCTTAAATCTTACTCTAACACAGCATTTCTGAGAGGAGGAAGAACGGGCTTTTTCAGAGCATAGTAGTACAAGCACCCAATTTACTGATAGATTTTTTTATGGATACAGTTGAAATGTGACACCCAAACCACCAATTATTCCATCAGATGCTGTAGTAAGATATCTTCCCCTTATAAGTTACAGCTTCCGTTAAAATTAATGAGTTACACCTGCAAATACCAGCTCTGGCCACTAAACAGGTGTCAGGGCTCCTTCACACTGGCGATTGCCGCAAGGAAATCGCAGCAGAATCGCAACTTTTTTTCCAAATTTTTTTTTTAGCATTAGAACTGCTTTTTCTCACTAAAACATCAATGCTGCACACAATTTTACTGAGAGTTTTTTGCATGAAAATCAATAGGACTTTCTAGTGTTAAAAAAAGAATCACATGAAAATTGCAAGTTGGTGCTTTGCGATGCGATAAAAAGGAGGCTCTATAGGAAAACATGGGAGATTATAAAAATATAAACAGATATTTTTTAATATATATTCTCCGCAACATTGTACGAGTGGAAAAAAAAAATGCTAATTTTAAGAAAACCATTGAAAATCATTGGTTTCATAATTCTGCGTTTTTACTCACTCTCGCATCGCACGATTTTCTCGCCAGTGTGAAGGAGCTCTCAGAGTGATCTGCTACGTACCCTGGGTGCCTTTCCGGTGACTGCGGACGCCAGAACAGCAGATCAGTTGGGATCCCGAGCAGCAGACCCCAGCCGATCAACTATTAGAAAATAGTTACCCCTTTACACCTGTAACACTGTGTTATTCCCACGAGGCCCTAGTCTTGCACTGTATGCATCCAGTCCTATCTCCTATATAAATATATGTCCCTTATTTCACACATAACCAAAGCTACAGCATAGCAAAGCAGGCTACTATAAAAGGCAATCTGTTTAGCATAAATGCCTTCAATCTGAAATATTTTATTGATGAGCGCAGGACATGGATATTGTTTTACTTACACAACAAGCCCTTGGGTTGAGGAAGTAGAATTGGCTGCCCTTGCCCTCCATGAGCCGCTGTCCCGATTCTGCAGAATGTGCCAGATCACCCATTTAGGCTGGATGAGCAGGGTCGAGCAGCTGCGAGTTCCCTTCCTCGCTCAGCCAAGGGCAGCGGCCCCAAATGACCTGCATTAAATAACTTCTTTGTTCCCTTCTAAATATAAAAGCATTTTAGACACAACTTGCTAAGACACTATTAATAAGTTAGGACTAGTTTATAGGGGAGGACTGTGGACTTCTAACTTTATAAGCAAGTTCCTTCTGAAACCTGTGAGAAGAGCCGTGTTATGTATGAGGCCATCTGACTCCACCTTCAGCATCACCTCTAATCCAGCTAAGTAGTCCGCACACGGCAGCATTTCCATTCCAGTTCTAGCTAGTCTGCCTAACCGCATTCACTAAGGTAGGGCGAGGGCTTCACAACAATACTTATTACCATCATCCGAGGGGTAGGATTCATGGAGAAGCCCTCACGGGACCACTGAATCATTATAGCTATATAGATGTGCCAGTCAGAAGCCTGGGAAAGTTGGGTGACAACTATGAGAACTGCAATACTGGTTGTAACCCAGCTGTCCCAGGCATGGATATATCCAAGAAACGTATGGGATTTAATAACTTGGCAGAGGAGGATAAATCACGGACAACTTTGGAGAAAGTTTTTCCCTAGGAGCTCTGGTCCTGATCTTCTATACATCACTCTCCAATGTAAATCAATGGAGTTTTCGCATTGCGTATTACGTGCGAAAAAAAAATATATACGCTTGGGCAAACGAGCCCTTAGAAAAGTCACTAACAGGAAAGCCTGCTGTCTGCTGGAAAGGACACCAGAGACTCGGCACAACTTTCCAGCACTTGGCAGGAAGTAAAGTGCTCCAGCTTTATTGTTAATGGGAAGTACAGAAGAGAGGCAAGTGAAAGAACCAAGCACAATGCCATGCTTAAAGAAGTGCAGCTCACAGGGCATGCTGGGTTATTAACCCCTTCCCTCTGCAGCCAATTTTTGTATTTTCGTTTTATCACTGCCTTCCATTAACATTTATTTCTCCATGAACGTAACTGTATGAGGAGTGGATATATGCAGGACGACTTGTGCACAATTTACTATACTCTATAATGTAGCAACATTTCTTTGGTGGGGTGGAAATGGAACAAAATAAACAAAAAACAATTGCGCCAATTTTTTTTTCTTGCAGTTTTATGGTCGTCTTTGTAGCGTATAATGAGGTGTCGAATTTATTCTGCAGCTCAGTAGGATTATATTAGTTTCTATTATGCTTTACAACTTTTACAGGCTAAAACGAAAACTTTCTCTTTATTGCTTTTTTGTGTCACCCCCTCCTTTTGTTCAACACTACTTAGATGTTGCAGTTGCAATTGACCATGACATCTGAGGGGTTAAATGACCCGGATCAGAGTTCTCTCCAGTCAATGCCATTGCAGATGGGAGTTGGCTGTATAACACAGCTGGCACCTGCTACACATGGCACAGGTTCAAAACCTGAACCTGCTCCACACTCTCCTGCAATATGTGACACAGATGTATGTCAGATGTCATGAATGGGTTAACAAGTGGTTTCCAAGGCAAAATGTGATTTTTTTTCCCAACAGACCTCATTTATGTAACATCTGGACATAAGATTTCAAGCTGAGCAAAAAAAAATCCAAGTCTGTCTTAGGGCTTATTCACACGTCATTATTTTTCATCAGTTTTTTGTAAGAAAAAAACAGTAGTGGGTCCAAAATACAGAAGAAATACAAATCTCACCATTATATTTTCTCTCTGTATGTTCCACTCCTGGTTTTGGCTTACAAAATACTGATGCGTGAATAAGACCTTATAAATCAGAAAAATATGGTAGCTAAAGTCACAGTTTTCAGCTAAATAAAATCTTGCTGAAAAGAGTCTGCACCTAATTGTCCAGAGTCAGGAGGGTCTGACAGATCCAGCTACCCTTGACCACTGCCTTAATGATCCAGCCATATGTTAATCAACCATCGGAAGAGCTCTGCAGCCATACATACTGCGGCTGCAGTGTCCTCCCTCTCCCTGCCCGGTCAGTCCCCTCTAGCAGATAACACTGGAGACCACTCATATCTCCCCTGGGGTGCAGGTCCTCCTCTGTGCAAATAGGGACAGAATATGACAAACATCAAAAGGTCTTACAGTAGCGGCAAAACCGTAAACGGATGTCCTAACCATGTGACCAGGAGCTTTGCGACCTGCTAGAGGGGGTCATGTACTACTACACTTGTATGTGGGGATTGAGTGTTAATAAAATAGTTGTTTAGCATGCCTTCTGCAGGTGTGTGCATGTAGCAGAACTGTATATGTTTGTGCATGTAGCAGAGCTGTATGTGCTGTGTGCATGCAGAAGTGCTATGTAGGTGTAGAATGTGAACTTCTGTGCTTGCGCCATTGTTTGAATGGACACGCTAGGTTTAATAGGAGCTGACTGTTGACCCCCTTTTCTATACTTTAACACCAGAGTTAAGGACAGTGACCCCTCCACATCGTTAGACCCCCACCCCAGAGACATTTAAAATTAGTATCAAATATTTTTTCCTATTTTCTGTTAAAAACGTGGGTGCGTCTTACAGTCCGAAAAATCTGTTATTCTGTAGTAGATCATTTTGTGTTACTCACTTTATTGTGAGTAATAGACATTTGATGATCCAGAATATCTGCTATTCCGGCATTCCAGATCCCACCTGTAACAGATCAAAGGACTTTTACTATACAAATTGCTCTGGACAAGCCTCCTTTATATGGAAGGATCCACGATTGGTTTCTAGCTCCTCCGTCCTGCACACACATCACTGAGTAACAACTCGTACTTCCCACACTTGTCTGTACGTTACACACCCTTGTTGTGTTACCATAGCGCACAACAGTCAGCGACCGAGTCCTCTGCTCCATGTGAGGGCTGCAGATGAAGAACTCAGCAACTTCTGCTCCAAGACATTTGCCTTTCACAAAGGAGGCAGAGAATAAAATGCACATAGCAACAGAGGGAGGATTGCGATTGGCCGGAGCTTGTCCTCAGACAGAAGAGGCTTCTATGGTTTCCTGCTCCTTTGGCAGTCACCGTACTGTTTGTGTTTCTCCTCCTGTGAACTCAGCTGTATTTTCCTCCACTTCAGGATATCAAGAAAGAACATCCACAAAAGTCATAAAATAACAAACACATGAGAACTCTGCGGATGGCCGCTTACCAGAGACTACACAATGCGAGAGGAGAATAAAGGATCTGCGTTACTTGCTCTCAGGAATTCTGCTAGATTTGCCAACAAGAATAATGAGATTCCCAAGGAGTCGTTGACATTCAATATAAAATCAGTTGTAGCAAACATGTCTATACAGCCAAATCTGCGCTGTAAAACTACAATGTGGCTCTGCCATATAGTCTGTGACTGAGCTGCGGAGCCGCATTTGGAGCTGCAGAGGATCCGCGATCCAATAGGGGCCAAACTGTGTGCGGGTTTCCTGATGCTCAATAAGCTTCACATCTGGTTGGCGGGGATTCTGGTTCTCTGCTCTGTTCGGGAAGCAGGAAAGGGGAATCCCCTGGCTGAACAGATCCGTCTTATGACTGAACCAAACGGACCCCATTGACTATAATGGAGGGGAGGGTGTGTGTATTAAGATACGCAGTAAATATGCATATTACATGAAAAGTACACACGTAAAATGCAGCCCGAATACGCCTGTGTAAAGGAGTCTTAAGTGATCAGTGCAGGAGGGAGGAGAGGTACCAGAGTAGGGAAGAAAGAGCCATCACTTGTACTACTGATTTACAGAAAGAAAAAAAATTACTCGCTCTAAGGCCTCATGTCCACAATCCCCACAGAATCTGCCGTGGATTTGCTTTAAATGTTTTTTTTTTGCATGCAGATATCTGCACACATTGCTATCAGTGTGATAGCAATGTTGCCGATCCGCGCGGAATCCGTGGCGGAATGGAGCAGGCCGCGTTTTTTCTCCCGCGCATGAAAAACGCAGTTCTTTTAAAATGCCATCCGCGGGTGCAAAAATCAATTTAATGGACCGCGGATGGCCAATGATTTCCTATGGGCAAAATCCGCAACTCCATTTAGCTAGTGGACACGAGGCCTAAGGCCTCATGTCCACGGGGAAAATAAGAATTAAAATCCGCAGCGTTTTTCCCGCACGTGGATCCGCGGCCAATAGGAATGCATTGACCATCCGTGGGTAGATAAATACCCGTGGATGGTAATTAAAAAAATTCTGGAGCATGAAAAAAAATGGACAGTGTGGATCACGCGTGCGGGAGCTTATGGCTCAATTGATCTCCTGCATGAAAAGTAAAAGACAATTACAGTGCATCCGCAGCCCAACTCCGTGTTACAAATCCGCAGCGGATCTGATTTTCCCCGTGGACATGAGGCCTAAATGTTCACATTTCACTTTAGAGACATACATCAATATAGGCAGCTTTGTGTGGAAGGTATACGCATGCAGATAATGCCTCCTAGTCTATATATAGAGAGGCCTATGGATTACCTCAACACTGTACATTACCAAGTTCCACTTGCACTGGTGGACCAACTCCAAAAATAATGAAATTCTGAAAGCCAGACACTATAAATCCCCTTAACGCCACCAAGAACAGTTGTAGAAAAACACCATTAAAGAAATCAACTTGAAACGGCAATTTTTACAAGCATTTCAGAACTCGGAAAAATAGTGTCTGTGAAAGAGCCTGTAAACAGCAACCATGTAGACCCAGCAGCCTTTAGGAGGCCGAACGCAAGGCTCTTTCCTACAGTTGGCTATATTAACAGACAAGTCTCCATAAATACCACCTCCTAGGGCGATTACACCGGGTAGATTCACGAGGGAAACCGTCTGCCTCGGTCTAGGGGCGGGCTCGCGTAAGTGTCATTTCATGGCGTAGTGTGTGGAGAATGGACTCAATGAAGGGACATTCATCCAATTACACTAGCATTTGTAGTGCTGCACTCCGCCGGCTTACACAGTGGTAAAACACCGCGTTTTACATATACGCTCATACCCGGCCCTGAGGTTGTATTTACATGAGCGATAATCCTGTGCGAGTTCCATTCGATTGTGATACAGATGGTACTCGCACAGGAAGAGAACACATTGACTTCAAGGCGTTTACAAACAAGCAGCTTTTCCCTCAGACCAATAGAAATAAAAAAAAAAAAAAGAAAATTAAACAAAAATAGGATATTTTGAGATTTTTTTTTTTTCAAGAATTGTTCATTATTTCCAATGGAAGTGTGAAGACCAGACGCATCACACTTCGATTTACATGCAGGGTGCTGCGTTTTTCCGAGCATTTTACTCTAAGAACCACTTGCAATTTTTAATGCAAATTGCATTAGGGCTCATGCGCAGCGGCGAATGGGCCGAGTATTGCACTGCGCATGTCTGCGAATCTTACGTCACGGACATGCGCAGTCCGATTTTTTTTCCTGTTCAGAGTGGGGATGTGTATCGAAGTGCTGTCTATACGCAATGTATTGTGTACGGACAGCGCCTCATATGCATCCCATAGAAGGGCTGCGTATTATACGCAGAGAAATTGAGCATGCTGGGATTTATTTCTATTCCGTATCGATTTTCATTGCCTCCATTCACCGCGTATTATGTGTGCGCGATATGTGGGGAAAGCACGGTCGTGAACCATCATTATATGTATGACTCCATTTCATAAGAGCGAAGTTCATACCCGTGCGTCTTGCAACGCAAAAATATCGTGCGATTTTCACACTCACAAAAATGTGGGGAAATAGCTGAAACTATGGTGAGGTTTTCACTGAGGGATATCACTAGCGCCCATGAGAATCCAGCCTAGTAATAATGGCGGAGCAGTATAAACACCTCTCAGCAAACTAGTCATTAACATTCATGACAACCTTATCACAAGGACACAAGGGTGTTCAGGCCTTGAACAGTCACCTTTCTAGGAACATATGAATATAAAGAGATCACTGAAGTTCTCATTCACAGGGTTTATTGGATGCGGATCTCGGCCGAAATCTATATCTAATAACACCCCACTGAATTCAATGGAAATCCACGCTGTGGGTAATATGGCACCGATTGTGCCGCAAGTGGATTTAGAAATCCATGTGATGGAAGAAAAGATTTGACGTATTAATTCTTTACATGATCTCCATACAAAAGCGGTCAGGTGGCCACATGTGGATTTCCCCTATTGAATGGGTCTGAGTGTGTGAACAAAGCCTTGTCATCAAAAAGCTGCCTGTGTAGTTTAGGCCTAGAGGCCCATTTACACGCAACGATTATCACTCACAATTAATTCAAACAATGGCATATGAGCGATAATCATTGTGTGTAAATGGGCCTTCTTAGTCTATATGCTACGTGTGGCCATACTCTTAAGGAAAATGGGATGGGGGTTTCCCACCAAATGCATTTGTCACCTATCCTAAGAGTCCCAGACTATGGTGAATACAGCAGTTGGTTGTGAATGGTTTGCTTCTATTTGGCACAGCTTTCATTCTGTCCTTGGAGTTTATTGTAGCAATGCTTGCACATAACACTTCAGTCCCTGATAGTAGTAAGCATACGTACCAGAAGATTAGTGGCCAGTATAGCCACTAAGCTGCTAACAGTGCCATACTTGTACAATGTGTGTGTACACCTCCTACTGACTGAGGGTTAGTAATGTCTCTCGAGGAAAGACAAAATATGCAGATCAGAGAATGGGCAACAGTACTTAGCCAAACTTTGTGTCCCTCCGTACCCCCAATTTATGGGGGGGCTCAGAGTAAAAATTTCAACCTACCAGTGAATAGAATGCTAGCGACAGAAGCTGAGGTGTGCGAGACCAATGGGCCATGAGCTGCCTTCACTAAGGGCTCGGAGTGGTGTCACATGGGCCAACTATTAGCCAAAATATTGCTTAGACGAGCAACAGTGGTAGAGTATAGACACAGGACCCGTCGGGGCACTGAGCAACACATCAATCCGATGAAACAAAGCGACTACTAAGTGATGAAAAACGACTAATGAGCGGCTCTCACGCTGTATAAACAGGCAGTGGCTCATCTTTGAGCGACGGCCTATACACCGTGAACGGAGGCGGGCGGCTGGAGGATCCACATCCAAAAGGCTGAGTGCGAATTGCGCCCGAGACTCTAGGATGCAACTCACATTGTACAGCACGTGGACACCCCATCTATGTGCGGTCGGATGTGCAGGAGAGTGGACATTACTCTTGTCTGTAAATCATACCAGAAGAGGACATGCGGCGAGTCCTCAATTCCCCCCCCCCCCCCCCTCGACCCCAAAAAAATAAAAAATTCAAATCACAAGTCTGAAAGGCTCCATTGATTTCCATAGGTCCGAGTTTGCCAAGTTCCAAACATGAACCTAAATCTCAAGTAAGATGTATAACATATATGTATATATGGCTGAAGTAGGCGGCTTACAAATCAGAGCCCTGCTGGGACAGGGATTAGTGTGAATATAGTCTGTATGGGGCTGTGGAAAAGGTTGGCTATAAACAGTGGGAAATGAAGAACCTGCACAAGACCCCATGCTTGCATTTATCTAGAGCATTTCCGCATGTTCTAGTTTTCGGGCAGCTTTCAGTAGACTCCTCAGTACCGCCTGCCTCGGCTTTCACAGGAAACCTTTTGTACACTTGGACACAACAGCCGATGCCAAATGTTTTTATCTTTCTGTACAGATCCTTCCAAGCACAAAATCAAATTGTAACATCGGTCAAATCAGTGACCTACTGGCTGCCGCTGTTCACTTCAGTGATTGACGTCACGTAGTAACAAATGGACGGCTAGAACAAGAGTCAGGACAATGAGGAAATATGAAGCCATCAGAAAACTTATGCAACGCTCATCGGCCTCAATGTAAACAAAGACTGTGGAGTTACCAAAAGGATCCCGCAAACCTGCGCACATCTTGGGGAAGAGCCTGGAGATGTAAATACAAGGGCTGCGCTATTTTCAGCATATCCATGTTAAATATGCAGGCTGACGGAAAGAAAACAGAATTCTCTGCAAGCAGGGGGAGGTGGGATCAGCTGAGTGCACAGGCTCCGGTGCTGGGCGGCTTTAATGAAGCCAAGCACAGAAGGAGAAGGCAAAATAAAGATCCTTTATAAGAGCACTCTGCCTTGCAATGAAGTGGGAAAAAACCCACTTCATCCAAAAATGTGGGCAATTAACTCCTTCTCTCCAGTAAGCTAATGCTACAGGTTCAGCGCAAGAAGAGGTCTCAAGGGACTTCTAAAATGTTGGTGCCCAGGCTCGAAATGCGATTATACTGCGACTACAATACAGGCGCACCTCAAGAATGGGTGCTCACAAATCACAAAGCAGTTTCGTAGTGCAGGTGACAGATTTCATTAGGTCTGTCCACTTTTGGAAACCCCTTCGTAAAAAACATATGTTTTCTAGACACAGATGCAAGAACAAGAAAAAAAGTGACTGAACTCTCTGGAATTGCGTGAATTAGTGATAAAGTGTCATCTGATTGTTATCCAGGTCACAATTATAGACCAACGCAATCTAAGGCCGGGCTCACATAGGCGGAGTTCACAATTAACATCCGCGCGAATGATACGTGGGCATGGATAGGCAAAAACGCTCACCGGCTCCCTTAAACATGCAAGTAGGAATTATGGTTTCTGCAAGGAGAGGAGGAAAATCCGCTGGGTCCACGAGAGTCTGACCTAAGAAATACAGTTGTACTCTACTTGTCTTAAGGCCCATTTAGACAACAATTGTCTCTCAAAAATTCGCTCAAAAGCCGTCCTTTGAGCGATAATCGCTGTGTGTAACTGCACTGACACCGTGCAGTTTTTGTTCTCCCGTCGCTCATCATTGTCTTTCAGCGTACTGAAAGACAACGATGAGCCTTATCAGGGATTCACAGCGGGATACAGCTGATACCATTGTTTCAGCTGTATCCCGCTCCCTGATAACGGGTTGAGTATAAAGAACAGAGCGGTACAGCTCTGTTCTTCATACCTGGCACGGAGCGCTCGGCTGTATAACAGCTGGGCGCTCAGAGCAGAGAACAGCTGTATGCAGAAGACAAGCGGGGACACCCCGCTTGTCTTCTGCATCCTCCGCTCTGAGCGCCGGGCTGTATAACAGCTGGGCGCTCGGAGCTGGGGAACGGTTGTATGCAGAAAACAAGCGGGGACACCCCGCTTGTCTTCTGCATCCTCCGCTTCGAGCGCCGGGCTGTATAACAGCTGGGCGCTTGGAGCGTGGGAACAGCTGTATGCAGACGATAAGCGGGGACACCCCGCTTGTCTTCTGCATCCTCTGCTGGCAGCGCATGGTGATCGCTCATCTTGAGCTGCAAATGACACAACGATGATCACTCAAAAGTCGCTTGAGCGACATCTTTTGAGCGATTATCGTTGCGTCTAAACCAGCCTTTAGTGAGTACATTGAGTAAACATCCACAGTGCAATTAGAAAAAGTAAAGGAACCCTTAAATTTAATAACCCATAGATACCGTTTAGTAGCAATCACCTTCACCAAATATTTCCTGTAGCTGCAAATGAGATTTGAACAAGATTGATGAGGAATTTCAAACCATTTCTCCTTGGAAAGGTGTTTCAGTCTATTACTATTTCTGGGATGTCTTGCATGCACAGCCCTCTTCAGGTCATGCCACCATGTCTCTAGAGAGTTGAGGTAAGGACTCTTGACTCCACATTTCAAAGCACATCTTTTTAAGCCATTCTCTGTGTCACTGTTTTGTTGCATCACAAAGGTCTTTTGAGGTCATGGACTGCTGCCCTTACATTATAATGTTTTTGGTACACCCAAGAATTCATTGTTCCCTCAATCATGGTGTCCAGGCCATGAGGGGCAACCCCAAGCCATGATGCTCCATCCACTATCCTTCATAGATGGATGAGGTTTTGTTGTTGGCCTGCAATGTTCTTTTTCCACCAATCACAGTGTTGTGTATTTCACTTGTTGTACATTTTATGCAGGCATACAAATAACTTCGTTCACTTTAAATATCATTTAGTTTAAATATTGATCGTTCAGTCGTTTACATTGGTGAACGACTGAATGATTTCTCATTTGAACGAACCAACGATGTATAAACAGACATCGTTCGCTTGTTCAAACAAGAAATGGGCTCATCTAAACAGACCCAAAGTCTTCTGCCGTTACTTCTGTGTTCTCTCTCCTTTCATTGCACTCTTGAAATGATCTTAAGATGCCCACTCCTGGGGAAAGTTGCCAGAGTTCTACATTTTTGCCATCTGTAAATAATTAGTAGATGACTGTGAATTGATTTACACCCAGGAGGTCTTTGGCAATGCTTTTGTGGCCTTTTCCAGCTTCATGCACATCTCTAATGTGTTCTGAGGTCTTCTGAAAGTTTAGCAGCAAGGCATGGTTCAAACTAACCAATCTTTGTTGAGAAGAAAAAAATTGTCAGTAACCAGGCTTTGTGTGCCTTTATTAAATGGGCAGAGTAATTATTAAACACTTACAATTTCATTTCATTAAATGCTCACACGGGCATGTGCAATTTTAGTCTGTGAAAAAAATGCACTACTCTCAATGCATGTATGTGCGTATTTGGTGCGCCCATGTTGCATCTGCGTTTTTCTTGTTTGCCGTTCATTTTATGCAGGCATAAAAATAATCGCTTGTTCGCACATTGTTGCATGTGAACAGCGATTGCTTAGTCGTTTGCATTCACTGGTACAGTCAATGTGAACAACTGAACGATTTACGAAGGCAATTAGGAACTGAACTGTTAACGATTTATCTGCATGTATAAACAGGCGACACGAGCTAATTATGTCATCGTTCGATTGTATGTCATCGTTTGCTTGCAAACGATATATCGCTCTGTGTAAATGGAGCCTTACTTATTCTCCTTGCACTGTGGACATTTAGGACTCATGCCAACAGACGAAGCGCGATACGCCCACGGTTTCACGCCGCCAAAATCCCGCAGAAAAACAAAAAAAGTCCCACTGGCGATTGCGCAAAAATGTGCTTTTTACCGCGGTCTCCATTAACACTATATTAATAGAGACCTCCCGCCGCAGAAAACGCTGTAAAATACAACATGCTGCGATTTTTTTTTCCCACGGTAGAATCCCGCTTGTGGGGACTGAGCTATTAGGTTCAATAGAACCCAACAGCTGTGTTATTCGGCCGTGGATTTACGGCGCGGAGAATGCAGCATAAATCCATCCGTGGGCATTAGCTCTTACTCAATGTGCTCTATAAAATTCATGACTGTGCAAAAACAGTTTGTGTTATTAGTTAGATAAAATATCAACAACTTTACTGCATTGAAAAAACCTCAGTTAATATATTAAGGGCTAATGCCCACAGCTGGATTTCTGCCGCGTTTTACGTGGCGGAAATCCGTGGCATTGCTCCGCAGCTATTAGGTTTCATTGCAGTCAATATTAGCCATCCGTCACGCTATACTTCCGCGTGAAAACGCTTCCCCGCCCACCGCTGGCGCGTCATGCAAGACTTCACACAGCGGATCAGGAGATAAGTAGGGGATCTTTGGGGGGGGGGGGGGGCGCCGTGACTGATTCCGCTGCGGTATTCTGCTAGCGAAGCCCGTCGTGGCCGTGTGCATTAGGCCTTACCCTCAATACATGTCAGTATGTGGTGGATATCCTCAAATTCATACACATTTTTTCACTGCAAAACCCAATCTCAATGCGTTATACAGTCTAAGCAACTGGTCATTGATTTGGGTACCCCCTCGCGAGTCACACACAAGATTAAGGCCGCCTGCACACAGTCAGATTTGAATTGCGGAATCCGGAGTGCGCATCCGCAGCAAATACCTTCCCCCGTGAGTGCAAATCAAATTGGGGGGGGGATAAAAAAAAAAAAAATCCAACAGCATGCTCTATTTCTAGGCGGATTCCGTGCGGATGGCTTCCATTGAAGTCAATGGAAGCAATCGATCAGCATCATCGCGGCATAATCTGTACTGCAGATGTGCACCGGCTAGTTAATTGGTTGGGTACTTATTTTACCAACCTTGGAAGGGTGGAAGGCCAAGTCAGCCGGCTACCTGAACCACATGGGGATTGAACCTACCAACCTTCAGGTCATGAGTGAGCGCTTAGGACTGCGTTTCTGCTGCCTTAACTCTGCACCACACGAGGCTCTAAAAAGATGACTGAGGAAGGCCAACCACCCCGCAAAAAACCATCAGGATGTGACGTCACCCGAGGAGCGATGCCTGCACCAGTGGACCTTACCTTTATAAACACGCTGCACGAGTAAACGAGCAAACTCTGCTGCCATTCGCTCACGCAAAATCATTCCATGCAAAAGGAGCAACATGAATGCCCAACCTTCATGTATATGGGGAATTGGAAGAAATCCCTCTCAATCAATCATTTGCTGAAGCTGCCTTAAAGGGGTTTTATCACTACCACTGCTTGAAACTTTTTTGTGGCAGTAATAAAATCCCTTTAAAGGAGATGTCCCGAGGCAGCAAGTGGGTCTATACACTTCTGTATTGCCATAATAATGCACTTTGTAATGTACATTGTGCATTAATTATGAGCCATACAGAAGTTATAAAAAGTTTTTTACTTACCTGCTCCGTTGCTGGCGTCCTCGTCTCCATGGAGCCGACTAATTTTTGGCCTCCGATGGCCAAATTAGCCGCGCTTGCGCAGTCCGGGTCTTCTGCAGTCTTCTATGGGGCTCCGTGTAGCTCCGTGTAGCTCCGCCCCGTCACGTGCCGATTCCAGCCAATCAGGAGGCTGGAATCGGCAGTGGACCGCACAGAAGAGCTGCGGTCCACGGAGGAAGAGGCCATCTTCAGCGGTGAGTAGAGAAGTCACCGGAGCGCGGGGATTAAGGTAAGCGCTCCGGTGAGCTTTCTTTACCTCCCTGCATCGGGGTTGTCTCGCGCCGAACGGGGGGGGGGTTGAAAAAAAAAAAAACCCGTTTCGGCGCGGGACAACCCCTTTAAGGTTTATGTTCACCGTATTTAATATATAAATGTGAAAAAGGAAAAATCCTGGCAAAAACAAATAAATTAAAAACTGGTTGTTCTCCTGACACGTTACATTTCTGGAAGGTATTACTAACCTCAATTTCACTATTTCAGAGACTACCTTGTCTGCCCTACTAGGCCGCAGCTGAGGCCCGTTCTCGCCATGACAACTAAGCAGCGCTGGCATGAGATACCTGGCATAGGAAATAACTGCCGAGCAACGACTAAATATGTTGGCGCTATGCATTTCCTGTTCTTTATATCGTCCACACTTACCAAAAAAGGACTAAATGTACAAACACGGGACAAGACAAAAACGTAACGAACATAGCGCCATGGCCCAAAGCAAACCCATAGTCCTCACCAAGGCCCAACATCACTGCCAGACGCAATGATAAGTCAGCTCACAAGGCGGTAAAGCGCGGTTATACGCACTGTGCTCGTGTAAGCCTGGCCTAAGGCATTCTGTAGACCAAGAACTCATAACATCTGGATACAAGAAAACTTCTTGAAATTTTGGAAAAATTGACAAAATTTGCACAAAGCGTAAAAGTCACTCACACGGTTGTGACGGCAAATATTCCTATGCACATGTATTTGCTGCTCATGTTAAGTCTCCCGATCCTATATTGGCCAAATAGGCCACTCCCACAGATGCCAGCGGCCCAATAGAAACCAATGGCCTTTTAGCACCCCGTATTACGCGGGACACATACGCCCGTGTGACTGAGTCCTATGTTATATCCACGAGGAGTGAAGGCATGACCCAAGACCAGGCCAGACTACAATAACAAAAACACTCTGCGCCGCTGCCTAATATAGGGCAGAGTTATTAGGCCGGGAAGTTAACGCGTTCTGGTCGTATTACGCGGAATATTTATAGCCCTATACTATTTATAAGTTGCTCTAAATAAGTCCAGAGGAAACGCCGGGGGCGGCCGCACCACTGGACCTCCAGGAGGCCGTACTCAAAGCCATGAAAATACCACAAGTTGTTATTGTTGGACGGCACATCCGAAAACACAGTAAAACGGGCGCGATGCAGAAATATTCACACCGCGATCTGGCTATTCTTAATGAGCCCCTATTTATGGACTGAGCTGAAGAAACCCTAAATACTATGACTGAAGAGGAAAAGTATAAAACATCTCAAAACACAAGTTACTATAAACAATGGCTTTTATAGAAAAACAAAAACGGAGTTGGCAGCTTTAGTGAAGCCCATTTATTTGCCAGTCCCGCGAGGCGCTCTGGGTAAACAGAGGTGTCCGGGTTATTTCTGGAGTTTGGGTAGATACACAACTTTTACCTCCTGTAATGTGATCTATATTCGACTCAAGACAAGCCTGCTTTTGTAGAGATCAGCTGCTCCTCCGAATACTACACAACCTGCCAGCTCAGCTATTCAGCCGCTTAACCCTTCACTGCCCGCGTCCCTCACAAGTAACCCGACACCCCCCAGGAAGGACTGATAGCAGAAGGAAGGACACTAATCACTACAATGTGGGAGCCCACTAGGTTACTGCCGGGGGAGATCACATTGGGTTTGGGTGCAAAAGACAAATAAAGCAGTTGAATACAATATATGTACTGTAGGTACAAGACAAAGAACAATACGGTACGTATGTGATGATAGAAGTGCCATACGGAAGGGGAAATATGCAGCGACCTATTAGCTCCAATGTAGGAGAGATATAAATAGACACAGATATGAGAGATACAAACAGACAGATATGAGATAGATACATTCATACAGAGGAGATACAAAGAGATACATAGATACAAACATAGATAGGAGATACATACTGTACATATAAGAGATACATTCATAGAGATATAGGTACATAGAGAGATCAATAGATACATACCATACATAAATAGTATACATATACATGATAGATACATAGATATGAGATACATATATATCAGATGATAGAGGTAGATTAGTATACATACATAGACAGACGAATATGCAGACATCCCCCTTCCAGCAGGAGGCCCTTTAATCCTATACAGAGAGATGCTGTACAGAGGGAGACAAAGGGAAGCCAGATTCCCGAGGTAGGTGGCCATCAACTACCTGCAGATGCCAGTGAGCTACATGGCAGGTGATGTGGGTGAGGGCACACTGCTGGCACTTACCTCTGTCCGGCTTCACCCTCTCGGCGGTGGCAGCAGCAGCGGTGTCACAGGAGGCTCTCATGGTGGTGGTCAGCCGCACATCAGGGGTTGCGGCCCGTTAGCGTCCTCTGCTGTACGCCGGCGCTCTCCCCAGCATCCCAGTGACAGAGGCGCCCGCGAGCCGTGTGATCAGCGGGTGACTCACCCGATAGGGTCACCGCCAGGCAGTCTGGTTAGTAGTGCCTACAAGGCGGACCCTGCCTGCATCTCCCAGCTGATCCGCGCCCCCTCCTCCTCCTCCTGCCAGGTCACAGCTGACACATTATCACTCTACTTAATCAATAGGCGATCAGAATCGGAAGACTGGAGGAACGGAACGATCTGATCGCAGCGATCTCCTGCGAGGACTGCCGTGTAATCCCGTGTCAGTGACCCGGCGGCCCTGCTTCCCCCACCCGATCTAATCCCGCGGCCATCCTCCCTCTGCCAGCAGGGTTACAGCCCGCTACATGGACGCCAGGCTCTGCCAGATGCCTTCCCAGGGCTCGATCCGCTGCACCATCTCCCCCTCCCGTCCTCCTCTCCCCCCGGCCTCAGTGCGAAGGGCGACTGCCCGGACCATGAGCGCCCCGCTGGGACATGAGAAGTCAGGGAGCCCGCACTCATCAACGTGTCACCCGGGAGCCAGCTCACAGACTACCCTCCTCACTGCCTCCCGACTGTCACAACACTGTCTGTACTGCGGCCCGACGGGTCACGTGTCCCAACAACAGCCAATCCCCTGTCGTCACTTCCTCTGGCACTTGAGGCTCAGCCAGGACCCGCGTTTCCTTGGTAACGGGACCGTGAGAACCTCCGCCGTGGTGGGTAATAGTGTCCGGTTGGGCTGGAACGGCCACGTACCCGCCGGGCACAGGTATAAGGTGTATGCCAACTCGGGCAATAAATCTCCAGCTACAATGTAGGGGGGCGCTGAGTGTGACGTTGTGCGCATGCGCCTGTGGCCGGCTGATAGAGCAGCTGCTCTCGCCGGCAAATGCACTATATAGACAGCATAGCTCTCGTCATTCTCATGCTAATCCGCTAAAGGTGATGATCACAACTCACCTCCTCCCCCTCCCTGCACATTGACTTCTGCAGAGGTTACAGTACATACCTAGATCAGACCCCCATAGAAGTCAATGGGCCTGACTGCTGTGTGAAGCACCCATGAGGCTGCTGTAAAGCGTATCGCAGCAGCTCAGGCAAGATGGCCGCCCCACGGGTCATTATTGGCAATAGAAAGCAAAACAAATCATTCGGAAAATGAAAAGAGATTAGGAAAAAGTTTCAGGGTTTCACACAACCGTATGTGCAAAAATGTTCAAGTAAACTAAGCGCTGGGAATGGGGCGTTTTTGCGCACATTACTACACGCTTTGTGCTTGCAGGGCCATTTCCCATGGGAGCGGGACACCCCCCCCCCCATCGGCATTCTGAAGGCTACTTAGCCTACTTTGTTCCAGATGTGTTCTTTTTTCCACGTATTGCACAATTACGTGGGTATTGAGTGCACAAATGCGCAGAAAAATAGAGTATGCAGTGGGGGTTTTTTCCGCACCTGCGCAAAAACACATGATTGAGTTTCATTGGTTCTATTTTCTGTGTTGGGCATGCAAACACGCTTGTGTATTGGAAAACTTTCTGAGTGCAGCGAAATGGGGAAAATGCAGATGAGCCATTTTTGTTGGGAGGATGTTTTTAGGGAATCCGCAGCGCAGGAAACATTTGGCGCATAGAGACGGAATTATAACAGAATTAAACAGATTCTGTTTTCCCCCCATTTTTTTAAATAGGGGGTTAAAAAATGGAATTCTGCGCTATCTGTTCTGTTTAAAAAACGGAAACCAAATGGAACGAAAGCGAAATGAAAGCCTCGCATTTACTGTCCTTTTTTTTAATAAGCCACGTTGAAATCAATGGGGGGAAGATGAATCGGTGTAATTCCATGTAAATTTCATCTCTCTGCTCTGAAAACGGAACAGAGAAACGGAAACCCTGAATAAAAGCAAAACCCTTGCGTGAACGTCTCGCAGCACTTCGGGGAAGCAGCAGGCTGCGGTGGAGGATGGTGAAGTGTTTCCTATTGTTTTCAATGGGAAAATTCGCGTGCGCCTAGTGGCGTTGCCAGCCTCATTGAAAACAATGAGCGATGCGAGGGCACGCCAAAGATGGGCTTACTGGCTGATAAGATTCTACATCATCAAAGGGTTTTACCGTGAGGCTGCCTTCACACTGGCGAGAAAATCATGCGATTTTTGAGCGATGCGAGAAGACGCAGAATTATGAAATCCATGCTTTTCAATGACTTCATTCCCATCTGCGATGTTTTCTATCATGGGATTGGTAAATCGCGGCATGTCCTATCTTTCTGCTTTTTTTTCTCGGCCATGTTTCCCTATAGAGCCTCCGATTTATCGTAAGGAACGAACTTGCGATGTTTGTGCGATGCAATGCATTTTTAACATGACCAGCTCCTGTTGTCGTCTATCACACAAGAAAAACGCAGGCTGCTGCGATGCGATGAGTTTCAAGGAAAAGGCATCACCGACGCTTAAACATCGCACGAGCAATTATGCGATATTACCACGATTTTCTGGCAGCTTTATCGCGTTCACTAGTGTGAAGGAGCCCTATGGGTGTTCGCACCAAAGTGTTCTTTGAGACGGCAGTTCTACTGTGACACACTCATGACTTTGTGTGGCCCGGGTGTAACGGATGACAAGAGATAAAATGAAATGCCATCATTTTGGCTTTGGGATCTCGTGTATTACCAACATAACGAGTTTCCCCCCGGTGCCCGATATTCACTACAACCCACTGCAATTTAAAGTAAAAAATAATTCTCTCCCAGCCAAATTTGCTAATTGCATTATTGTAGGAGGACTGAGTAGGTGGCAAATAATGTTTATTGGAAAATGTAGCTGCAGTAAAGTGGCCAGAAAGCTGTTTACTGTAGAGTTCATTATGCTGCAGTTATTAAAAAGACTTATTTAAAGACACGCTGTCATCTTTTTGCACGCCTCTCTGAGAGCGGCATAAGGCAGTGACAGCCACTCGTCTGCTGGGTGGATCTGTGCAGGAGTTTTGGAGAAGCCTACATTTTGCTAGTCGCAGTTCATGCTTAGAGGACTACTTAGGGCTCATGCCTACGGCCGTCGCAGAATTCCGCCGCGGGAGCACCGCGTTTTTCCGCGGTCTCCATTACTACTATGTTAATGGAGACCTCCTGCGGCGGAAATCCGTGGGAAATAGAACATGCCGTGATTTGTTTCCCGCGGCGGAAATCCATGGTAAAATTCCCTGTGTTGGTATTGGCAGGTTAGGTTCAATATAACCTAATTGCCGAGGACTTACGCGGCAGGAACAGCAGTAAAAATCTGGTCATGGGCATTAGCCCTTAAAGTAGTCCTGGATACTAATAAACTGCAGGCTAGGTACACCCACCCCGTCCAGCCCTCCAGCCAATGAATGTCTGCCTATTACTGTGCATAGAGAGAGAGCTGCCAATCATTGGGTGGAGGGCAGGGTGGGTGTGGCTCTTGAATATGCAGGACTAGTTCTGTGCCTGGCTGCTAGTAATTAAATGCAAGTTTCTCCCAAACTCCTGCACAGATACACACAGCAGACATATCGCTTCCTTGTAACTGAGTTCTTAAACTCCGCCACCAGCAAGCGATTGCTCGGATTGGTTCTCAAGCGCCGCGGCTCAGCCAATCAATGCAGCACTCAAAGAACCAATCACAGCCATCCTCACCATTATTCATTGTGGATTTTGGTGCAAAATACACCCCCTTATTTCAAAAGGTGGAATCCGCATCGCAAATCCTCAGCAGCTAATTTACATGCTGTAGATTTAAACTCGGCACTGCATGTCATTTTTTGCACGGATTTTGAGCAGATTTTCTCCACAACGCGAGAATGAGATTTTGAAACCCTCAGTCACTTTGCTACCACTATAAATGCTGCCCTGTGTAGCCATACCCTTTCACTTCTTGGGGCTTTTTGCACGGGTCTGCTCTGCGGACACACTGACTCTATGCCTGCTCTTCCCTTTACCTGGGTGGGCTCCGGTTCAGAGCTATGCAGGTAGCCCCATGACACTTCCACGCTGAGGTACGCAGATGCACAGTGTATTGTCCACGTAGAAGAAAAAAAATCGCAAGCACATTAGAAAGTTGCCCAACCCTTTAATGTGAATGCAAACGCCTAGACCATTGACTTTCCATAGAGATCAATGAAGTCCGTCCGCACAGAATCCGCGCTAAAATAGAGCATGCTTCGATCTTTTTTTTTCTGCTTGAAAAAAAAAAATCGCAAATCACATTTGCATGTCTGCTCGAAACTGCAGAAGTTAATGCCTTTCAATGGGCGAACATTACAGCAGATCGTCCGCGTAGGAGCCGATCCTGGATTCTGCCATTTAAATCCGTCCGTATGCTGGCGGCCTTAGGCTCAGTAGACTTCGGCTCTGAACCTTTTGTCAGCAGCATAATTGGAGAAGATTTATACCAGTGGCACCAACTGCATGCTATGATCTAGCTTTACAATGGCCCTCTGTTTAGGCGATTGCAGCATTCCTGCTTTCCTATACAGTTGGAAAAGGTATAGCAATGATTCCTACTCCACTAGAGGCCAAAAGAACACCCTTTGTTGTCTAAACAGTCTTCTAGATATATTTACCATATACACCAGGCGCTTTTCTTCTAGTATGTACACTAAACCTAGAGCTGAGATGTAATGTGTGCTGAGCCCTAGGGTGTCTTCACGGTGCATTGTCTGTTGCAGGCATACCTTGAGGATTCCGACTTAAGGCCCATTTAGAAGGGACGAGTGTTGGGCAAACGATGCCCGACACTTGTCCCCGCACCTACTCGCATATATACTGCGTAGTATCGCTGGCTCACAGTGGGGTAGCTGCAGGAGATTTCATTCCTCGCGCTCCCCCGCCCCTCTCCATTCACTTAAAGGGGTTGTCCCGCGAAACAAAGTTGGGGTATACACTTCTGTATGGCCATATTAATGCACTTTGTAATGTACATTGTGCATTAATTATGAGCCATACAGAAGTTATTCACTTACCTGTTCCGTTGCTGGCGTCCCCGTCTCCATGGTGCCGTCTAATTTTCAGCGTCTAATCGCCCGATTAGACGCGCTTGCGCAGTCCGGTCTTCTCCGTGTTGAATTGGGCTGCTCGTGCTGGAGAGCTGCTCCTCGTAGCTCCGCCCCGTCTTGTGTGCCGATTCCAGCCAATCAGGAGGCTGGAATCGGCAATGGACCGCACAGAAGACCTGCGGTCCACCGAGGGTGAAGATCCCGGTGGCCATCTTCACAAGGTAGGTAAGAAGTCACCGGAGCGCGGGGATTCGGGTAAGTACTATCCGGTTTTTTTTTTCAACACATGCATCGGGTTTGTCTTGCGCCGAACGGGGGGGCTATTGAAAAAAAAACAACCCGTTTCGGCGCGGGACAACCCCTTTAACATAGCGGCCGTTCAGTACTGAACAGCTGCTACTGACACTGAGTGATCAGCTATCTGCTCATTACCCATCGTTTATGCAGCTTAGTCGTTTTGCTTCCGCCATGTAAAGATACCTTTAGACATTTTTTTTTTAGACATTCATGGCGTACCGCTAGGATATGGCATCAAATTCCTGCTGGGGGGGCTAGACCGCTGTTACCATTCTGATCACTAGATTGAACTGACAATGGCAAACAATGTGATCTCAGGAAAAAGCCGGGCGAACCGGATATGTGCCCAAAGGGTACAGCACTTTGTTCAAGTGATGAAGCATTAAAGGGAAAGGCCTGCTTGTTGTTTTGCTGTTGGCTATTCAGAATATAGTCCGAAACCATCAACATAAGACATTTGGGAAAGCCTTTCTTTCCCACCACTGAATCAGCACTTGAATGAGGCGATGTACAATACCAGGCGTAGCAATGAAAGAAAAGCCAGACTCTTTTATCTTTGTAAGACAACCTCTTTGGCTGTGTCTAGAGGACGAAATCCGCATTGGAAAAATCATACACAGATTTCAATGAACATCTATGTGTTTGCCTCAGACGTCTGACTTGGATGTAACGATGTCGCATAATTGTTCATGAATTAGCTCAGTTTCAACAGGGGAAATCTATGGGTTTTCACACAAATTCTGTACATCAAGAAGGGACGTCAGGAGTTTTTTCATACGCAGATTTTAAATGACAGTGCTTAATGTTGGCCATGGGTGGCTTGGGTAAAAAAATACAGAAAAGATCGATGTAACATCACTCAATACCCATTGGTCGTTGTCTGATGGCGTGTTACTGTGGACGAGGTGCTGCTGCAACCCATGGCCATTATGTCACTTCTCTGTGGGCTACTCTTCACAACAGATGGAGTAAGATTGGCTGCAGAAGCAGAATTCCCTCATTATAAGGACTTATTCACACGGGCGAGAATCTTGGCGAGTTTTGTGCGTTGCGAGACACACAAATATTAACTCCAGTCTTTTGAATTGACTTATTCAGATGAGCGATTTTTTTTTCCCTTGCGGTGATGCTGTGAGGATAGAAATCGCAGCATCTTATCTTTTGACGTTCTTTCGGAACGCTTTGCCCATTATTTACAATGGGACATTAAGAGACATCGCATGGCGCTCACATGCTGTGTGGTGTGCATGTGAATGCGATGCGATGTTTCCCATTGAAGCCTTCCTCTGGATCAACATGGGGAGGTGGAAACAGGCTCAACTGGATGGACATTTGCCTTTGTTCAGCCTAGCTTACTATGTAATAAGAAACACTTGCTTTCTTCTGCCTTGTGTGAAACACGCCCCTGAGGAACTCAATTTCACAGAAATGATGCAAAGTATTTTTGTTACCATGCAGGGCGGCACGGGGTCCCGCGGTCGGCGCGCGTCGCTACGGCGTCGGCTCCGGCGGCCTGGAGCTCTGTGTCGGGGTTCTCCCAGTGGCTTGGGGCGGCTGGTGGGCGGCGGCGTGGGCGTGTCCGCCCATAGGGTGCCGCCCGCACTCCTCCGCTCTTCTTATACAGCAGTGGGTGGAGTTGCCTCCTCCCACTCCCCACCCCTGGGCGGAGCCTTGTGGTTAAAAGACTGGCAGTGAATTGAGCTCACTGCCAGTTATTGGTTCTACTTGCATCTAGCCAGTCTGTCTGCAGTTACCCTCAGCCAGTCCCTAGTTGCCGGTCAGCTCCATCTCCAGCCTTACTCTGCTTTGTAGTTCTGTTGGTCTGCTCCACCTGCCTCTTCTGTCGGCACTCTGTCCCTCTTTAGGTAAGTTCCATCTAGGTAGTCGCCAGGTCCCTAGCCAGAGCAGGGACCGCCGCCCAGTTGTCCGCCTGGGGTTAGCCAGGGCCGAGGCAAGTAGGCAGGGACAGTGGGGTGCGGGAAGTTCAGGGCACCCCACCTGGCGCTCGGGGGGCAGAGTGCCGTAACAATTTTTGAATTTAAAACGCCTTGCATCGGCGTGAAAAACGCACGTTGGCAAGCGCAATATCTGGCTGACTTTCTTGGCCCAATATCAAGCTTGCCTGTGCGAATGCAGCATAAGGGAGCCTTCACACATGCGAAAAAATTGGGGGATTTTCTCACAATGCGAGAGTGATTGAAAGCACGTGATTATGAAACAAATGATTTTCAATGGTTCCATTCTCATTTGCGATGTTTTCACTCATGCGATGCTGCGTGAAAAAAAATCGCAACATGTCCTATCTTATTGTGATATTGCCCATTGTTTCCAATGGCGCTGGCGGCAGTAGCGCCGGTCCCATTGAAAGCAAGGAGAGAGGATCGTGATCCCCTGCTGCAGCTATGACAGCTGCAGCAGGGGATTCCTTCAGCCCCGCAGGGATGTAAGGGTGTCGCATCCAGGGGTTTAAACCTGTTCTCAATGGGGCCGGCAGCAGCAGCAGCGCCAGCGACATTGAAAACATAGGGAGAACATCGCCATCTCCTTCCGCTGCTTTGACAGCCGTAGCAGGGGATTCCTTTTTACCTGTGGGGAGTCCCCTCATCACTGAACACTGTGACAGCAGGGGCAGGGTGTTCAGTGATGAGGAGACTCCCCGCGGGGATGAAGGAATCCCTTGCTGCTGCTGTCACAGTAGCGACAGGAGATTGCGATGTTCTCCAGTTACTTTAAATGGGGCTGGCACTGTTGCCACCCCATTGAAAGCAATGGGATGAAGGGAATCCCCGAAGTGATGCGAAGCTGTTTTCACATGAAAATGCCTCGCATCCAGGGGTCTTTAGAAGGTTTGCGAGAGCAATATCGGGCTGTAATCGCTCTCGCCAGTGTGCAGGGGCCCTTACAAGTGATTGTAAGTTCAAGTTCCCTGTGGAGACTTAAAAGAAATGTAGAAAAAGGTTAAACAAAATTATTAATTTTATTTTTAATTATTATCTAAAGTTAGCAAATGATTAAAAATATGTGTGTAGCTTAATAAAAACTATAGCTCACCCGCAAAAAACAAACAGTTACACAGCCCAATTCATAAAAAAAATGTAAATAGTATGGGCCTCAGAATATGGTGATTGTTGCGTTGCGATAAAAAAAAGGCTCCATAGGGAAAAAATACAACTTCACCTGCAAAAAATAAGCCATTGTATAGATATGTTAATGTAAAAATTAGGATTTTTGGAATGCGGGGATAAAAAGATGAAAAGAAAAATTTCTTGTCTTAAACCTATTTAAATTTTAGCTCACTATCTATAGTAAAACGATATTAAAGCCCTGTAGTTTTCACTCTGAACACTAAGGCCCAATGTCCACGGGCAGATTTTAATTATAAGATCCGTGCGATTCTCCTGCGCGGGGGGTCCGCACCTCTAGCCGCCCATAGGGATGTATTAGCATCAGCAAGACAATATAAAGCATGCAGATGTGATTTTTTTTTCCCGGCGCACGGATCGCAAGCGCGTGAAGAAATCGCAGCATTCTCCATTTTCCTGCGGATCCCGCAGAGACATCTTCCATTGAAGTCAATAGAAGACGTCTGATCTGCAGCACAGCCACAGCTGTCACTGTGGTCGTGCTGCGGATCCATATGAAAGAAGGAGATTTTGTTAAAAAAAACTGCACTGTGCATGCGGCCAGCACGTCACCGGCGCGTCAGCACGCATCCACCGTGCTGAAGAAAGTAGATCCGTCTGGCATGGAGGATATCTGCGCTGGATCTGGACAGGTAAGAAAATGTATTTTTCTCCCCATGTCCGCGGGCACTGCTGGGTTCCGCTGCTTGATTCAGCGGTGGAATCCCTGTGTGCAAGTGGACATGAGGCCTAAATCTAATAAAAGCCTGGAACTTCCTGTTCTGTGGAGAAAAGTTTTCAGCAGCCGAATCATTATCCTGACAGGCGGGATTAGGTGCTTTTGCATCTAATTATTTATTGTTGGAACGAGGGAACAATATCAGAGTTCGCTCATTTAGCCTGTTTATACAGGTAGACACTGGTGTTGCTACAGGGGTTGCAATTGTGACTTGAGTCCATGGGGTACAGCTAGCGCTTAGCTATTCATTCATTCATTCATGAATAGCTAAGTACTAGCTGTAATTGGCTGAGCGCTCAGCCAATCAGCACAGTTCTTTCAGGAGCCTGAAAGTGCTGGACAGCAGTGTCGGGGAGCCAGCCGGAGGACGTGTCTGAGCGGCTGAGAGGTGAGTAATTTTTTTTTTGCTTTTTTTAACCAGTTAATGATGATTTTCAGAGAAGGGCTTATATTTCAAGCCCTTCCCCGAAAATCATACTGCGGGGCTTGCCAGAAACCACTACTTTCAATGGGATCGGCAGCAGTGCCGATCCCATTGAAAGCAATGGGATCTGCGCGGTGGCAGAATCTGTGAAGCCGAGAAAGGGGAGAATGCCGTGCAGTCAATCATGAACAGGGGGAGTCAACCGCCTGTCATAGACGTTCTATCTTGGATCCACCTGTTGTTCAGGTGGCGTCAAGATACACTAATACCAGAATAATGTTATCATGTCATTTTTGTTGCAGTTTGTGCGCCGTAGAAACAAGACGCACTGAAAGATGGAGAAATTAATTTTTTTCTTCATTTTATTCCACTTAGAACTTTTTAAAAGTTTTTCAGTACATTTTATGGTACATTAAATAGCACCGTTAAAAAATACAACTCGCTCCGCAAAAAACAAGCCCTCATACAGCTGTGTTGATGGGTAAATCAAAGCGTTACGATTTCTTAAAACGAAAAAAATGCTTTGTCATTAAGGGATTAAATAACTTGAAAATCAGACGCAATACTATATTTCAGTTTTACCAGTGTACTCGGCAGGTTTTTATTTTACAGAAATATATCAATTACTTTTTTGTTACGAACATTTTTTAAAAATTTGTTGCACGGGGTAATCGTTCCGTGTAAAAGGGCCTTTACAATGAAATAACATCTGTATATGCGATAAGACAGGATCCACCATTCACAACAGGTGAAGATCAGATTATCTATTCATCTCCCTACAGAGGCATGTGTGCACATGTCTAGAACACATCTAGACCCCTGCTGATCATGTATTTATGATGTGACCTGAGGATAAGTCACCATTAGAAAATAAATCACAAAACTCCAAAATAACCTGTGCTTTGTGTGAAAAAAAAAATCTATATATATACTCACCTCTCTGCCGCTGCCGTGTAAGTATTCCCTGTGGCACTGTCACAGTGTTCAGTGACAAGGGAACTCCCCGCGGGGAGTAAAGAATCAGCTATCACAGCTGTGGCAGAGGATCACAATGTTCACCCATTGCTTTCAATGGGACCGACGCTTCTGCAGTCCCATTGAAAGCAATGGGCTGACGGCAACCCCTGCAGGGATTTTCGGCCAGGGGCTTTAAATATAGGCCTTTCCCTGAAAATCATCCCTAGAATGTGTTAAAAAAATAAAAAAAAAAGATATACTCACCTCTTCTCAGCTGCCGGGGCTTAGGCACGTCCAGCCTGTCTTCTCCCTGCATTGCTGTGTCTCTCTTTCAGCAGGCAGAGATTTAAAATCCCGCCTACTAAAAGGGCTGTATCTGATTGGCTGAGCGGTAAGTATATATTTTTTTAAAATTTTTTAACACATTCTAGGAATGATTTTCAGGGAAGGGCTTATATTTTAAGCCCTTCCCTGAAAATCCCAGCAGGTCTTGCCGGCAGCCCATTGCTTTCAATGGTACTGCAGAAGCTACGATCCCATTGAAAGCAATGGGAGAACATCGCAATCCTCTGCCACAGCTGTGACAGCTTTTGCAGGGGATTCTTTACTCCCCACAGGGAGTCCCCTTGTCACTGAACACTGTAATAGTGTTGTCACAGTGTTCAGTGATAAGGGGACTCCCCGCGGGGAATATTTACACGCACCACAGACCTATGGTGCACGCATGTCCTATCTTTGACAGTTATGTTCGTTTGCACGCCTTTAAAACACAGACATGTGAACACACCATATGGAACCAATGGCTCTAATAAACGCATGGTTTTGCGTGCACATAGACACGCTCGTCTGAATCGACCCTAACTCATCCATTGGTGTGTTTTTTTGTTTTTAGATGAAAATACTCTAAAACAGACGTTCAATATTGGAGACAAACTGATGGGATTGCTATCAGAGAGGCCTATAAAACCTCTGACATAACACAATTTCCCGTTTTAGTGCCAGTCTATAAACTCATATATAAAAGAGAAAATAATGAAAGTATTTTATTCTACTCAGTGCTGCAGATTTGCTATAAAAAACTTTTAGGATTAAGTTTTAAATCCCGACAGATCCTGCACAATAGTTTCCATGGATGTCAGGGAGACATTTACATACCTCAGACATCTCAGAAGAATGTGGGCAGTGTGTCAAGGTGTGCGCTCTGCTATTCATATACTGTATAATGAGGTATGTATTGAGGTCATAAACATTTTTGCCAGCTAGTTCACAGGAAAGATGCAATTAGGGAGGAATTTAAGGTGATGTATGCGGCTGAAATAAGTGGCTGCATTATAAATGCACAAATAACCTATAATTAATATAGTAAACGTGAATGGTGCCTTAAAGCCAAACATTGATTGATATTGTTAAGGAATGCCTTATACATGACATTCTACACCAGTACAGTTGGCACCTTGTTGTAGAATGAATGTCAGAACCTCTTGCACTGGCTTACAAATCTTCTGAACAACTCCAATTACATTGTGCTTTCATGCGTCCCTGGTGGTCAGAAATGATTCTAGCCTTTCAGGTTCCCAGGAATGAATTGAACTGGATAGTACACCTCAAACTATGGATGGGAAGGATCAGCAGGTATAAGTGTTGTGCCCAGAGTGGCATGACAAATGTTCACAACAGCATAGGACACCAGTACTGAGATATAGCACATTTCTAAAGCTATTTACGACACTTTCTGGTGTAAAGAAGTCGTACATTTTTGTACAACAATTTTTAACTTTGTAGGTTTCTACACCGGCCCTGCCAATTTTTCAAAAGAGGGCGAGTTTGTCAGGAGGGAATGTGGCCTCCTCGACTGACCGATTCATGCATAGTTTATGCCAGAAACTGGCTTAGGCTGCCTGTACACGGGCGTTGCGGTATGCTGCGGAGGATCTCCGCTGCCCAGGAGCCGGCAGACGGATCTCCGCTGTCAGCCTATCTGACAGATAGGCTGACCGCGGAGAATCGTGGCAATTCCGGCTGTGGAAAGCCCTAAATTATATCAGAAATATGGACCAGGTCCGTCCATTTCTGAGTAGGCGCACAGAGCTGCCAGGATACACCGAATGCATGAAGAGGAGTTTGCATCGAAATGTATTCAGCGCACATGTGCCAGTGTGGGGAAAATCATACTGAGCTCGGCATTGCAAATGCTGGGCTTAGTAAATTATTTCATAGTATTGCCCATAGTGCCAGTCTCATATTAGCCACCAAAGTGCCATACTCATTATTATGATAGCATTACAGTAAAGTACAATACACCTGCCGCAACCGAGCATACACAGAGGAGATGGCAGGGGAAGAGATAACACTTGTCACGATGGCTCTACCAAACTCCTCCCCTGAGGGACACGTGCAGCCTGAGCCAATGCACCGCTAGGCCTCTTCCAGGCAACGCTGGGACAGCAGTTACCTGTTTATTGGTGTAATGGACTCGAAAAGTTGTCACTCGTGACATCATTGTTCCTTCACACCGTTGGTTGTCCAGCTGGAAAAATAATAGAGTCCACACACAGTTATATTTGAATACCTCAATCATTGGAAAGGGGCAGTGGCTGGAACTTTACTTCTACAATGCAAACTTCACACACCAGTACAGGAAGAACAGTTTAGAAAAGGTCAGGAAAGAGAACACAGGATGACACCAGGCCTACATACTCCGCTCCTGGACAGACACGCATACTTCGGGACACAGGATGAAACTGGGCCTACAGGCTTAATTATCTGTATGACTCCGCTCCTGATCAAACACATCGGAGGTGGACACAACACTCCACTGACACTCCCTTGCAGTTAGTAGATTGAACACTAGCTCTCTAGGTAGGGGTCCTTGGATGGAAACATCAGTATACCCTTCCTCAGCTTCCATTCTTCACCACATGATGGTTGAAGGTACCCCCATGTGGCTGGCACTCTCCAACCACACTCTACAGTTGAAGCAATGGAACTTTGACTCTGCCTGACTCCTTTTGGCTTGCACTCATATTTATACCTTTCATACCCATGTGACAAGACATTTTGATACATTTTCCAGACATATCCCAGACATTTACAGACATTAACCTCTTACATGCTGCAGTTGTGCAATAGACATAACTAAAGACAAGACAATTTGCACAGTGCATCTACACTGAAGACATGACATGCATGACTATTATGGAGGGGCCAGATATATAGACTTCGGGCCACTACACACCTTTTCATGCTCCTCCACTAAAAATTTATTGTAAATAAAATATATGCGCTGTGAACTACTTATTAGTTTAGATACAATTATCTGAACTAGGTATTATCCTATATATTATGGGGCTTATTTACTATTCAAAAAACAACTTTTATGGCGCAAATTACACCACAAAACTGTCTTACGTGCTTGCACCACATTTAATATGTGTTTTTAGACACTTTTCAACAGTTTTTCCAAATGGTCCAAAAAAGGAGCATGGCCTAAGTTGCGCCAAATTACTAAACTAAGCCAACTAATAGGTGATCTAAACTTACACTAGACAGTCTTAAAATTCAACAGATTTATCATTAAGCAGAGCGACTATGATTAAACTGGAGCATTTCAAGACTGTCTAATTTACGTTTGCACTGTCTAAGGCCTCATGCCCATGGGCACGCACGGTGGAATCCCGCAGTTATGAAGCCAAAAATGATAGCATACTCACTTGTCCAGACACTGCGGGTCTCCCCTCCATCGCGGCCGGATGTTTTTTCTTCAGCATGGCGGATGTGCTGAGCACGCCGGCAGCCTGCCATGTGCATGCGCCGTGCACACTCCTTTTAAAATCTCCTGCTTTCCGACAGATCCACAGCACAGAACAATGACAGCTGCGGGTATGCCGTGGGCCCGGACGGCTTCCATTGACTTCAATGGAAGTCGCGGTAGCCGTCCGTACAGGAGATCCGCAGGAAAATGGAGCACACCGGAGAAAAAAATCACATCCGCATGCATTTATTTGCCCTGCGGATGCTAATGCATCTCTATGGGCTTCTGAAGGTGTGAATCTCCCGTGCGGGAGACACCCGTGGATTTTATAATTAAAATCTGCACGTTGACATTGGGCCTAAATTTTAGACAATATTAGTAAATAAGGTCCAATGTCTGTATATATATATCTTTAAATGTTATACTATTCTCCCAGCTATTAATTTGTGAAATAGATCGATGAAGAGGCAATTGGCAGCTGCTGATCCAGGCAACTGTGCATTCAGCCAACTGATCATGTGCTGTCTAATCATGTAACCACTGCAGCCAATCAATGGTCTTTTTCTGTAAAAACAGCTGATAGTTGGGGGAAACGGCTGAGGTACCCCCCATGATAAGCGCATGACTGGTTTGTCTGTAACATCAGAAGGTTTTCACTTTTTGGGCAAAGTTTTTTAATGCCTTCACCTTGTCAGCAGCCAGGAGCTTACATGAGCCAGGCATGTTAGCATGTAATGCTTTCATATTTATTCCTGAGCTGCTCTCTCTCATTAGAGATTAGATGTCTGTGCATCAGGAGTACTTTATGACTGATCCCTATTGTTGATACATGTTTAATGCAGAAGCAAACCTCGTAACTGCCAAATTCTACCCAGTCTGCCTCCATGGAAGTGCTTACCTCCGCTTATGGGTAAAGCTCTTCTCTAAGTGGTCCATCCTTGGTCATTGTTCTCTCAATGCTCCATGTAGATCTGATGATGCTGGCTTCATGATGGTGGATCAAAATCTTTATCTGCCATGCTAGTCAATTAAT
Organism: Eleutherodactylus coqui; assembly: GCF_035609145.1. Classification (NCBI taxonomy): domain Eukaryota; kingdom Metazoa; phylum Chordata; class Amphibia; order Anura; family Eleutherodactylidae; genus Eleutherodactylus; species Eleutherodactylus coqui. The sequence goes on along the minus strand of NC_089838.1, from coordinate 229,315,951 downwards.
GTAAGAGCAACACAAACCTTTGTTAGTCATATTGTAACTACACTAACAGGATCCAGAGGAAGCTTGAGTGATGCGGCTTCTGAACTCCTCAGCCATATTTGTGGCCATACTTAAACAATAATTATGCTATGCTGCCTCAGGTAAAACTGCATGATTCATACATATGAGCTAGTTTAATATGCCATCTGTCATTGCTGATTTTTTAATAATGCAGAAATTGATGCACCTTAAATTAGTGAGAGACTAAGTTTATGAAACCTTCTGATATCTTAATTCCTGGTTTAATAATTTCTTAAGTTTCCTCTTCCATGGTAATTTCTTATGTTTTTACTTAAAAATGGCTGTGTAAAGTCTCCAAGCCTTCCCTAACTGAGGACAACATAGGACAGAGAGCGAAACATTGACCCTGGCGATACATACAGTAGTTTTTCATGGTTGGATCCTGTAATAATTTCCGGTAAAGAGCCATTTAACCCCTTGGAGCTGCAGGCTCTGTGGACACAACCCTGTTTTACAGCTCTGACGTGTCACTATGTGGGAGTAACTTTGGAATGCTTTTACTTTTTCATTGGATTCTGAGTTTGTTTTTTCATTGTACATGGTACTTTATATTAATGGTAAATTTTGGTTAATGTGTTTTCTGTTTGTTTATTTATAAAAAAAATACTAAGTTTACAGAAAATGTAGCAATTTTTTAAAGTCAGAAACACAGAGAAATTAGAAAAGGTATTTCGATTTGCAAACATTTTTTCTGTAACACGGCAGGGTTAGCAAATACAGGCACAATCCTCAAAAATAAAGGAGCACTTTGGGGATTTTGAGACATTTTGAGTGTTGCTCAAGAAACAATCCAAGGGGTGTTGTGAGTGTTCTGACTCCACAGAGGTTTTTAGAATTGGGCTTTGAAATTGAATACGTATGTAATTGAGTATAAGCCGAGACACCTAATTTTACCACAAAAAACTGGGAAAAATTATTGACTTGAGTATAAGCCTAGGGTGGGAAATACAGCAGCTACTGGCACTGCATACACGGGAATATTCTCTGCGGGAAATCTCCTTTTCACTGAATATTGACAGCATTGCCACAGTGTTCAGTGACAAGGGGGCTCCCCGTGGGGAGTAAAGAATCCCCTGCCACAGCTGTGACACCTGTGAATGAATGGCCGAGTGCTGCCTGTAATTTGGCTGAGCGCTGTGACTAATCACAGGCAGCGCTCAGCTGTCATTCAATGAATGGCTGAGCGCTGCCTGTGATTGGCTGAGCGCTCAGCCAATCAGACGCAGCCCTTTCAGCAGACGAGGATTTTAAATCCCCCACCTGCTGAAAGAACTTCAATAAAGTGACGGGACCCAAGCGGCTAGATGCGCTGAGCTCCGGCAGCGGCGGAGAGGTAAGTATAGATTTTTAAAATATTTTTACTACAACTATGGATGATTTTCAGGAAAGGACTTATATTTAAAGCCCTTCCCTGAAAATCACTGCAGGGGTTGCCGGCAGACCATTACTTTCAATAGGGCCGCCGGCAGTAGCTGCAGCCCCATTGAAAGCAATGGTGCACAGGACACTCACTCGAGTATAAGCCGAGGGGAGCAATTTCAGCACAAAAAATGTGCTGAAAAAGTCGGCTTATACTCAAGTATATACAGTTATTGTAATGTTTCCAAAAACATGTAGGCTTTTTATTTTAATGAGTGACAATAGGAGAAAAATCTCCCCACAATTGGTAACCCAATTCCTCCCAAATATGGAAATGCCCCTTATATCTATGCAAACTGTTGTTGGGGCACATGGCAGGGTTCAGAAGGGAATGAGTACTAACTGTTCTTGAATATCAATTGCCATGTCACATTTACAGGGCCTCTGAGGTCCTCTGTGGAACCCTCTAGAATGGTGATAAAACAGTAAGTCCGTCATTGTTCTAGATGTTTTGTTTTTATGGCATTCGTAGCACAGTATGACTTTTTTTTTTAGGTTTTACTACTTTTTCTCAATAAAAGTTTTTTTCATTGACATATTCAGAGAACCAGAACTTTAAAAGAAAAAAAAAAATTCCCATCTACAATTCTGTGTGAAAGCTTGTTTTTTTGTTGAATGATCCGATGTTTTCATTGGTACCATTTTGGGGTGCATACAGCTTTTTCATGACTTTTTATTGCATCAATAGGAGTCAAGCTGTACAAAACAATCTGCAACTCTGACTTGCTACGATTGCAGCAATACCAAATTTATATATATATATATATATAATTTTTTTTACTACTTTTGTACCATTAAAGCATTCAGCATAGAATTATTTTGAAGCCCAGCATATTCACATTTTTGTCTGTGGAGCTGTGCAAGGGCTTTTCTTTTGCTGGATGAGCCGACATGTTCTGGCATAGTTTATTTTTTTAAATTATACAACATTTACTGTGCCATATAAATGACATGATAATTTTATTTTGTGGCTTGATACAATTACAGTAATACCCAACTAGTTTCACATAGTTTTAGTTTGCTTGCTCCTTTTGCAGAATTCTTTTTTTACTAGATTTTGTCACCATATTTGGGGCAATAACTTTTTTTTATTTTTCCATCTAAGGAGTTGTATGAGAGCTTGTTTTTTGTAGGATGAGTTTATGCTTGCATTGGTACCATTTTGGGTTATAGATGACTTTTTTGTTTTATTCTGTGTTTTGGGCGCTGAGGTGTACGAAAACTGCAACTATGACATTGTTTATTCTTTTTTTTCCCCCACATTCCATTTACCATACTGCAAAATTGAAATGCTAAACTTCCTCGGGCAAGTAAAATTATTGGCAAAACCAAATTTAAAGAGTTTATTTTAACTAGTTTTCTACTAGTTTTGCAAAATAAAATTATCTTTCATAATAAAAAAATATTTTGTCATATTCAGTGAGCCATAACCAATTTAGTTTTACGTCTACAGAGGTGGATGGGGCTTGTTTTTTGCTGGATGAGATATTCGTTTCATTAGTACCATTTTTGGGTGTGCATGACTTTTTGATCGTTTTTGATTCCAGTTTTTGTCAGGCAGGATGATTAAAAACAGAAATTCTGGTATTATTATTTTTTTTAACCACGTGCACTATTTTATACTGCAGTTCTTTAGGAACACATAAATACCAAAATTGTGAGGTTTTTTTTATTTGCGTTTTCTGAGTCTTATTGGAAAAATGGATCTTCCAACTCAAAGTAACGTTTTTCTTCAGTTTAAGATGCAGCAGCAATCCAAACAGGAACATCAAAATAAAATCTGCCTGCACAGAAATGGAGCTCATTATTGACTGGTAGCTAGTTCTACCAGCCTAACAAAACAAACAAAACAAGTCCAGATATGAACCCTGTACTCCATATGGGATTTCGACACAGAGTAGCAGCTCCCACAGCTTTTGGAGTTTGTCTCCAGAGCAGACCAGCACTGCCCTTTTACAACCACCCCCATAAGCTACTCATTAATAAGCTAGCAGGTGAGTCTACCTTCTGCCTCACAAAATGATAGGAGCCATGGGAGAAATATACTTCCCATCCACTACAACTCCCACTGTTTTGGCACAGGGATTATAGAGGAATCGCACAATGATTGGTCGAGACTGATAGTACTGATTCCAAAACTAGACAGTACCATCAGGTTCTTTATGTGATATCTAAGTTTGATGCATATCCTATGGCCCGAGTAGACGGACTTATGGAGAGACTTAGTATGTTACATTACGACAATAGATTTGACCAAAGCTCACTGGCAGATCCCTATAACTAATATGGCAGAGGAAAAGACAGCCTTTTCCATGCCACATAGACTTTTCCAGTACAAAAATATGCCTTTTGCACTACACGGGTCCCGGTGACATTCCAGAGACTGACAGGATATTGAGACCCCACCAACATTATGCTGCCGCTTATTTGGACGATATAGTCATCTTTAGCTTGGGCTGGACGACACAACCTGACTCGCATGGAGGCAGTTCTTGATGACTTGTGGGCAGCCAGTCTGACAGCCAATCCAAAAAAATGTCATTTTGCATTGGAGGAGGCCAAATACTTGGGTTATCACACTGTGAGAGGCCTTATGAAGCCTCAAGATGAGAAAATTCAAGGCAACAAAAATGGCCTCGTCCTGTTACTAAGAAACAAGTAAGGACCTTTTTGGGAGTTACCGGTTATTATAGATGGCTTATTCCCAATTTTTCAGACATGACAGTCCCTTTGACGGAGTTGACAAAAGGATAAGATTCCGGGTTAATCAAATGGAGTCAGGAGACTGAAACTACCTGTCAGACCCTGAAACTTGCCGTGTCCTAAACTGGTGTAGATGAGCCCAGACTTTAAAAAAAGAAGTCTCTCCTGGAGGACTAACTATCTTGCTTCCATTTGAATATCTGACAACTCCTTAGCAATCTGAACCTCTGGTACTGGCCAGTTACTTACAGACTAAACCTGTTCTGCAGACAAAGATGGTTGATCATTCCAAGTTTTGATCAGATTTACATGGTAAACCTGTTCTGATTTTCTTTTTCCTGATTGACATACCTTATACGTTACCTCAGTCAGTTTTTCTTTCATTTTAAATGGTCCTGCCATTTAGCTAAGAATTTACTTCCTGTGGTCGGAATAAGGACCAATAGTCAATCTCCAGGCTTAAAAGTACGTACTTTGGCCCCTCTAACATAACTCATCTTTTGAACCCATTCAATGTGTTGTTTAACAATGGGCATAATGGCTTCAATGTAATTATACATTTTGGAGAAATGTTCCACAACAGTTTTAAAAGGAGTGGTTTGTCCCTGCCACAACTCTTTAGCTATATTTAGGGAACCTCGGGGCATCTTCCATACAGTAATTCAAAGGCTGAAAACCCATAGACTGCCACAGCACAAAACAGTTCCAGTGCACCTCCTCAGAGACACAATAGTGATAATGCACTTCTACCACGTCAAGGAAAGCATGATGTATGTAGTGAGGAAAAATATAACCCAGCAGCATACGAGAAAATTAGGCTTTTCACAGATCTCTCTCAGGCGACCATACAGGCTAGGAAAAAAGTCCCTCAGATTCTGAGACAACAAGATCCTGTATAAGTGGGGATTCCCACCTAAGCTAATTGTATGTAAGGAAGACAAAACCCATGTCATAAATAGCCCTGAAGAGGGTCAAAAGTTGTCAAAAAGCTGGGGCCTCCCGGAGGCTAGCCGGAACTCTCCAACACACCTGACACCAGAATGGGCAAGCAGCCATAAAAGCTGAGGCATACGGGAAGAGATTCTCCACTATCCTTATAGTTGAATCCACGGTAATCTGGAAAAGTATCTCTAGCATCCCCTCTGGTTCCACACGCATACGAAGAACTTTCCATTCATTTTGGATTTAAGGTTTCCTCCTTGTTGTCACTTGCCACAGAAGGCCTATTTCTTATAACTGTCAGACCGTTTACCCCCCCAAAAAGCATCTCTTCTGTAGAGGTCAGAACAAGTACTTCAATGAAGGAAAATGATGCATTAGTTCCCCTTGGTTCTCTCATAACCCTACAGGGTGAATTCTGTGACCTGAAGTCCCCACACTGGATAACCTCAACTAAAAGTTTATCCGTTTCCAAAGAACAGAAATATAAAAATAAAGATCACATGCAGAACACCCGTCAAATCCAAAACGCTAGGAATAAAAGTTGGACCAGGAACAAAGATCTAAACCCACAGCGCCAACACAAAAATCCACCATGGGTGTGAATTTCCTGTCTTTTAATGTTAAATGATTAAACTCCTTGCACAAATAGGCCTTTCTATGGAGAGATGCATTAGCTGCACAAGCAGAAATAATTTGCTTACACGAGACCCTCTTTGCAAAACAGCATTGCCCAGAATTTTCTCATCCCAAATTTCCAACGATGTTCATGGCTAACACAGAGAAGAAAAAAGCAGGGGTTCTCATAGCTATTAAGGACTCTGTATACTTTCAACTTCCTGTATCTAAAATAGACGATGTAGGCAGATATATAGTGTTGATCTGTTAATTATGGGTTTCTTATGACAATAATAAATTTATATACACCCAATACATCCCAAATTAGATTTCTCAACAAAGTGATAAGGAAGGCTAGGAAGATACAAGAAGATCAAATGCAAGTTTGCGGAGACAATAATCATGGATGATGAGGGAGGAGCTTCATGACTCACTCAATGTTTGAACGCAAACGCTAGAGAGTTTTCTTTCTTTTCAATGAGGCATAGAACATTCTCCAGGATTGACATGTTTTTGGTGGATTTCTTCCTACTGCCTAGCGTGGGGGAAGCCTCGGCCAGGACTACCTCATGGTCAGATGATGCACCAGTTTTTCTGGCCTTGGAGTTGTCCCCTTCGAGTCACACACCAGGGATATGGTGTAATAATACCTTTTTAATGAAAGCCCACTCCTATAGGGAAAAGCTGCAAGATGCCATCCAAGAGTCCTTTTAAAACAACGATACACCTGAAATGAACGCATTTACAATATGGAACGCCCACATATCAGTAATTAGGGGCATAATGATCCAACAAGGCTCCTTATGCAACCTAGAAAAAGCCAAATCATTAAATACACTCCTATCCTTGATAGAAAACCTGGAACTGAAAGTACACAAAAAACCCAACAGATGCAGCCCACAGGGAGTTACTTGAGGGTGAGACAAAGATTGAGAGCTAACTTGCTTATGGAACACGATAAACAACTTAAATCTTACAAAGCCAATTACCATATAGCCAACAAAAAATTTAGCAGAGGCATGGCCAGTAGAGTAAAACAAAAAAAGAATTAAAACAAGGATCCCATTCTTGATAGAAACAGGATCATACTATAAGATCAGTGATCCACAGGAGATAGCAAAGGCTTTTACCAGTTCTATGCAAAACTCTATAATTGTAAAGAAGACCCCCCTAACAGATCAACCCTCAGAAGAAATAATAAAAACATTTCCAAAGAACCTAACTCTCCCTACTGTAAGCCAGGAACATCTAGACACTCTCAACTTTTCAAGCACTAGCCTAGAAATAATGAAAATAATTAAATACCTCAAAAAAAGATAAAGCTCCAGGCCCTGACAGGCTTTCAAATTAATATTACCAAACTTTTACAAATGAGCTGAGTCCAAGTTTACCAAAAATATTTAATGAAGCTATGTCTAGGGAAGCCTCCCACCTGAGATGCTCCAAGGCACAATAGTGGCAATTGCTAAACCAACCTCCCCGTCAAACCTCAGACCAATCTCCCTATTAAACAGCAACACAAAAATATATTCAAAAATCCTAGCCCAACGTATACTAAAATTTATTTCAACAATAGTCCACAGGGATCAAGTGGGATTAACCCAGGGCCGATAGGCACCAGACAGCACAAGAAGAATTATAGATTTGGTTACTAGGGCAGGGGACCTCCGAGTGCCTTCTCTGCTCTTCACATTGGATGCGGAGAAGCGGTTCGATAGGATCCACTGGGAATATGCATTTTCAGTCCTGGAGAAGTTTGGATTAAGGGTAGGATACTGAGAACAATTAAGGCCCTCTATTCTACCCCATCAGCAAGTGTTCTAGCATTGGAACCCTCTCCATCATCTTTAGAATCACAAATGGCACCTGTCAGGGATGCTCTCTCTCACCCCTTCTGTTTGTGCTGACAATGGAACTATTTACAGAAACAATACGACCGGAGGCTGACAAGACCAGCTCTCCCAACGTGTTTCACCTGAACTCTGGAGTCATTAGGGGTATAGGAGCTCCCATACCCCTGATGACGCCAGAGTTCTGGTGAAACATGTTGGGGGAGCTGGTCTTTTAGTACAGAGCCTCATGTAGTTTATCCTGCTGTGCCTTTATCAGACTCAGTTTATCTGGCAGCATTTATCACACATGCTGGCGGTTCATGCAGGGATCTAATGACTTGCTGAATCTTCAGTAACTAGCAATGTACTGCTGCATGGTAGTGCGCACCATCTGCAGCAAGTGTTACAGTCGTGACCCGGATACTTGTGCATAATTAGCAAAGCAGGATATGGTTTTCTTTAGACTGGTTTTATCTATTATATTACACTCATTCACACTATATTGAGACACTGATATTTTAAATTAATTGCTACCACAATATATTTTAGTACATATTAATAAAGTTTATTTTTTAAGGGGACCCAACTGTGGGTTTCAGCTTATGGCAAAGGCTGTGGTGGGATCGGTTACAATTTAACCTTAGTGGGCCCCTGAGCTCCCCCCCCAATTTTTTGTTTTCACTCCAGATAGTAACATCAAAATCAAATCTGCCTGAACATAAATGGCCCTCATTACCGACTGGTGGCTAGTCCTCCCAACCTAACAAAATAAACAGTACAAGTCCTGTACTCACACAGGTTTCTGATACAGTGTAGCAACTCCCACAGCTTTGAGTATTGGTCTCCAGAAAGGGAGAAAGAGACTGTACATTTCTGCCCTGTTACCTTCTCCCACTGGAGCAACTCATTACCTAGTAGGTGAACCTGCTGCCTGAGAGAAGTCTGGAAGAAATATACCTTCCATCCACTATCACTCCCATCATCATGTCACAAAATATATACGGTGGTTTGCGCTAAGTCCTTGGCGGCTGTGACGTACATGTATGTCACCAAGGCTTTAAATGTTGCTGGGACTCTAAGAACCCATTCACACAGCTGTATCTTCAGGCCATGTACATTAAAAGGCCCATAGTAGCCTGAGGCTATTCAGATGAACAATTCTTCACACGGAGTGATGGGTCCTGTGAAAATAAAACAGCTGTGTATCCTATTCTCCTCTGTTTTCATGGATGGAAATAGAACTTGAAATGTGCAGACTTTATGGAGATTGGACAGCACACAAACGGGTGTCTGAATGCTGCCCAATTCCTGTTGTGCCTGAGTTTCTCGGGCACAAACTCATACAGCTATTTGTATACAGCCTATGGTTGCATTCACATGCATCCGATTTGACATAGATTTTGGAATAGATTGTGTGTCAAAAGCCTGAGCAAATCCTGCCACGATGTGCATATCATGCATGTGAATGGGATTTCTGCAACCTCCTTCACATGCAAGAGAAGTCTTGAATGTGGGTTTTGGGTGTTGCATGCCACTTATTTCCACAGACTCCACGCTGAATAGCATTAGTCCTACTGACTGACAATGGGGCTAATCCTCATGCAAATTTTCATCTGATGCAAAGCAAATCTACATCAGAATGGCTGAAAAAGAAAAGGTGTTGCAATTGCTTAAAATCCAGACCTCAATCCAATTGAAATGCTGTGGTGGGACTTTAAGAGAATAGTGTATAAATGAATGTTCACAACTCTGTAAAGCATAGCAGAGTTAGTGGGCCAAAATTCCTCCAGGATGATGTGGGAGACTGAAAATTCGGAAAACAATTACTTCAAGTTACTGCTGTTAAAGGTGGTTCTACAAGCCAATGATTCATGGGGCGTATTTATTTTTTCATGCACTGCTTCTGCATTTTCACATAGTTTTTTTTTAAAGTAATGATATGCTGTAATTTGTCATGCCTTCTTTATTTGTTGTATTTACCTAATTTTAAAACCTTCTAAGGACCATATTTTTTTTATTATGTTCTGATATGAACATAACAAAAATCAAGTACATATGATAAAACCTTAGAGTTCAAAAAAGGTGTACTTAGTTTTTGTCATGACTATACATTCTTTACATATGTAACAGGATGTAAATGTGCCATTGTACACTTTGATTTTACTACAAGTTGTAACTTTTTTTTCCTGGTTAAGTATTGTACCCTTAAGTGCTGGGAAATGAGCAAGAGTTGAATCTTGTGAGACGTGGAAGTAGTAGGCCGGTTTCGCGTGATTTTCTCACGATGCGCCAGTGTTATAAATCACATGTATGTGAAGCCCATGCTATCCAATTGGCTCTTTCACATTAGCGATGTTTTTTAGGCTGCTACATTGCTAGAATACAAAATCACGGTATGCTCTGTACAGCCGCGATTTGCTTTGTTGGGCAGCCAACATTTCCCTATGTAGCCTTCCTTTCTGTTGCATCGCACGAAAACATGGTTTTCGTGCTGAACGATGCAACTTTTACAGTAGGAAATCCTTCTGTGCCAACTGCTTAAACCTGGCACCCACTCCGTAAAATGCTGGGGTCTGACAAAATTGGCATAGTCAGCAGGATTGGTGGGAAGAGAGATGAAATTGTCCAATGATGCTGTTCCAAATAGACCACCAAGCCAACCATCCAGAGTGGTGTTTTTAAGCCGGCTTCACACGGACGTATTTGTGTGCGCAACACGCAGAGATTACAAAACCATTTGTGTCAATGCTTTTGTTCACATTTCCGTATTTTGGTGTGCGCATTTCAGTCACCAAAAAAGATAGAACATGCTCTATCTTTCTGCGCATTTGTGCACCAAAGGTCCCCATAGTAGTCAATGGGGGGTGCACAAATGCATGCGCGATACTCAAGGAGATGCGTGAAACACTGCGTAATTCTGCTGGAAAAAGAACATCTGGAACTCAGATGAATTAACCATTTCAATCATTGTGTGTTTGTGTTCTTTGCGCAGAAAACGTATGGTATAATATGCCAACATGCGTGCACAATTGCACTTACAATCGTGTGAAGCCAGCCTTAGGCTTTATTCACATGAGCGTATATCGGCCGCTGTTTTCACGGCCAGACGATATACGCTACCATCTGATGCATTGGATTCCAATGCATCAGATCAGATCGGCGATTATCCACCGTGTGAAAGCGCCTGGCTAGCCAAGATAGTGCATTTCAGCCAGGCGCTTTTACGCCGGCCAGGAAAGATAGTCCTGGAACTATCTTTCTGGCCAGAGTACGTCGGCGGCTGCATAGACTCCTATGGGAGCCAATGACAGCTGCCGGAGAAGGGAGGTGAGAGGGAGTTTAGCAGCGTGACTGCTAAACGAACTCCCCCTTCTTTCCTTCTCTCTGCCCCTTGCCGGCTGTTTGCAATAGGCGGAGGCGGGACAGGGCCGGAGCTAGTTGATAAGTTCCCGCCCTGTCCCGCCCCCTCCTATTGCTGGCTGCCGACAAGGAGCTGAGAGGGGGTGGGAGCTTAGCACACTAGCTCCCGCCCCGTCCCACCTTCTCCCCTTGCTGAGAGCCAGCGAGGAGGCGGAAAGGGGGAAGGCAGTTTAGCAGAGCTAAACTGTCTCCCCCCGCCTGAAGGCAATCCGGGCTCGGCATATATTCGCCAGGCCATCTGAACAGGCACACAAACGTCAGATTTGTGCGCCTGTGCACTCAATTTTATGGCGCTGGTGGGCGTACATTTAAAACCTTTAGGAAATGAGAATCCTTGTGAGGTACTTGTCTCCAAGTCCTTTGCCATAGATTGAAGAGCCTGTGGGAGTGGATAGCATTGATCTGCATCACCTGGAAGCAGAAAATCAGCACCAGCAGTTTGTTAGAAATTTCCACTGTGAATGGGCTAAGGCTGACTGGGAGATCTACAGACATCTCAAACAGGCCGTCGTGGTCGAGTAAAGGGCGCTATAAAGCGCTGCATGCCTAATTATTTTGTCCTGTAAAATGCCGAAAGGCTGGAAACCAAATGAACCTCATTATATTCAATGGGGTCCATTCGGCCACAGGGTGCGGTTTTCCTGCTCCTGTAACTGAGCAGGCGAATGAAAACCAGATGTGAATGAGCCCTAAGAAATGAGGAGGAACCCTAATAAATTACAAAAGTTATAGTTACATATGATTTTTATTAAATTGTGCTCCGTGGACTTTTTATTTCTTCCCTCTAAGGGTGGCTTCACACGGGCGTATTTGCTCGACAATACACAGAGAATAGAACCTATTGATGTCAATGGACTCATGCACATCTTTATATTTTGCGCACATAATAATAATAATCTTTATTTGTATAGCACCAACTTATTCCGCAGCGCTTTCAAGGACGGGAGAACACAGGCATTACAACAAATTACATGTGTTATACAATTAAGTTAAAGCAAAAGGGTGGGGGTGATACAGGAGGTATGGGAATTATATGTGGAAATCAGTTTTTAGGAAGCAAATGGGGTGAGGGCGGTAAAAAGGTACAGGGGTAGAGATCATATGGTGGAAGGTGTGGGGAGCCATGGAGAGGGGTAGGGGGACTAGGACAGGAGATTTGGTATGTCTCCCTGAAAAGGTGCATTTTTAGAGCGCGTCTGAAGTTTCGTGCATCGGGGATTGTCCAGATGATTGGAGTAGAGCATTCCAGAGGATGGGTGCTGCTCTGGTGAAGTCTTGGAGGCGAGCATATGAAGTTCTTATTAGAGGGGTGTTTAGTCTGAGTGTGTTAGCGGATCAGAGTGTGAGGGCTGGGTGTTGTACTGACAGTAGGGAGGTGATGTACAGTGGTGCAGTGCCGTGGAGAGCTTTGTGAGTGAGGTAGAGGAGTTTAAATTTAGTTCTGCAGTGGATGGGCAGCCAACGCAGTGACTGGCATAGTGCAGAGGCGTCTAAGAAACAGCTGGATAGAAAAATGAGTCTAGCTGCCACATTTAGTATGGATTGGAGAGGGGAGAGTCTGGTGCAGGTGAGGCCAATGAACAGCGAATTGCAGTAGTCAAGTCAGGAGTGGATAAGCGTGACAACAAGTGTCTTTAGCGTGTCCATGGCTAGGAACAGATGGATTTTAGCAATATTTCTGAGGTGCGGGTGGCATGTTCGGGCCACAGATTGAAGGGGGGGGGGGGGGGTAAGGGAGAGGTCAGAGTCCAGTGTGACCCCAAGGCAGCGGGTGTGCTGTCTGGGGGTTATGGTGGTGCCAGATACTGATATGGAGATGTTGGGGGGACGTCGGCTGGCTGAGGGCTAAAAGACAAGGTCATTTTTTTCAGAGGTTAAGTTTGAGAAAGAGGGAGGACATGGTGTTAGAGACAGCAGACAGATGGTCGGTTATGTTTTGGAGGAAGGATGCAGAGATCTCACGGGAAGAGGTGTATAGCTGAGTATAATCAGCGTAGAGATGGTATTGGAGGCCAAATTTGCAGACAGTTTGTCCAATTGCGGCTGTGTAGATAGAGAAGAGAAGGGAACCAAGGACCGAGTGCTGGGGTACTCCAACAGTGAGAGGGAGTGGAGAGGAGGTAGAGCCAGCGAATGAGATGCTGAAAGAGCTGTCAGATAGGTAGGAGAACCGGGAGAGAGAAGTGTCCCTTAGGCCGATAGAGCGAAGCATAGTGAGAAGGAGGTCATGGTCGACAGTGTCAAATGCAGCAGAGAGGTCTAGGAGGATTAGAAGGGAGTAGTTGCCCCTTGACTTAACTGTCATCGGGTCATTTGATACTTTTGTGAGGGCGGTTTCGGTCGAGTGTGTGGGCCGGAACCCGGACTGGAGGGAGCGAGGAGAGAGTTGTCATAGAGACAGCATGTGAGGCGGGAATAGACCAGGCATTCTAGCAATTTGGAGATGAAGGGGAGGTCTGAGATGGGTCATTAGTTGGCATATGATGGAGTGTTTGAATGAGGAGGAGAAAATGCCATAGCTCAGGGAGAGGTTGAAAATGGTGGTGAGGTGGGTAATGACACCTGGGGAAAGGAACTGAAGGAGGTGAGAAGGAAGAGGGTCGCTAGCGCAGCTGGTGGGACGTGCAGCAGAAATCTGCCCAGAGACTTCTTCCTCTATCGTTGGTTCTAATATAGAAAGTGAGTGGGTGATGGATGCTGTACTGAAGAGATCGGGATCAGGGCTAGCGGTGCAGTTTTCGGAGATTTCTTTTCGGATGTTGTCAATCTTTTCTTTGAAATAGGCTGCTAGTTCTCCAGAACTGGGATCCATCATGGGTGCCTGTTTTTTGGGGCTGAGTAGGGAGTGAAAGTTGTCAAAGAGTCGTTTGGGGTTGTTGGATAGGAAGGAGACAAGGGAGGTGAAAATGCAGCATGCTCTTATTTTCCAGTGCATTTGCACATCAAAGGTCCACATAGAAGTCAATGGGAATGCGCAAATGTGCGCACACACAATATGGAAGAACATGCGTGAGAAACAGCAACCACCTGTCAGAATTCAGTATAGTCTGGCGGAAATTGCATCGCAGCCAAAGCAGACATTTTGAGAAGGATTTTCTACCTTATTTGGCTTAAAAATGTCCTGTGGTGCTGATGTGGGGATAATAATCTCCATAGTTAAGTAGAGGCCATCTCTCTGGGATATTGCCTGCACGGAATACAATGACTGCCAGTGCAAAGACAACTGCTGGCAGGAAGGAGGTGGCCAAGGGAATATCTGTGGACAAATGAGACACTGCCACTCTATAGCAGCGCAAGAAGCTCTGAGAGTACTTTTTCATTTGTTTTTTTGCCATGTTATGACTCTGAAACATCTTTATTATGATGTTCTGACTCCTAGCCAGGGAATGTACAATGCAAACATTGTTTTATATGGCACTCTTTGTGACTCTTTTGGAGTCACCTTTAATTTTTCACTGTGCTTCTGGAAGTTGTGTGCATTTTAAAGTTAAACGAGCACATGTATAATGCACCTGTGTACAGATTATTTGTGGCAGGTCTCATGCAAACTGTTGTAATAACTGCAAAGCTTTCTTTAATAGCATTGCTTACACTGTCGCCTGCACTTCCTTTAGTTTTTTTATGGTCATTTTTTTTAACCATATAGTGAATGATGTCAAGACAAGGTGGCATATGGCCTGGGACCAGTACCAGCGCGAATATGGTTCCTAACCCAGGAGTTTCACGGGGGCTTTACAAAAAGACCTATATATAATAGACTGCTGCAGTTTTTTCAGAATGGTGATAGACATGCAGTAGAAACTTTGGAAAATTGCATAAACTAGTTGCGCTTTACATCCGCCAGGTTTGCCCCATGAAGAGCAGACGGATACTTGTGTAATACCTGTGTTTAATAACTTTATAGAATTATATCTATCACCTGTTTTGAACTTTGGTAATACAACAAATACTCTAAAAACCCTTTTTGAGGCTGTTTTTTCTTCTACTAGGTTGTCTAATAACTTCCCGGGTGAGGATATTGAGGAAGACGAGGGGATTGAACCTGCTGGCCTCTCCTCACGTGTAACATCACTCCTGAGACCCGGAAGCTGTCAAGAATCTTGCACAGCCATCTACCTTTGCGGCAATGCCATGCCTTAATGCACCAAGGCAGTGAGGGCCAGCTGCAACTCAGAATCCTGGATTGCAAGTAGATCAAAATGTCCTGGCCTACTTTCAATCCAGGAGAAAGGAGGACTGGGCAGACCTGTGCTGCCGCAGTTTGGCCCATTACTTCCAGAAGTTGCCACAGCACAAGGCCCACACTATGCAGGCCATAATTGCAACAATGTTTGAGTCCTGTCTACTGCTCCTTGAAAGTGAGGAGTGCTTTTTGGCCCTAGACCAATGGATAAATCACAGAAGGCGTTTGCAAGCTTCTGCTGAATACTTACCTGCGCCTCCACCACCTCCCCAACCAAAGTACCATTGCTACATGCCATATGAAAGTGGCCATGGGACTGAGCCTTCATTGGATAGAAGTCATGGTCAGTTTCACAGACATGACCGCTATTATGCCCCCCTTGGTCCCACTTCAAAACCGCCCCTCCTTAACCCTTCCCCCAGCCTGCCACTAGCATAATGGCCATAGCACAAAGGCCTAAGCCATTGGACCCAGAGGCCACTGAACATTATTTGAAGGACCTGTAAAGGGTAATATTTTGATACTTTTATGTTTCCTTTTTGTGCACTTTTTATTTAAAAACATGACATTAAAGGGGTTGTCTCGTGAAATCAAGTGGGGTTATACACTTCTGTATGGCCATATTAATGCACTTTGTAATATACATCGTGCATTAATTATGAGCCATACAGAAGTTATTCACTTACCTGCTTCGTTGCTGGCGTCCCCGTCGCCATGGATGCGTCTAAATTCGCTGTCTTCTGGCGTTTTTAGACGTGCTTGCGCAGTCCGGTCTTCTCCCTGGTGAATGGGGCCGCTCGTGCCGGAGAGCTGGTCCTCGTAGCTCCGCCCCGTCACGTGTGCCAATTCCAGCCAATCAGGAGGCTGGAATCGGCAATGGACCGCACAGAGCCCACGGTGCACCATGGGAGAAGACCCGCGGTGCATCGTGGGTGAAGATCCCGGCAGCCATCTTGGTAAAGGAAGAAAGAAGTCGCCGCAGCGCGGGGATTCGGGTAAGTAATAAACTTTTTTTTTTTTAACCCATCCCTTGGGTTTGTCTCGCGCCGAACGGGGGGCCTATTGAAGAAAAAAAAACCCGTTTCGGCGTGAGACAACCCCTTTAACATATAATTTATGTTTCTTATTGATAAAAATATTTTGGTTGACTTGCATTGTAGTACTTTATTAATCTAACATGGTAAGCAAGTGCATGTCTACAGCTTAGCTATTGTCACATGTAAACCTTTTTGGTAGTTATCATACTGTGGCAGCATTATCAGCTAAAAATTATTAGCTAAAAATGTTAATTTTTAAGCAACACAACAGAATACCATATACAAGAATAATATAGAAGACTAGAGACAAGAGATATTAGAACATAGAACAGATCATGTAGTTATCTTAGGGTGATTAGGCATGTTTCCTCAGCAGATATACACCGGTGCATGTTGGTGTTGGTATATGCAATTCCGGATTTCACCTCCTCCAGAAGTTTATTGAATTGCTGGACCGACAAATGACAGAAGTCGATTAACTTGGCTGGATGGCGCCTCAAG
Source organism: Eleutherodactylus coqui (assembly GCF_035609145.1). NCBI lineage: Eukaryota > Metazoa > Chordata > Amphibia > Anura > Eleutherodactylidae > Eleutherodactylus > Eleutherodactylus coqui. The sequence goes on along the minus strand of NC_089838.1, from coordinate 229,299,239 downwards.
TCAGTGTAAAGAATATGAAAATGCCCCCTACGAGTACGCTGCTACACCAGAGGATGAACGCAGAACTTCCTCCTTACGTTCTCCAGCATCACGGCACAAATATGTTGCACTGAGGTGTGCGCAATTGAGCATACACCCGTTTGAAGCTGAACAAAGGCCGCTTTTAGATGAGTGTATTTTTACTACATATTAGGTCCATGTTTTGTGGACAATAATATGGAGCTAATGTAAATCTATGTATCTATTTACATGGTTTTTTTTTTCACAGCCATGTATTAAAAGCACAGAATGCTCTACTTTTGTCCATTTTTATCTCCATATTCTTATTTATTGCTATTATTTCTCTCCATGCTGTTGGGAATTCCCTGTAGTGGGGAGAGAAGGGTTCCCCTGCAGGAAGTAATTACTGTCGTTATGTCTTTTAGCCCTTAAACTACCCAGTAGCGGCACAGACGTTAATGGGTAGTTCAAGGTCTAAAAGGCATAATGACAGCTAGTGTAATTACCTTCTGCAGGGAACCCTTCTCTCTCCACTACAGGGAATTTCCTCACAGCATAGAGAGAGAGAGTGGGACTGGATGGGTTCCCCAAGGAAATCCCCCATAGCAGGGAAAGAGAGCGGGTATTAGAGGGTACTTTTTGAGGGAATCCCCCATAGCAGGGAGGGGGAGCGAAGCAAGCATGGAGAGAGAAAGAGCGGGTATTGGAGGGAACTCTCTGAGGGAATCCCACATAGCAAGGAGAGGGCGGGACACAGCTCTAGTCTCACCCCCTCTCTCTGTCTGTTATGGGAGATTCCCTTGCGGAGTCCCCTCTAGCTGGTACTAATTGCTGTTTAGAACTTCAGGGCTGATGCCGCGCTGTCTCTCTCTCTCTTGTCCCCGAACAGCAGCACTGGGGGATTTTAGTGCTAATTAAGCCCGGGACTTATGCACACAAAAAACGTACATTTACACATTTTTGCGCGGAGTTAGCCATGTTTTTTAGCTGAATTTGGGTGTGCGTAGGTTCCTCGTGTGAAAGAGCCCTGACTGTGCACATACAATTTTTAATGGCATTTCTAAAGTAAGCAGTAAAATCACAGATTTCTTTGAGCAGGCGGGAAATTAAAATCCCCGCCTGCTGGATGAGCTGTTTCGGATTGGCTGAGGCGCTCAGCAAATCACAGGCTGCTCTCGCCTGTCATTCATCAGAAGAAGCTCTTTCAGCAGGTGGGGTTTTTAATTCCCCGCTGCTCAAAGAACTGCATTGAGAGCCGGGAACAGCACAGAGAGGATGTGGCTGAGCCCCGGCCACTGAAGGAAGGCGAGTATGTGTTTTTAAAAATTTTTTACACTAGTTTGCCTTGTTTTTCAGGGAAGGGATTATATTTAAAGCCCTTCCCTGAAAAACAATTAGGGGATGCTGGCAGACCATTGTGTCTTCAATGGAACCGCTGGCAGCAGCCGCGGCTCCATTGAAGGCAATGCACACCTGCAAACACGCGTGTTTTTGCACATACAGGGGTGTGCACATATGTATGCATCTATGTACGCACAAACACACGCTCATGTGAAGCCACCCTTATGTCCCATTCACATGGGTGTATATGTGCCTGCAAAATTTGCACGTACAGTACACAAAGAATAGAATCCATTGATTTCAATGGGTTCGTTCACAAGCGCATATTTTGAGTGCACAATTGTGTCATGCAAAAAAAAAAAAACACAGCATGCTCTATTTTCCTGCAGATATGTGCAGGAAAATAACAAATCTGGCAGTCATTAAAGAATTTAACCATTTCAATGGCTGAGAATGCTGTGGATTTTCTCTGATAAGGTTGCCCTTGTATAGTATTAGCTGAGTAGCTCTTGTCTCCATTAACTCTTGAGTGCCTTCACCACTGCTGTTTCTGGTTTTGTAATCACATATTTATTTAATGTCATGGGTGTTCCCGCGCATGACATTTATTGAGAGCATTACTATTATTAAATATGTACCCACCCAGCCCACATTCTCTAAAATTTCTTCATATGGTAAGCAGATGGAAGATTTTAATATTAGTCACTGCTAAATCTTTACTGTATTTCTGTAGTGACCCAGACAAAGGATTAATATAAATTCCGGAAAATAAACGTTAAATTGTTTATTACTGGGAGTATTTTGTTTAATATGCTAGATAAATGGAGTTGGTGGTTGGAGACAGAATATCCCCAATGATTCAGCATTATTATGCACCTGTATAGCCACTTAACTTTAGGCCTCATTCACATGGGTTATGATTTTACGCCAACTGCATAGCAGCTGACAATCGTAACAATGAAGAATGGCCATGATCAAGTCCCGAGATTAATTAGCATTTTCTTATCCATTCACACATGCGTATCACGTGAAAAATGCACTACAGCCCTGGAAGTCGTCAGAATTCCACGGAATGACTTTTAATATTTAACCCCTTAATTGGGTCAGAAGCAGTGTCGTGTCTCCTTAAGGAGAGCACTCAAAAAGTGTGTGGAGACACCTAGGGGGCGAGTGGATCAGGGGATGGTATAGTCTCTCCCCAAGGAGAGCACTCAGAAGGGGTGTGGGGACACCTAAAAGCTAATTAAGGAGACTTTTAAGGCAATGCTCCTCTGGGAAATTCATGCAAATAAGAAACATGGAAAAATACCTTTACAGCGCCATCTATTGGACGGCAGCATTTCTTCAATTCAAAGTGACCTTATAACAAGTCTTATCAATGATTGGGAATATTAAATATTGTGCGTGGTTTTTGGCTTTGTTTAATATTCCCAATCATTGATGACTTGTTATAAGGTCACTTTGAATTAAAGGAATGCTGCTATCCAATAGATGGCGCTGTAGAGGTATTTTTCCATCCTTCTTATTTGCATAACCCCTTAATGACGCGGCCCTTTTTTTTGCCATTGTGCTTTTTCCTCACCCCTTTTAAAAAATCGTAACTCCTTTATTTATACATCGACGTCACTGTACGAGGGCTTGTTTTTTGAGGGAGAAGTTGTATTTTTCATTGGTACTCTTTAATGTACCATATAATGTACTAAAAAACTTTTAAAAAATTCTAAGTGGAGTAAAATCAAAAAGCAAACAACATTCCGCCATTTTTCGGTGCGTCTCATTTCTACAGCGCAAAAACGTCAACAAAAATGACCTTATAACTTTATTCTATGCGTCAGTACGATTACTACGATACCTAACTTATATAATTTTTTTGCTGTACTACTTTTATTTCTTTTCAAGGACATTTAATTTTTTGAAATTATTTTTTGCCACCATCTTCTGCGCTCAATAACTTTTTTATTTTTCTGTCGACATAGTTGGATGAGTATTCATTTGTGCTGTACGTCCTGTAGTTTCCGTTGGTACCATATTAGAATACATACGACTTTTTGATTTCTTTTTATTGCATTTTTTCTTGGAGACAGGGAAACCAAAAAAGATGACATTCACCGTGCGGGGTAAATATTGCATTACTTTGATAGATCGGACTTTTACGGACGCAGCGATACCACGCTATGTATTTTTATTTAGATACTTTTATTTTAAATATGGCAAGAGATTCTTTTTCTTACTTTTAGGTCTTTTTTTATTAACAATTAGTAAAACTTTATTTATCCTATTTTTACTTTTTTTTTAGTCCCCACAGGGGACCATAACATGCGATGCCTTCATCGCTCCTGCATTATGATGGAATGCCATAGCAGTACATCATACTGTGATTCGGCAAGCAGTCTATCAAGCTACCCCACAGGAATGGCTTGATAAGCAGTCTGCTAAGACAGGCCCCCAGCTGCCATGACACCCACAAGGCTCCCTGCAATCTCATCGCGGGGGTGTATGGCGTTGCAATGCTATGCAGTAAACAAATCCCAGCATGCCCTATCTTTTTGCAATATAACCAACCCAATTAAAATCAATGGGAGAACTCTGCAATTTTCCGTATGATTCCCTTCTTCATGAAAACGCCTCACATCCACGGGGTTTTCACATGGTGAAAAGTGCGATATCGGGCCATGAATCGTGTGAAGGAGCCCTAAGGGTGGACTCACACGTCGCATAAAAATCTGCTACCAACAAATCTGCACCAAAATCCGTATAGTTTGGATTTGCTTGTAGCATATTTTTACACCATGTGTAAATCCATGCTTACAGGCTCCATACACATGTATTTGTTGTGTGAATAAGGCCTTAGTATGCTCAAAGCATGAAATTATAAGCATAGCTCACATCAAGTGTGTCATAGGGGTCTAAGACTAAGCACCTTTCACACTAGATTTTGGCGCGGAATTGAAATGGCTTAAAACCTGTCTGCAATTCAGCATCAGTATCTGCAGGAGGGATGTATTTCTTCAACAAAGATTTATGAAAAATATTATGAATCCTCCATGACTCTGGTAATGCCAACTCAAAAGCCACCGGATTGATCACTCCGGTAACAGGGAAAGGTCCCACAAAACGTGGGGCTAATTTAATTCCGGGAACCTTTAATCTCAAATTCTTGTAGGAAAGATACTTTAACTGACCAACTGAGAAGGAATCCGAGATGGTGCGTCTGTTGGCACCACCCCTTAACATGCCTCTCCTGGCCTGTTCTAAATTCCGTCGGACCTCACCCCAAACCTCCTCAAGCTTGGCAGTACTAGGATCAGCTGCGGGATTCTCACAAACCGAAGAAACCCCCAAAGAACATCTGGGGTGATAACCCACATTACAGAAAAATGGCGAGGTACCGGACGAGGAAATGCAATGATTATTAATAGCAAATTCTGCCAACGCCAAAAATTCTGCCCACTGCTGTTGCCGATCGCTCACATAGAGCCTGAGATACTGAATAAGTTCTTGGTTGAAAGGCCGTGGAGAATGACAAACCCACTCCCAAGTTCTTACAGAACGCATGCCAAACGCGGGCCACAAATTGTACCCCCCAATCTCACACAACATTGTCGGGGATGCGATGCAACCATACAACTTCCTTAATAAAAATGGATGCCAATTCAGGGGCATCAAAATGAGTCATCTTAGAAAAACGGTCAACTACCACCCATATTACCGAATACCCTTGAGACACGGGCAAATCGGTAATAAAATCCATGGATAAGTGTGACCATGGTCTAGATGGAACAGGCAGTGCTATAATGGGCCCCTCGGGACGTCTCTTGACACTCTTCCCACGAGCACAGGTGGTACAGGCTTCCACAAAACTCCTGACATCCCGGGCTATCCGCGGTCACCAGTACAACAGTTTGCATAATTCTAATGTACTACGGATTCCCGGGTGCCCCGCTAAGACCGATGTGTGGACCTCCTCCAATACCTGCAACCGCCAGGTACTGGGTACATAGAGCTTCCCTTTGGGAAGAGAAACTGGGGCCTTAGCCTGAGCTGCCAAAATCTGATTGGATACGTCTGACGTCAGGGCCGCCACCATTATCCCAGGTGACAGGATCCCCTCAGAATGGAAATCTTCCGGCTCAGGGGCTCCAAAACTACGGGACAAGGCATGAGAACCTGGAATGTATGTAACGACAAAATTAAAGCGTGAAAAGAACAAAGCTCACCGGGCCTGTTGCGCATTTAGACGTTTGGCAGACTCTAAATATATCAAATTTTTATGATCAGTAAATACTGTAACTTGATGCTTAGCCCCCTCCAGAAAATGTCTCCACTCCTCAAACGCCCATTTGATAGCCAATAATTCATGAATTCATGAATGGGTGTGAGTGAGAGCTGCCTCTGATTGGCTCAGCGCTGAGCCAATCAGGGGCAGCTCTCACTCACACTCACTCACACCCACTGCAGGCCGGCCGTGCTGAACTCCGTCTGCCGGGACAAGGTGAGTATATATTTTTTTTTTATTTTTACACATTTCTGGATGAATTGCAGGGAAGGGCTTATATATTTAAGCCCTTCACGACAATTCATCCCGCGATCGCCGGCAGCCCACTGCTTTCAATGGAGCCGGCTGTATTGCCGGCTCCATTGACTTCAATGGGCAAACATCGTTTTGTCTTCTGAATGATTTGTCTTCTATATGTTCTCAATGGGGTCGGCGCTGCTGCTGCCGGCCCCATTGAGCGCATATAGAGAAGAGAACAGGAATCGCAGATAGGTGCGATCTGCGAGATCTGTTCTATAATTTATCGGACGAGCGCATAAAAAGCGCTCATGTGTCCGAGACCATTGCAAAGCAATGGTTTTAAAAAATCGCTGGACGCATGCGCATGCGCAAATCGCGTGAAAAAACGCCCGTCTGACTAAGGCCTACCAGTGAATGAGAACGACTGAATGATCAATGTTTAAACCGAACGATTAGCGAATGAGCCAACAGTGATTTTCACGCTTGCATAAAATGAACAATAAGCCAATGAATTATTCTTCAATTGTTAGCCATGTTTACACTGAACGATTATCATTCAAATTCGAATGATCCAGCCATTTATTTTTTTTGAATGATAATCATTCTATGTAAAAACTCCTGAATAGTCCCTAACACAATAGAGGTTGTAATCTGCTTTGGTCTCTTGATTCCAAAAAAGCTTTGTTAATTTTAACCCCTCAAGGACCAAGCACAGTAAATATATAGCGCTTGATCCTGGGTTTTAATCACCACCAATAGCAGATCTACAGCTCTGGATTAAAGCCTATGCTCCTGCAATCAAGCAGGAGCATGTTGGGTTCTAAGCTGCTTCTCCCTTCTTCTTTCCAAGGTACATACCACTCAATGAGCGCTATGTACTAAAAAGTGGAAGTGGAAGCATTAACTTCCACTATGTGACCACTGTTAGAGCAGAGCTGCAGGGTCCCAGCAGACCCTGATCAACTCTGCCAGGGACTATTGTCACTAGAGGGGAATGTTTTCCCTGTAACTGGGGCTCCTATTGATGCCCCAGCTACAGTAGAAAAGTGTCAAATAAAAGAAGAAAAAGACAATGTGAACGACCCTCAGAGGGCTTATATGATGCCATGGGGGACATACCGTAGATGATGATAAAAATAGTTACAAAAATAAGTTTAAAAAATTAGAGAATGAAATCAAAATATATACATAAAAAAGAAAATGACGGACAGTCGGAAGAAGTTTATACATATTTGGAGTCCCTGGATACATTTCCAGAGATCCCGGGAATGTCGGAGACTGATTGGAAATTCGCAGGCAGTTGTTTAGGATTGGTACATTGGCAATTGAGGAGGGATAACTCTGCATGGTTGTGGACTATTATCTCCCCTTTATCTATCTTATATTAAGTATCCCTCCCATCCCACTGACGTGTGCAAGGTGTGTGGATAATTTTTTTTTTCCCCCCTCCCTCTCCCTATTAGGATATTTTAATTTGGGTAGTCATACTAGGAGCTAGGATATAGGAAAGCTCAGAGTTGGGTTTAGGCCTCGTTCACCTTAAAGGCGCTTGAAAAGAGCGCTTCTATAAGAACCGATGGTTTCCTATAGAAGCGTTCACATGAAGGAATTTTAGATGCACTAAATACTTTCACCAAACAAAGAAAGATCATGTGCTCATATCTAAGGTCCACGGGGTGAGAAAAGATAGGACCTGGAAAGTTATGCGCAGGAAAATGAGATTACAAATCTCATTAGGAGGTTTTCTGCTGACTGAAGGAATTCCAAGCTGCTTACAGCGAGACATTTAAAACATGTTGCCTAGGAGCACATTTTAAATGTCTCATTGTAAAGTCCTGTTAGTCCCTGGGGGGATGAGGAGAGGCCCTGAGGGTTCCCTTAATCCCCGTGGGGACTAACAGGAACTTACAGCGGAACATTTAAAATGTGCTTCTGGGCAGCACCTTTTAAATATCCCGCTGTAAGCAGCTGGGAATTCCTCCAGCCCCGCTGCTGGGCAATTCCCTAGCAGCGAGGGGCAGTAGTGGATTCTCCCCAAGGGATTTCCCTGTAGCGGTGAGAGAGAGGAGGTTGGGTTACAGGGCTTCTCCAAGAGCATGGGAGGATGGAGAGTGCAAGGCTAGAGGGATACATTCTGTAGCCCCGCACCCTTTCTCTTATCTATGGTGAATCTCTATAAGAAGGCCTATAGCCCCACCCACTCTCTGCACTATGGGAATATCCCTTGGGGATCCCCAGAGCAGGGAGAGAGAGAGAGAGCGGGGCTATGGGTTAATCTCCAAAAGCAGGGAGAGACGGAGCGGGGCACATTTAGTGCAGTATAGGTACAATTTTATGCTGTGCTAAAACCACACTCGTGTGAACGAGCCCTTAAAGAAGTACAATTCTCAGTTCATTCAATGGAGGTTGAAATTGATTGAGATTTTGCAGTTTAATGAGGAATTTATCACCTCTGGTATCTAATCAATAGACTGGGTTCTGACGTAATAGGTGATATGTTAAATGTTAAATATTAAAAATATCGTTTGTCAGGAAAATTGTATATTTCTGGTTTTGTTAAGAATTTTTTTTAAAATAAAAATTAATTAAGCATAAAAAAAGAAAATGATGCACCACCGACGCCAACCAAAACCATTGCCATATGCGCCCTGTAATCCAAAACTATACATATTATATATCAACACATCCAAAACAAAATGAGGAACCCATACATGTACTTTATTTTAGCATAAATACACAAATTAAAAAGAAATATAAATTTAAAAAAAGCATTTTATTTATCTTTTTAACCCCCAAAAAACTAAAAATCAAACGAAAAAAAGAGTCAATGAAAAAAAGATATAAAAAATAGCCCCATATGTCATAGAAAACAAAATGCATCAAAAATAATTTTGGTAGATGAAGGAAACAAAATAGGGCAGTAAAACCACCTTGTGGGTAAAATTCCTAAAAAGTGTCTAGTCCTGACACTCAGGAAAAATTTACCAAAACATGGCATCATTGGGTGGAGTTCCAAGGTTCATATGAATATAAGAACCTCTCTGGATAGAGCACTAAGTAGATTCCCCTTAATCGGTCACAGCTCCAATGGTATGGAGGGACAGGCATCTGCACCTACCCCTCCCTTATATATTAAATTTGTGTTGTTTTTTTTTCCTCCTCACTATTCTTTTGTTTCCTCTTCCTCATCAGCCTGTGACCTTGTCAGTTTGGTTTCCCCGCCCCAGAAAACCTTTCCTTTTCTCCCAAGTGGTGGGGGTTAACCACTGTTTCGTATTCTGAGGAGAGCATTAGCTTTCAGCAAATTAAATATTAGTTTATTGTTTAGTGGCTTATCATTGAATAGAGAGATTTACTCCTTTTCTACAGAATATTATGTTATGATCTCTCTGGTTTTCTAAAAATCAAAGTTGCATTGCTATGCTTTTCTTGCTGCTGTAATTCATTGCCGTACATTGCAAAAGACTATAGGACATAGAACACAGTGCAATGTATGAAAATTGTTGAAGGGTACTTAGAGTTGTATTGGGGTACCCCCTGGCTATATATACAGTCTCAGTTGAAACTATATCTGTATTTCACAGAAAGTTGTGAAACTCCAGGAACAGCTGCTGATGCTACACTCACTTGTTAGCCTTTAAGTAGGGCACAGTAGAGCAGGTGATTAAACATAGGTGTGAGGGAATGATGGCAAGGTTTATGGCTTGCAACATGACTTGTACACTACAGAAGGGAGAATTACTAATAGTGTCAGGGCCATACTTACAGCTCCTGCTGCCCTAGGCACTGAGGCTGAGTATGCCCCTGTTTTGTACTGGCAAAGAAAGAAACAGTGTTTTCCATGAATGGTGCCGTTTGTTACAGTGATGGGGATACTAAGTGTGTGGGGTTGGAAAATACACAAATGAGGTATAAAGAAAAATGAACGGTAAGATCAAAAACATGAAGTTGGTATAATTAATGTATTCTTTTAATGTCTTGGTGTTGCAGCTAGTTTTGGTAGCATCTTTTTCATTCTTCCATCTCTGTTCTCTAAGAGCCCTAACTTCTTTAGTTTTCCTGTAATATAGCTGTATGTGAGCTTCTTTTTTGTGGAACGAGTTTTATTTTTTAAAGGCATCATTTAATATGATGTATTAAAAAACCTTTTGCGGTTTTATGGTTTATTATTATAAAATAAAAAATATTTTTAAAAAACTGAAAAAATATTGCTTTGTGTCACCATATTCTGAAACTCATGACTTTTTCATTTTATTTTTGTCGATTCAGTTGTGCGAAGTTTTGATATTTGTGGGATGAGCTGTTGTTTTTTATTGGTACCATACGGGATACATATGACTTTCTGAAAACTATTATTTTTATTTTTCGAGGCCCTGTTGACCTAAAGAACAGCAATTCTAGCTGCAAACTAAAAGGGGGTAGCAGAGAAAAACCCTTTAAGACTCAACAGTAGAGATGAGCAAATGTGCTCGTTTAGGACAATTACTCGATCGAGCATTGCTTTTTTCGAGTAACTGCCTACTCGAGCGAAAGGATTCGGGGGGCGGCGGGGTGGAGCGGGTGGTAGCAGGGGGGGAACAGGGGGGAGCTCTCTCTTTCCTCCCCACTCCCCACCGCAACCCCCCGCTCACCCCCGGCGCCCCCCGAATCTTTTAGGCAGTTACTCGAAAAAAGCGATGCTTGATCGAGTAATTGCTCTAAACGAGCATGTTCGCTCATCTCTACTCAACAGTCAATATAGGGATGAATCTCATGATTCAGTAAAATATCAATATTTGCAGATGACACAAAACTATGTAAATATATTAACATGAGAGAGGTCGGAAGGAGATTGCAAGAGGATCTGGATAAGTTTGGGGCTTCGACAGAAAAGTGGCAAAAGAGATTTAACACTAACAAGTGTAGGTTATACAGATGGGCAGGGAAATACATGTCACCATTACTTAATTGGAAACTACTGGGTAACACTGACATGGAAAAGGACTTGTGGGTTTTAGTTAACTTTAAGCTTAACTGGAACAATCAGTGTCAGGCAGCTGCTGCCAAGGCAAATAGGACCATGGGGTGCCTCAAAAGAGGTCTAGGGGCATATGATGAGAACTTTGTTCTTCCTCTATACAAGTCACTGGTAAGACCACACATTGAATATTGTGTACAGTTTTGGGCACCGGTACTCAAGAAGAATATATCAGAGCTTGAGCGGGCACATAGGAGGCAACTGAAGTAATTATCAGAATGGGCGGACTACAATACCCAGAGAGGCTATCAAAATTGGGGTTATTTGGTGTAGAAAAAAAGATAGCTGAGGGGCGACCTAATAACCATGTATTAATATATCAGGAGACAATACAGAGGTCTCTCTCATCATCTATTTATACCCAGGACTGTGACTGTAACAAGGGGGCATCCTTTACATCTAGAGCAAAGAAGGTTTCTACACAGAAGGGGATTCCTTACTGTAAGAGTAGTGAGACTATGGAACTCTCTGCCTGAGGACATGGGGATAACAAATTCACTAAAAGAGTTCAAGAGGGGCCTGGGAGCCTTTTTCTGAATGTTATAATATTACATGTTATAATCACTAATAACTTTAGAAGGGTCGGTGATCCGGGGATTATTCCGATTGCCAGATTGGAATCAGGATGGAATTTTTTCTCTTAAATTAGGAAAATTGGCTTCTACCTCATTTTAAAAAAATCTTTTCTCTGGATCAACATTGTGGGGTAATAGGCTGAACTAGATGAAAATATGTCTTTTTTCGGCCCTACATATTATGATACTATGACCACAACTAATTCCTATTTTCAATCTATGTTCTACAGTTACCAGAACAAGCCCATATTTATGTTCATAGTAATAACCTGACACAAGAAAACTAGAAATATTATGTTTGTAAAGTTTTAAGTAGAATATTTTGAAGTTAACTGATACTTAATATTGTTCTACTTTGTGTGTATATGCTATTTAGAGATGTTTGAAACATTCATCTACCCTGACAGCCAACTGAACTTGTACAGGTATATATTAGGTCAAGCTAGAATGTGCTTAGTGTGGAATGCATCTATTGGACCATGGATGGTTGTCTTAAATACACAGTAAGGTAAAACACAGTTAATTTCTTGAAGTACCAGGTCCATGGGGGACTCCTTGTTCTTCTCCACCTGAAAATTAATAACCCGAAAAAGCTGGCAATAGGTTGAAGATTCATGTCAAACAAATCAAATATAGTATGTTGTCAGAAAAATTGCATATGGTAGCTGATGGAGTACTCTTTACACCACATTTTTGCCATGCATCAGAAACATATAGAGGTTTTCAAAATAATGGAAAGTCCTAGGATTCATAATTCGCTTGGTAATACATACATGGCCCCTGACCCCCCACCCTATCCTCATTTGTTGTTAACGTGGTGTAAACAGTCAAGGATAGAAAAGCATAGAGAATGAGGACCCATAAAGTGACCGAAAGTCTATCTCTAGTGAATGTATAATCATCATCATGTACAAAGACATCTGCAATGGTGCTTCTAGCACAAATCCTGGCCTGCAGTCAAGGTATCCCATCATTGTCCTTCAGAATTGTCATCAGTGCGGAAACAGAGTTGTTGGTACCATTGGTGGCTCAAGCATCACCATCAGCGATTGGGGAGGTTTCCTACCTCTTCACCCTCATGATTGTCATCCAATTCTGACTGTGGGCGCTGTTTACGGGGATCTGCTAACAGAGGAAGTTCTAGCCATGGGTCACCACAGAGATCCGCTAGGAGGGTCTTGCCATGTGTGGTCTCCTGGGCAGCTAAGGCAACATCATTAGAAGAATCCAGGCTGTCAACCACCACTTGGGCTGCATCACCATCGGTGTTTACACGAGACAGTGTTCTGTTGCTACTAACATGGGGCTACATTTAGAATTTTTGCCAGGGCCATTTTAAATTCCCAATGTGCCCCTACTGGCCAGAAGCAGCCCACATGTGTACCCATTCCAGCCACCCATTATTTTAGTGCCATAATGTAGACAAGGTTATTTAGTGCCAGTCATGCATTCCCTCAATCCTTCCACACATCTTATAATTTCAACCACAGATGCCTCCTATAGTACTAGATACAAATACAACAATTCCAGCCACAATATCTTGTTCCAGCTAATGCACAATATTCCCCTTCTAACCAATTCCTAGTTGCCCTTATTCCAGCCATAAGCAAACAAGGCTTCCTACATAGGGCAGAGTTTCTTGTCTGCATGTGATGTGCTGCTCCTGTCTGCACCACATCCACAGTAAGTGGTTTTATCTGTAATGCCAATTACTGTAAAAGACAGGTAGGCAACCAAGACTTAAAGGAGGGGGCCAAGTTCTAGTTCCTATGTAAAATCCCATCCCCAAGCAGTAATATAGCAAATAGTCTAATACTCACCTCTCCCGCTGTGTCCTGCGCCACTGCTCGGTCCTGCTCCAGGTATTTGTGTACAGGCTTCAGTCCCACCTGGTTGATGGGATGTCACAGGCTCTACAGCTATCAACAGAGCTCAGTGATTGGGGGACCTGGAGCAGTGGTGCGGGGCACAGCAGAAGCAGGGAGTATAAGACTATGTGTTATATTACTGCTTAGGGATGGGATTTTACACAGAACCTAGAACTGGGATAACCTCTTTAATGTTTGTGGCTGTATATATATATATATATATATATATATATATATTTTTTTTTTTTTAACTGATTGATGTGATAGGATTGAAGCAAGTTTTGACCGAACGACTGAGAAAATTTGGTACAATTCTAGCAAAATGGTTACACTTAGAGGGCAGGCATTGATGCCATTGCAGAAACTGGAGCTCTTGCTAAACATCAGAGTGATTACCATATTGTCCTAAAATCTTTCTTTCTATGTCTATGCTTAGTGTAGTCATGCACAGTGCTCACCTTAGTGGGAATAATTCATTCCCCTTCTCCTGTCCAAGTAGATTAACATTGTTAGCAGTCATACACATATGACGTCATCAAAACTTCAAATAGCTCCCTGGAAGCTCTTGTCTATCCTGTTTTTCAAGTCAGACACTTGTTATAGATACACGTGAACTCCTGATAAAACCAGACAATTACAATTAGTTCTGGGGAATGCAAAATATTTAGTGTTGATGTATACTTACTGTGGAGTCGTGGAATTTTTATGCTACAATTTATATAAATCTTGGTATTAATAAACCCTATGTTAACTAAACAAACAAAAACACAGATCAGCTTACCTCCTCCAGAGATCTACTCTCTACCGGTGCACAGACAAGCCCAAGGAGCAGGGTCTACCGCAAGCAGAAAAAAGCCCCAATAAAAAATGTTTTGTCTTTATTAAGGTACCTTTACTAAAGGCGACTATTGTCTGAATTATTGCTGGAAACAGTGAATTCGGGCAATAGTTGTCCCGTGTACACGCAACCACCAACAGGGCAGTGAGCGAGAAATTACTCACCTGTCGGAGTCACTTGGTTTTAAGCAGAAGTAAAAACCAAATGACTGTCGGGCCGTGTAAACAGGAGCCGCTCAATCTATGATGGACTCCTGTTTGCAGTGAATTATGAAGGCCGGTCGGAACAATCCCCGGCCACTCTGCCTCCATTCACCTGAATGACCACCATATCACTCAGATGTAAAAAAAAGTAGTGATAGTCGCTGGTACGGCTGTCACAGTCGTGCAATGTAAAGGTACCTTTAGATATCAACAAAAACTGTCAGTACCAGAGACGTAACTAGGAGCCCTTGGGCCCCGATGCGAAGTCTGTAACAGGGCCCCCCTACCATTTGCCATTTATAATACTGGTGTATTGGTATGTAACAGGGGGTCTTTGGGCCCCCTAAGTCTCCTAGGCCCGGTAGCGAGTACTACCTCTGCACCCCCGTAACCCTGGCATCTCATACTCATAGCCTCAGCATGCAGGTTTTTACGGCAGCGTGTGGATGAGATTTGTAAAAATCCCTTCTACTTTGCTGCTACGGTTATATGCTACAGATTTTTTTTAAATGACACATTTTTAGTAGCTTTTTGATGCAGTTTTTGCATGTTATTATTTGTAGTCAAAACTGGGACCCCCACCAGGGTTGAGTTGGTCTCCAAGTGAAGAGAGTAGAGGTCACACAGACAAACTGCCACTCCATTCATTTCAATGAGAGCCCCAGAGATTGCTGACTGCTCTTTCTGAAATGAATTGATCCGCGGGGCGCCTGTGTGACCTCCGCTCTGTTCACTTGATAGCAATTTGGTAGCATTTTGGAAGTACTTATCCAGATGTCAGCACTAATTACACTTACATAACACATTAAATGACTTTGATTATGCTCATATATACAGTATTTTTATTGACTTGAATTGCTTTATTGACTTGAAGTCCATCAAGTCCAACCTATTATCCAGATGAGAACAGAAAACCACCTGTAAGGCAGGTGCTAATTGCCCCATATTTGTGGAAAT
Source organism: Eleutherodactylus coqui (assembly GCF_035609145.1). NCBI lineage: Eukaryota > Metazoa > Chordata > Amphibia > Anura > Eleutherodactylidae > Eleutherodactylus > Eleutherodactylus coqui. Next base: position 229,283,924 of record NC_089838.1, on the reverse strand, counting down.
TTGTTTCTGGCTCCACATTTGGAAATCAAAATAAATCTTTGGATCAATGTCCTATTTCCAAAAATCTAGTACTCATAACTTGTGAGATTATTTTCAAGACAGTCATCCAGGCCCCTATTGAACCTGTTAACTGAATCAACCTTCTAGTGGCAGATAGTTCTATAATCTCACTGCTCTTACAGCAAAGAATCTCCATGATGATGGGAAAACCTCCTTTCCTACTAACAGAAAGGATGCCCCTTGTCATGGTTGCACGTCTAGGTATAAAAAGGTCATTAGCAAAATCCCCAAAAGATCCAGTAATGTCCCAAAAAATATGAATAGGATTTTGAAAAGTTTAGGAGATGTTTGTTGAGAGAGAACAGGAAAATGTAAGTTCTGATACTGGTGGTTATGTTTAAATCACAGCTTAAAGGGTGGTACTTTTTTGTCATTTTGTCACCATTGAACCTCATTTTGCCAGAAATGCAACATTTTTTGCGTTAGTTTTTAATGAGTGCAAAGTGTTCAGGTTTTCAACCGTCAACTGTGCAGGTGAGATCTGATAGACCAGCAGTTGGACCCCCATCGTTCCTGAGAACAGGGGTCCAGTTGGTCTCCAAGTAAACAGAGCGGAGGTCACACAGGCGCACTGACACTCCTGTCTGTTTATTGAAAGCGCCAGAGATTGCTGAATGCTGAAACTCTGCAATCTCCTGCACTCTGATTGAGATGAATGGAGCAGCAGAGCGCATGTACAACCTCCACTTGGAAACTGACTGGACCCCCATTCTCAGGATTAGTGTGGGTCCCAGCGTTGGACCCCCACCGATCTATCAGTTTTCACTTATCCAGTAGATGGATGAAAACTTTAAAAAAAAACATTACGTTTCTGGAATATCCGATATCATCCTTGTAGAATTGGGGTTCTAGATGTGAGCACAATGCGTTTTTGCTTAAAAAATGCACAGCATCACATCTATGTACCATTCAAGCACGCTTTTCATGCGCATGAAAAAAATCACAAGTGTTTAAAATAGTTTTTAATTGTAATCTCAGGGTAGTTTCTTCTTATATACATGTATTACTGGCATTAGTCCCTGTTATCACTGGCGTAACTATAGGGGATGCAGTTGCACCCCGGCCCAGGAACCTTAAGGGTCCCATAAGGCCGCTCCTCTCCAGATAGGGAGCCCAGTGCTATGAATAAAGCATTATAGTTGGGGGCCCTGTTACATGTTTTGCATTGGGGCCCAAAAGCTTCAAGTTACGCCTCTGCGTTAAGGGGTTAAGATAAGTTGGGGGGCCCTAAGATAAACTTTTGCACCCGGGCCCATGAGCCTTTAGTTACGCCCCTGCCTGTTATGTCTATATCATTCTTATTGCCTATCTTTTAGTTTATTGAAGTAGGTAGGGAACATCATTTGGGGACTGGTTTAAAATCAGTGAAGGAGTGCACTCAAGAAGCATTCTGTCACCATTTCTTTCCAGCATGTATGCCGAGGCAGTTATGAGGAAAATCAGCTCGGCTGAGTCAGAGATTGGTGTGAAAATAGGAGAGCGGAACACAAACAATCTGTGATATGCTGATGATACACCCTTCTTGCAGAAAGACAAGATGATCTAGAACAGTTAATAATGGCAGTCTAAAAAGAGACCTTCTAGCTAATTTCTTTCTTTAAAATCAAAAAGACAAAGATGGCGATGACTGCTGGAAATAGTAGAACCATCATCAAAATGAACAATGAGGAGATTGGTGCTGCACTAGATTATATATACCTGGGTCCAAGATGAACCGCAATGGAGAATGCAGTTCAGAAATTACACAAAGAACAGCACTGGGTCGTATGGCTGGGCTAGAATGGACATCATCTGGAAAAGTAAAGGCATCAGTTTCAGTACCAAGTGCTGCCTAGTAAACACAACTCATTCATCACAATGCAATTTATGCTTGTGAAAGCTGGACCCCTAAAAGATTGACAGGAGGAGGTTAGACACCTTTCGCCGAATGCACACTGCCGGGTCAGATTCCGACTGTGAGATCTTGCAGCAGAATCAGACCCTGTGCCCGGCGGTGACCCCCATTTACCTATCAGTTATCTTCTTCTCTGTGCTGTGGATATGCCAGCTGACATGCCGCTGTACATGCGCAGTGCAGAGAATGACACGCTGGCGATGACACAGATCTGCAACGAATCGCTGCAAGATGAACGGCTTCCATTGACTGCAATGGAAGCTCTCCATGCGAGGTCCTCACTAGAATGGAACAGTTGATTTCCGCTTGTGGATATGGAAAAGCGTTTTGCATAGCATGTCTATGGGCAGTATTTGCTGCTGGATGCGAGGCGAACACCCGCTCTGGATCCTGCAGTGCAAATATGCCCGTGTACATTGGGCCTTAGGGTTATGGTGCTGAAGAATAATACTTCAGATTCCATGGAGCGCGAGAATTACTAACAAGGACGTACTAAATTGTGTAAAAACATCCCTAGAAGCAAAGATTTCAAAACAAAAGCTATCTTATTTCAGACACATCATGCGAGGAAATGGACTGGAGAAGGATATTTTGCAGAGATTTGTCAGTGGTTCCCGCAGAAGAGGTGAGCAAAAACTCGCTGGTTAGACACAATTATGGCAGACACCGGCATGATTATTTGCCAGTTGAAAGAAGCTGTACTTCATAGACAAAAATGGTGAGAGTTGATCCGTAGGGTGACCCAGAGTCGGCAACGACTGAATGGTGGTTTATAATCAGTGCAATAATTTTGTGACAAATGAATATTAAATAATCAATGAGTGTGGAGTTTTTGGAACTTGTATGTATATACAAATACCACATGACCTAAAATCACTAAGCTCTTTAAATCAAACTTGGTTTAAAATATCCATGTTATTTTCAATGTATGATAATTGCAAAAACTCTTTCATTAGTACTGTTTTGAAATGGTAAAACACTGCCCTCATGTGGTCAAACTAGATATTGCACAATGACTATGTACTGTATGGATAGTTACATGAGTGATGACTAATATTGCTGTTATTTTCAAATTCTTATTGTAATTCTAATGACACCTTTTTCTAATATATAAACTATATGCATAGTGATAACTGGAGTAGATGATGCACCGAATCACCATATTAAGGCAACTTCTATTTTACTTATTTTTCTGTAGTATTCCCCATCGATGATATACAATGTTCATGGGTCATCTGTAGGTGTGTTTTTTTTCCTATGTTCTGATGTAGAAATGAAACTTGAAGCTCTTAAGCTACAATGCAGACACTGTAATAGTAATCCCACTTATAATACACCATTTTATATACTGGTGTCTTCTTACCTGACAGAAGAGCCTTTAGGTCTGCTCAAACACCAGAGCCTATGTGTGACTGCTACCTCTGCAACTCCTATAGCTGCACCCCTACTGTATTGGGTTTTTTAAATAAATAATTTGTACTGATATATACTTTCTGCTTCATATTTTTGTCAAAATACCATGTTTCCCTGAAAATAAGACAGTGTCTTATATAAATTTTTGCTCCAATAGGTTTTACTTTTTCATATATATAGCTGCCTGGACACTATTTATATTGTCTTTTTTTATTGATTGTAACTAGGGCTCAATTTTGGAGTAGGGCTTATACTTTAGGCATCCTCAAAAATCCTGAAAAATCATTCTGTATCTGCAAAAATCCAGAAAAATCATGCTAGGGCTTATTTCCAGGGTAGGTCTTATTTTCTGGGAAACAGGGTAGTTGCATGGACAAGTGAAATATGTTGTTCTATTTCCTATTACTGTATTCTCCTGTGAACAGCTTGCATTTTACTAATGTCGTTTCATTTGTTGTCATCAGCTTCATAAAATTAGCTTACAAAAACCTAGTAGCATAGTATATTAGGTTGAAAAAAGACATATGTTTGTCCAGTTCAGCCTTTTACCCCTCCCCTAATATTTATCACTTTGCATCTCATCTGACATTCCGTTTTCCTCTGTGAATACACTGGAGAAAAAAACTATTTAATAGATTTGTTTTCTCCTCATCGTCCTCTACAATTTTTCCTAGGTTATTTATTAAAGGGCCAACACTTTCAGTATTAATATTTTGACTATATAATTGAAGAACAATTTAGTGTTAGTTTTACTCTCCTTGGCATTGAGTCTCTCTGTCTCCACCTTTGCTGCTTTTATCCGCTTTTTGCATAATTTATTTATTTTTCCTTACAGCTTTTTTGTTCTTCTTCGCTGCCTTCTTGTTTGAGTAGTTTAAATGCTTTCTTTTTGATTATTGCCCCCTTTACATCTTTATTGAGCCACACTGGTTTACTCCTATTCCTAATTCCTTTTTAGGTGTAAGGTATGAACCACTCACTTTAAGTATTTAAGAAGTTTTTAAACATTTTCCATTTATTATCTGTACTCTCATTTTTGGGGACATTGTCCCAGTCAATAAGGTTGAGAGCATGCTCTATATAAACAATGGTGATTGATTATCATGTCTTTTTATAATAAAATACTCATTTCTAAATTAGAACATATTATGGTAAGTCCTTTGCAGTCTGTACACATTATGGTCAAGCTGTGATAATTGCTTTAGGGCTAAAACCACATGCAGATTACAGCACATTGCCGCAGTTTTGTGGCAAGTACAGCTGAAGCAAAGAAAAAACATTCTTTACACCTGTACTTGTCACAAAACCATTGCAATTTGTAGTAAGCCATGTGCAGTTTTGCCATGCAGTTCTCATCCATTGACACTCTACCGCCCTGTGGTTGCATCTCGCTTGGGCACCCTTTATCTATACTTATTTTTTTTTCTTTATTTACTGATTGACAGGCTGCACATATTACACCTCTTTTAGGAATCCTTTCTCCCCCCTCCTAAACAGTTCACTCATTTTGAAATACTGCTAAAATCTGTCTTGCCAAATGAGGCAGACCACTGGCGTAACTATAGGGGATGCCCAGGAGCCTTAAGGGGCCCATAAGGCCTCTCTTTTCCATATAGGGCGCCCAGTACTATGAATAAAGCATTATAGTTGGGGGTCCTGTTACAGGTTTTGCATTGGGGCCCAGGAGCTTCAAGTTACACCTCTGTGTTAATGGGGTTAAGAGAAGTTGGGGGCTCCAAGATAAACTTTTGCACCCGGGCCCATGAGCCTCTAGCTACACCCCTGAGGCAGACCAGCAGATCAGCTCATTGAGGGATCAGATTAAATGGTGTCCATAGAAGTCTATGGAGAGAAGTGGGGGAAAATAGAGAAGGAGCCAAGTGAGAGAGATGCAGAAACATACATGCAGACATGTTGCTGGAGCTATTAATAATTATTTTACTGTTTCCCAGATTCTGAAATCACATTTATACTGCTCAGTACTTCTCTATAATGTTTCCCCTGCTGCTGCTTCTGGAAGCGAAACAGAGATAAGCTGAGCAAAAAGGAAAACCGAGAATTAGAAAGGGAGACTGCAGAGGGTAAAACTGCTACAAAATACAAAATGCAGGCTACAAGTTATAAAATGATCAAAAATAGTATTATTTCTCATGTTCACACATGACGTAATCTGAAAAAGACAAGTAACTCTCTTAATAAAGTACATGTGCACCATTGAAAACATTTGATTTCCTCCAATACATCTGATCTAACATAAAAAAATGAAGCAACTTTACGTACAGTTTTGATTACCTTACCATTCTTTATTACACAAAGGTCTATCTAGGAAATGTATAGAAACAGATGCAGTGTCTACATTGTGATTACAAACTAAACAAACCTGCAGTTAGGGTGGATTCAGACGAGCGTGTTTATGTGCACACAATTGTGTGCACAAAACCACGCGTCTATTAGAACCATTGGTTCCCTATGCTGTGTTCACATGTCCGTGTTTGACAGGCGTGCAAATGCACGTACCTGCAAAACATAGGACATGCGTGCACTTTAAGTCTGTGGTGCATATCAATATTCCCCAGCAGAGAGTCTCCTTGTCACTGAACACTGTGAGAGCACTGTCACAGTGCTCAGTGACAAGGGGACTCCCCGAGGGGAGTAAAGAATCCCCTGCCATGGCTGTGACAGCTGTGGCAGAGGATTTTTTCATCTCTGTGGGGAGTCCCCTTGTCACTGGACACTGTGACAGCATTGTCACAGTGTCCAGTGACAAGGAGACTCCCCACGTGGCTGAAGAATTCCCTTGTCACAGCTGTGGAAGACGATCGTGATATTTTTCCATTGCTTTCAATGGCACCGGCGCATCTGCAGCCCAATTGAAAGCAATGGGCTGCCGCCCAGCCCTGCAGGGCTTTTTGGGGAAGGGCTTTAAATATAAGCCCGTCCCTGAAAAATCATCCCTAGAATGTGTTAAAAATAAAAACAAATAAACTCACCTCTCCGTAGCTGCCGGGGCTCAGGCGCGTCCAGCTGTGTCTTCTCCCTGCACTGCTCTGACTCTTTTTCAGCAGGCAGGGATTTAAATGAATGGGCAATGAATGGGCAAGAGTGCCTGTGATTGGCTGAGTGCTGTGACCAATCACAGGCAGCACTTAGCTGTCATTCAATAAATGGCTGAGTACTGCCTGTAATTGGCTGAGCGCCAGTCAGGTAATTCTAAAGGCCCTTTTACAGGGAAGGATTGTCAGGTACTTCAGTGCCCAACAGCTTTCCCAATGATGATCGATTCTGTACTTTCACACAGGGATGATTATTGCTCAGTGAATGGAGGTGGAGCCGGCTAGAGATTGTTCCAGCCCGCCTGCCTCCATTAACAGTAAACAGGCAGTCATTCATAAATTAGCAACTGCTGTTTGGACAAAACGATTTTTTTGTCTGCATGAAAGATGCGATCAGTGATCATCGTTCTTTCACTGCATACGTTTGCACCTAACAATTATTGTGTAAACCACTTGATCTAATGAGCGGTTTACACGATAGTTGGGCAGCGTAAAATGGCCTCAAAGCATGATCACACTTAGTAGATTTTGTCAGGGGTGGATTCTGGGTCTAAATCTGGACAGAATCTGCAACATTTCTACTAGTAATACTTGTGAATGGTGTAATTGATGCTTAGCGGTATGCTCATTATTGATGCAGATCCTGCTTTGAAAAGCTGCGGATTATCTCCTCTGAACTTCAATGGAGGTAATCTGTGTGCAAATTCTCATGTCAGTCTACAGCAGATATCCAAATTTCCCTTTGGATTTCTGCTTTGGATTATCCACAAAACCAACCAATTTGATTGACAGTCCAATATCGTCTATTGAGAGTGAGTGGTGGTGCCTATTTGACACACTAAGGCCCAATGTCCACGTGCGGATTTTATTTATAAAATCTGCGCGTGGCCCCCGCTAGGAGAGAAGGTGTTAGTTCTTCCTGAAGAGTGTTATAGAATCTACCAGTATATGCATATTGGTACAGACATTTGCCAGAAGGCCGGAAGGAGCTGGAAGATGCTATCTCTTCTTTAGTGAAAGGTAGCTCTAAGGAAGGCACCACATTTGCAGCCAGTTGAGGTAGCTGAAATTGTGTCAATCTTCATGGGGATTGTGAAGGTCAGTTGTAGGTTCTAGGAGGGAAAAGACTACAGAGGGAAGTGTAGTATGTATGAAAAGCCAATAGACTTTCATTGGTTAAATGGGTTAAGTTTCCCAATGGTTTCTTAATAGAAGAAATAAAAGATGCGGCTGTCTTATCACGCAATGCTCTGGTAAGCAAACGTCCTGAGTTGTTACCCTATTCGTAGAAGGAGCAGGTGCAGAATCATCGATATGTTTTATGTCTAAGAATCCACATATCTCATAGTGGACCTGAATAAGCCCTCTAAGAGTAACATCCTGTAATGTTTGCTTGTGAAGTGTTTCTAGAGATTTCAAGGTGGTGAAGAGATTTTGAAGCTTAAAACTGGCTTTTAGTTTCAGACAAAAGCCATGTTTTATGAGAACACCTCTTAGCACACATTTCAATGCCTCTCATTGAATAGGAGGAGAAGATATAATACATCCTGATTGTGAAAAAAAATGAAAGACTGATTCTTTAATGTGTGCCATGCATACAGAAACCAACAAAAGAGATGTGTTAAAATGTCAAATGAAGTATCAATGAGCTTGGGGGAGAGTATGAAGGAGCAGGAGACTGGGGCGTGGTCGGATTGGGAAGAAGCTTATGTTGTACAAAAATGGAATTGATTCTACTGTCTGTATTGTGAACATGGGAATAAGATAAATGCCATGCATCACAGCATTTTTTTTACATAGTATACATTTTAATATTTGATGTACTTTCAAACATGTCTGGTTACAGGACATGGCTGCTAAACTCCCTCCTTCTGCTTCGCTCCCCCCATACAGGCTCACCTGTCCTCTCCTCCCCGCTGGCTCTCTGCAATAGGAGGGGGCGGGATGGGGGTGGAGCTAAGCGGTGTCCTGTCCCACCTCCTCCCACTACTGGCTATGGACAAGGGGCAGGACGTGAGCAGAGCTAAGCTCCCGCCCTCTCCCCACCCCTTGCCCATAGCCATCAATGGGAGGAGGCGGGACAGGACGGCACTTAACTCTGCCCCCATCCCACATTGCAAGTAACGAGCCTGCGATGGGGAGAGAGGGAAAAGGTAGTCTCGGCATACATACGCCGGGACCCATGCCGTCTGAATGGGTGCATAAACGCTTTATTTGTGCGCCTGTTTGCCAGTTTTAGCTTTCCCAATGTAGCGTATTTCAGCCGGCCGTGAAAACAGCCAGCTGATATACGCTCGTGGAAAAGAAGCCAGAGAGAGAAAGAGAGAGACTCTTTGCTCTGCCTAACAGGTGAGGATTCTGTATGGTGGACCCATTCTATTCATACTTAGTTGGGTATTTAGAAATGGGTTTTATAAACCAGACAATCCCCCTTTAATGCGGCTAATCTGGTTGTTTTAATAGATGCAAGGTTAACTGAATGCGCATGTTATCTTCAACATGGAAAGGGGAATAGCAGGCCTCCAGATCGTGAACAAAATGGTCACCAGTGCACATAAGATATTGCAAAATGGCAAGAAGATATTTCACTCTTGTCACCATAAAAAAACAAAAATGTTTCTTTTACATCTAGCTGACGTCCTGCATGCAAGGAACGACTGCTACATTAGCCACCCCCTAATTCACTGCCTTCCAGAAGCTGGATGAAAAGAGACTAGTGGCTTGTCTATGGACCTGTTTGTGAAAATGAGTGGCTTGCCTATAGAGCAGGGGAAGATGAGCAACTTGTCTATGAAGTGGTGGCAGCTTGCCTATTGACCAGGGGATTGCAAGAGTAAGAAATGGTCCACCTGTCTGTGGACTGGGGTGGTGGTGGTGAGAGGAGATAAGCGGCCTGTCTATGGACTCAGAGGTGGGGGTGATATACTCACTAGAGGCGAGTTTGTCTGCTAATATGGACCTTTTAAATTGTAATTATACTGCAAGGGAAGGAACTGGATGTTTTTATACTGTATACGTGTGTGGAAAATGAACATGATTACACTGGGGGAAACTGGATATAATTATACTGTGGGAGGGGGTGGAGACTGGATGTAATTTATATAGCGGGGGGGGGGGGATGGAGACTGAATATAAGGCAGCTAGCACACATATCTTCCTGTAATAGCACCCTTAGGGCGAAGTCAAACGAGCGTGTATTTGCGCACGCATATGTGCGCACAAAGCTGCACCTCTATTAGAACCATTGGTTTTCTATGATGTGTTCACATATCCGTGTTCTACAGGCATGAAAACACTTACATCTGTAAATATACGACATGCATGCACCCCATAGGTCCGCGCTACCCAAGAATCCCCGCAGGGAATTCCCTCTTTACTGAATACTGTGACAGCACTGTCACAGTGTTCAGTGATTAGGGGACTCCCCGCGGGGATGAAGGAATTCCCTGCCACAGGTGTGACAGCTGTGGCAGAGAACCACAATATTCTCCCATTGCTTTCAAAGGATCCGGCGTTGCAGCCATCCCCATTGAAAGCAATGTGATGAAGGCACCCCCCCACAGTAATTTTCGGGGAAGGGCTTGAAATATAAGGCCTTCTCTGAAAATCCTTCCTAACTTGCGTAAAAAATAAAAAATATATATACTCACCTCTCTGGCGCTTAAGGCTTGGCTTCCCGACTCTGTACTAAAGTTCTTTCAGTAGGCAGGGATTTAAAATCCATGCCTACTGAAAGGGCTGTATCTGATTGGCTGAGTGCTGTGACCAATCACAGACAGCACTCAGCTGTCATTCAATGATTGGTATTTATTTTCAGTCTGAAGCCCTAATAAGCTTCTGTTAGACACCTCTGTTCCCACCAGATGTTTCTTGCAGCAGCCTATTTGCTGAGGGAACATTGCTGATTGGCTATAACCATACACATTAGATTAAATATTGATCCAGCTAATATGTGTATGTCAGGGTTACCAACCTCAATTTTTTATTTTTTACTGGACAACTTATCCAAAAATCATGGGCAGGCAACATTTTTTACAGACATATTGGAAAACCATACTGAATGCTAAAAAGTATAAGTGATAAATATCTATAAATCAAATACCAACATGAACTCATTACCATTATTTACCGTAAGCTGTAAAATGACTACATAATTGCAATTAAATAATTAGAATTCTAATAACCTGCTCAAGTACCATCAGCCTAAGGCTGCATTCCCACGAACGTATATTGGCTTGGTTTTCACGCCGAGCCGATATATGTCGTCCTCATCTGCAGGGGGGGGGGGAGGATGGAAGAGCCAGGAGCAGGAACTGAGCTCCTGCCCCCTCTTTGCCTCTTCTCCGCCCCTCTGCACTATTTGCAATGAAAGGAGGTGGGATGGGGCGGGGCTAAGTTTTGAGAATTAGCCCCGCCCCCGTTCTGCCTCTCCCCATTGCAAATAGTGCAGAGGGGCGGAGAGGAGGCAGAGAGGGGGCGGGAGCTCAGTTCCTGCTCCTGGCTCTTCCATCCTCCCCCCCCCCCCGCAGATGAGGACGACGTATATCGGCTCGGCGTGAAAACCGAGCCAGCCGATATACGTTCGTGGGAATGCACCCTCAAAAAAACAAAAACACCTATTTTTTCCATAGATGCTGGAAAAAAGACCCTATATTTTTGACTGTCTAGGAATTTCTGTATAGTTGGAAACTGGATGGTTGGCCAGTATTATCCACTAAGACAATACAGTATATAGCACCAAGTGCAGTCATTTATAGTCCAAAACACTTTTAAAAATTAGCAATAAGTTAAAAGGTAATATTCCCCCTAATCGTATTATTAGTAATACTAATGATTAAAGTAATACTGCTTCCTAAACAACATAGATGGATATGTATTGATGAAAAGTAAAAATATAGAATCACTATATATATATATACATTGGATTGACAAGCTTTTTGTTAGCGTGTATCACTATTTTCTTAGCTTTGCATTGTGCTGATAGCAGGATCCTATTGTCCTATAATTATGGTTCTATTGCTGCCATTTGTTGTGCCTGGAAGAAGTTTACACATTCACATTCACTTGAACCCAATCACAGTGTTGTCTTTTCTTTTAACAAATGCATCCCAGGATGCCCCTTCTGTCTCTTAAGCACCATTTCAGCTCCAGCGATGAAGCTTTTGGTATTCTTGTCATGAGCCGGCTCTGAGATTTGTTTCTTTGCAGTGTGTCAGAACTCTTCTCGGTGAGTTCCATGTATCATAATGATGGAGAATTTCATTGTGCGTGTATTGTTTTTGGGGGGCCACGTTTAGCCACATATTTTTAATTCACCTCCTTGGTTCTTTATCATTTGACTTGTAATTGTGGAAGGCTTTCAGCAATGTCACATAAACAGTTAAAAGTGACCACGTAAATATTTTAAAATACCATACCAATCACCCCTGACCATGATCGTGACAAAAGGATTTTGTTCCAAGCCATTAGGCTTGGCAACAAGCAGAATCCAAGGTTGTCCTTTAACTCCAAGCTATACATCATGGTGTTAAGAACCTTTAGTCTTCTTGGAAAACATTAAGCATCATATGAAGGAGGGTGGACAGTCTAGGAGGAAATTGAACTATCTCTGTGAATGATATACCGCACTATGTCTCCAGCCTAGTGGAGGACATCCTACAAATTGTAGATACTGTCAAAACATATAGGCCCTTGTAAGGATTTACCGTAAACTTTCACACAGAAATTTTAGAAGAAAAATCCCCATTCTGGAGAGCTGCTTGTAATGCTTTCTGTCAATGGGCAAAAATAAATTAACTTCTGCTGCAATACGTTGCTGAGCAATCTGACAGCGGAGTAGTTTTGTTATTAGAAGGTAACAAATGGATTGCTGTTATTTGTCAAGAAGTAAAGATTTTGGGGAGCAGATGATTTCCGTAGACTGGAGCTGAAATGTTAAAACAGCAAGCTAACACTGACATTCAGAATCAATGAATACAGCAATGATTATGGCAGGACTGGCGGTGCCAAAACACCTGCACAATATATGTTGTCCAGCATCCAGTGACGTAGAGTTCCCAGTTTACTTATATTTTTGGATTATGTCCACTCTTTCTAGCCAACCACTTCGAAACCTCTTAGGACATGTGCCTCAGTGTGTCAATTCATGTTCTTAGTTTAGAATTAAAAGAATTCTCTATTCTGCCCTGTTTGCCCTGAAAAAAGACCTACCCTGAAAATAAGCCCTACTCAGATTTTTGGGGATTTCAGTGGGGGCTTGAAATATAAGCCCTACCCTGAAAAAAGCCCTAGCTGCAATACATCGAAAATAAAAAAACCAAAGGAATACATTATCAGGCAGGCTCAGACCAGGTCCTCCTGCTGCTCTCCAGAGCCCGGATGCGCTTCTTGCAGTCCTCGGCCGCCCACAGAAGATCACTTCCTGTTAACGGGATTCATAAATCCCACCTCCTGAAATGATGGCTCTGATTGGCTGAGCAGCGCTTAAGAACCAATCAATGCTGCGCTTGGTGAATTAATGCATTGATTGTGATTGGTTCTTCGACCGCTGCTCAGCTAATCAATGCAGTGCTCAAAGAACCAATCACAGCCATCGCTTCCTGGAGGCAGGATTAATGAATCTTGTAACCAGGAAGCGATCTACTGTGGGCAGCCAAGGACTACAAAAAGCGCATTGGAGCTCTAGAGAGCAGTAGGGGGACCTGGACAGAGCCTGCCAGATAAGTATAAGACATCCCCCAAAAATAGGACCTAGCGCCCCTTTTGGCGTAAAAATTTATATAAGACAGGGTCTTAATTTGGGGGAACCACCGTATTCATTAGCTTAATTCAATTGCGAGTTTCAAACACCACTCATTTTAATATGAGGCAGAACTGGGGGAGACTTGAATTAATTGCAGTCTGTTACTTCCTCCCTGTTGGAGACCGGGAGATTAAATAACTTGAATATCATACTAATACAGGGGATTACAAGCAGTACAAAATGTCTGCAGAGAGAACTTTGAGGCCAATTAAGAATTGAGATCACAGCAGCATCTACAATGATTAACTAATTCAAGTGGGTAGTCCCTCAATATCTGAAAGTGTGAGGAGTCGGGCAATGGGGAGTAATATTTAGTGTAATGCCCCTTTTACACAAGCCAATTTTTGTTTGAATGAGCGCATGAGTGAGTGACGTCACCGTTAAATCGTTCGCAGTTGTTTGCGCTCGTGCAGAATGTTTCGATAGGCAGATCATCATTGAGAATTGTTCACTTCTCATTCGCTTCTTGTTCAGTTCTTCACATTCCTATGTTAAACACTGAGTGCGGAGTGTTTAAACATAAAGAGAAGTGAGCAAACTGCTGATGATTTTAATGACGGCCGAAACTGAGCAACAAACCGAAAATGAACAAAAAGTGCAAAATGGCTTGTGTTCAGATGTAACGATTAGCACATATTTTTGTTTGAGCAAATTTTGAGTGACAATTGTTACGTGTAAATGGGCCTTAAGCTAGCAGGCTTGAAAAAACTGTGACTATGGCTAGACTACAACGCTTGGCAAATAATAATAAATTCATTAAGAGGATGGTGAGTTTGTTAGCACAAACATATGAGCTTTGTATGGAGAGGCTTCACAAAGGCACTATATAGAGGATTTAAGAATAGTATTGAGCGATTGGAATATTCGATTCCGAAGTGCCTGATCTGATTTGAATACGGATGGTCCATTTCTGACCACCATTAAAGTCAATGGCAGTAAAAATCGGGTTCAATATTTCGCGCTCCAGAAGGAGGGAGGAGGATGATGATGGTGGTTCCTCTACAATAAATGTAGCTTAGTGATTGGCACTGTTGCCTTACAATTCTGGGTCCTAGGTTCAAATTCCATCAAGTACAACATTTGCATATACTTTGAAAAACCAAAAGCAACATGGAGATTTTATGTTCTCTTTGAGTTTATTCTTCTTGTTCTTCTCCTCCTCGGGAGCAGAAAAGACAAGTGTGTCATTCAGTTGTTAGCATTGCTGCCTTGCAGTGTTGAAGTTCTAGGTTCAAATCTGACCATGGGCAACATCCGAATGGAGTCCATGCAGCTGTTGTCCTTGATAAGATTTGAACCTAGAACCGTACCACTGTAAGGTAACCATTGAACCCCAACATGCATGCAGATACGTCAGTGATTTTTGCTAAAAATTGGGTTGGGATAACCAGATGTGACTTTATCGACTGGCTGATCATGACGAGCAACACTATTTAAAGAACTGTACTGTAAAGTTTTGATTTTTTTACTCAAGATACACTTTAAGGTTGGGAAATTACTCTCATGGTATGATTTTCTGACCCACGTTCTGCAATGAAGAAGCTTAGTGATTTATATAATGTATTTTACAATTAAAATAAGGATGATCAGATGGACAGCAGACTCGTGGAAAGGATCAGGACCTGGAATGATGTCCCAAGGGGCACAGTGTAGAATACACTACATGTTAGTGCTGAAGGAACTATGATAACGTCAGGAGGGGTGTAGATAAGTGAAGGTCCAGTAATTATGGATTTCTAGATGAGATCTTATAGACTGGGAGACACTGTCTCTTCTTCTGACTTCCCAATATAATAGCCTGGATGTGCTGGGAGTTGTAGTTCAACCTTCTATATTTTTCCCTGTTTTCTCTTGTGTTAAAGGGGTATTCTGGAACTTTTACATTTTTCTATGGATCCCCACTGATTAGCTGATTCCCAGGGTTATTGTTATTTAGGTCAGCGCAGGAAGTAGATCACGCTGACTGTAAGTCGGTATTGCATTGAATTCAGTGGGAGCCGAGCCTGCAATACCAACCTGTGCCACTCTGTTGCAGTCCACAATCTGCTTTCTGACTATAGTGTCCGAGTGATTTGTTTCTTAATTCTACCAATATTTGTATACTGCAACTGTATGTCATTCTGATCAATACCATAGTATTAAAAATATTGTATTTTAAAACTACTGGCGTAGAGTAGTTATGAGTGACCTTGGAGAGCTCTGACTTCTGAAGTTCCCAAAAGTTGCTAATGAGCACCTACTTGGATGCTTTGCTGGACTCACGTGATCTACCTTTAATTACAAATAGACAACTGGTGAAAATCCCAGGCATAGATAAGAATACACCTGACAAATAATCCTGGGGATGGCGTATTTTCTCAGAAATACATAGAATACATAACAATTAGTTTTATTAAGCAGGTTTGCTAATGATATAATGGCATAAAGGACAGAAAAACAGATGTAGATATCTGATGTTTTTGATGGATTTCTATGACGTGGGTCCACCATAGTTATTTACTTTTGACAAATTCTTGTTTTAGAAATTTCTAATTAACTACTTATTGTTTATTCCTGACCTTTTGACCATGATGCCAATTAAACCTTACAGAAGTCAATTATGTAGTGTAGTAAATTCCAATGTTATGTAGAATTTCCACATTGTGTGCACAAACACAGTATGTCATTTACTGAAAAAGAAGGCTATAAAATGATGCCCTTGTCACAATAAATCTGGAGTGCTCCTGACCTCACCATGTTGTTGTGTGTGAAATTATTTAGAGTCACCCCATATTGCTTTTAGCTGTATGTAAAATTATCCCAGAGGAAAGACCAAGTCTTAGTGGGTAATAATTTATTTAGTTTGACAGCAATGATAGTGGCCCAGGAGTCAGCTGATCAGCTAGGTCCAAGAAAAAAATAAAAAGTCCAGAATATCCCTTTAACAGAGGAAATAACAGAGAGTGAATATAAAGAGGTGGAACTTCAAGTCCCAGCAAACTGTTATGTGATATTAGAAGACATTACATGGAGGGGATATAAAAGGTCATGCTTACCAGATTGAGGGATAATGGGGTACACCTTAGGTGGTTTAGTGCAGGGAAAACATAGCTTGGCCTGGGGTACATATCCCAGTTGCCCCCCAACCATGCAGCTACTTTCCTGAGTAGAAGGAAAGAACTATAACTTCCAGCATGTCCAGGACACTATGGGTTAAAGAGGTATTCTGGGATTTTTGTTCTCTTGATGACATATAATGTGTGGCAGAAAAGGATTATAACTGTGCTGGGGCTGCAAAGAGGGTGTTATTATTTTGGACTCAATGAGGGCTAATTCTTGTGTCGTGGCACTGAAGGGGGCATTAGAGGCAGCAGCACGATGACGAGTTTATGTGCAAAAAAGAGTTGTGGCTGAAAGACTTCTTCATGGCAGTCTGAACATGGATAGAGAAAAAAAGAAGATATTTTCAGGGTACACGGCATGTATTATAATTCATTTTGGGGGGTACAGTATGTATTATTCATTTCAAGTGCATAGTGTAGATTATTATTTTGGGTGGCACAGTAGGTAGCGCTATTCAGCTAATGCAGTATGTAGAACTTATAATTTCAAAACTGCTAAAGATAAATGGGCAGAAAAATCTGAAGAGACAAAGGCCTCATGTCCACGGGGAAAATCATCTCCATGGAGAACCCGTAGCGGTTCCCTCCTGCCCTGCGGACATGAAAATAAGAATAAGTTTACCCACAGCGGACCGGCAGATCTTCTTTCTTCGGCCGGCGGATGTACTCGGCACACCAGCAGCGTGCCGCACGCATGCTCCGGGCACATCCGCCGGGCCGAAGAAAAAAGATCCGGCCGTGAAGAAGAGAAGACCTGCCCGGTCCGCTGCGGGTAAGTTATTCTTATTTTAGGTCTCCCGCGGATCCGGGCGGCTTCCAATAGAAGCCTGCGGGAGCCGTCCCCGCGGGAGACCCGCACGAAAATGGAGCATGTCACGTTTTTTTTCATGCTCCATTTTTTAAAATTCACTTTTATTGACCATCCATGGGTATTTATCTACCCACGGGTGGTCAATGCATCCCTATGGGATGCGGATCCGCATGCGGGTGATCCGCTGTGGATTTAAAATCATATTTTGCCCGTGGACATGAGGCCAAAATGTAGCTGGAAGAAGACATGAAATCTGGACCAGCTGCAGAAAAAAAGAAGCAACTGTGAGTCACTCAGTGTTATTGTGTATTCTGTCTCTGATGGCATCACATCAGTATTGTGGTCACATGTAAGGTCCACAGCATTCCAGCTTGTAAAACTACATCTCTCAGAATATCCATACCATTTTTCAGGTCATCCTGGAAGTTGTAGGTTCACATGGTAAGAACCTCTATGGCACATGATAGGTTGCCAGTAGAGATGAGCGAGCATACTCGCTAAGGACGATTGCTCGATCGAGGGGGGAAAAGGTTCGGCTGCCAAAGCGGGTGACAGGGGAGTTGCAGCAGTGAGCAGGGGTGAGCGGGGGGGGGGGGGGGGAGAGGGAGAGAGAGATCTCCCCTCTGTTCCTCCCAGCTCTCCCCCGGAACTCCCCGCCAGCCGCCAGCAGCCGAATCTTTGCTCCCGAGCGGGCAGGTACTCACTAAGGGCAATGCTCGATCGAGCAATTGCCCTTAGCGAGTATACTCGCTCATCTCTAGTTGCCAGTAATGCTTTGTTCCATGAAGTATACTAAAGCATTATTTCAGCGATACCCAGATACAGTATATAAAAGTTAACACTTTGCTCTAATCATGTGGTAAATAATGTAAAACACAGGGCCCACTGAGACTTTATCGCCTGAGAGCCAATGTATATCTAGAGTTGACTCTGAGCATGCATATATACTTATATTAAGGCATTATATTCTTCATGTTTACTATGTAAGTGATATGATGGCATGAGCTTGTCCTTTGTCCATCTAATCTTGTCCTTTTTTTAAAAAAATTTCTGACCGGTACTTGACTATATTTTGTTACATCTTTTGTCCAGATCAGGTGTGGTCTATCACCCCAAAATTTTCTTCTCATTGAATATGACTCTCTCAATGCCTGCATGGAGCAAAATCATGATATATCTGGTTCTTCGTATAAATAAATGTTCCCTCAGCTAGGTCCTGTCATTTGTATAAATTATGCATACAGTATATGCAGCAAATCATGTCACCACTGCTTGGAGGTGATGTGAATGTCATGATGCTTGAGTTACAGACTGGGCGAACTCCTGAATTTCTAGATTACAAGGCTAAATAAATCTGTAAGTGACCAATGGATTAAGGCCGATTTCACATGGGCGACAAAATTGCTCAATTTTCTCACGATGCGACAGTGCTACAAATTGCATGTATGTGAAGCCAATGCTTTCCTATGGGTTCTTTCACATTAGCAATGTTTTGTAGGCTGCTACATTGTGAGACTATAAAATTGGAGCATGCTGTATACAGCTGCGATTTGCAATGTTTTGTAGCCTATGTTTCCCTATGGACCCTTTCTTTGTGTTGCATCGCATGAAAACGCGGTTTTCGTGCGATGCAATGTTTATAGTAGAAAGGCCTATTGTAAAAGTCCTAAAATAAGGCCTATCTGTGTTAAAAGAAACCACAATACATCACTTAACAGGTGCTGTCAGGTCTGCCGCACGTCTCCGCTGCAGTTTTTCTTAATGCAGATAGGCTTTATTTTCAGGGTAGGGCTTATATTTTAAGTCCCTGCCTCAAAAATCCTGGCAAAAGAGCGACACACATTCGTGATATCGCCGTGATGAAATGCAGCAATATCGCACAGAACACAGATGCGATATCGCTGCAATTTCACTGCACTGTTGCCCATGTGGAAGAGGCCTAAAGTTGAAGTACAACAACGTTAGACGTCAGAATATTCAGATTTACCTTAAAGTATATTTGAAATATGGTGGTTGCAATATTTTTGGTTTACCTTGCTATTCACAATCTCTTGGTGGCCTATACAAATATATGTATGGCTGATAAAGACTCCTAATTGAACTCACTTGAAAAACTCATTAGAGTCAAGACAGAACCAAAGTAACAAAGACAAAATACTGCTGTATTCCATGATATTAGGTATTTTCAAAGATATATGGAAGAAATGAGTAGGAATTTCAGTCTTTAAAAGCCAACAGCTATAACTTATCATGGACTCCCTACCAACTAGTATTACAATGATACACTTGGTTTGGATTAACAAACTGCATTTAAGGATAACTTATCACTTGCATTTTTTCAGACCTTGCACTTAAACATTAAGGAGTATTGTAGCTGATTAGGGGCAGTAGACATGCTCAGAAGGTTAGTCTGGTGTTGAACTAAGCAATACTTATAGAACAATACGAAGAAGGGTCATCTATTGAGAAAAAGACATTTGAATGACATTTAGTTAACCTCAGTGTATGAAGATTTTTATAGGATTTATTAGAACATTATGAGAAGGATATAGGAAAAATAGATGGCAATAGGAAGAAGGTGATAATATTGAAAAAGTAGAGGAATAAGGAGGGGTACAATGAGACATAAGGAAGGATTAGAGAGACGAAAATGCAGTAGGGAAGCCTCTATAGTTATCTGACAGCCAAGCAGAGCATAGTCAATGCACCAACACAAGCAGAGCAGAGAGACTCAGTGGTCTTCACTGTACATATTTGCCCTGTGCAGTGAGGATATGCAAACTACGCATGTGCAGACTCACTGCTCAGGGAGAGCCTGAGATTTACATAGCTAAAAAGCAAGGAAGAACAGCGTATGCTTGACCAGAGAAACAATAAATACTGGAGGACATACCCATTGGCAAAGAGGGATAACATTGAGTTTGCATGGATTGTTTAGGGATATGACTTAGGGCTCAGAAATAGCATATTTTGAAAATTGAATACATTTAGAAACAGTCATAATTTTACAGTTTAGACACCGAGCCATCAGTGAAATCTTGGGATTACGGCTTTAATCCTTAACTGTGAGTTTCTAAATATCACCTAGAGAATGGCCTAAGCATATGGGCTGAACGTAGGAGACCCCTGGAGTCCAGGGATGTTAATTTTATACTTACCTCCCTGTTATTTCCCTGGTGTCAGCACTGAAAGCCACTGTTATATTAGAAGGGACAGACTAATTAGCAGCACCAGTTTCTCTTTTACACAGTGTAACACCTTTAGTGGCACGCCCGGAAATTCTCTGGGGTTTGCTGCACTGACTATGCAGTTAAACCCCAGAAGATTTCCATGGACAGCTCTAGTGCTGAAATGCGCAGAGCACTAAGCTGTCATCTGAAATCTTCTGTGGTTTTTATTGCATACTCAGTGCAGCAAGCCCCGGGGATTTCCCTGCCATAATACCAACTTTCAAAGTGTGAGGCATGACATGGTAATAATAAACCTGCCACTGAAGGAGTTAATAGATCTCCCGCTACATATTAGTTTACTGCTACTTATTGGTCATTAATACATAGCATGTGATCAGTTAAAAATCTTACCAAGGGAAATAGATTTCATTATTGCTTTTAGTGGCCCAGTCCATAAACTGTGAGAGATGTTCAGTCGAATGTCAAATATTTAGAGTGAAAATAGAAGTGTGAAGATTGAGACTGCTGAACTTCTGCCCTAGGGCAGAGTCTAACCCAAAACCCTATGAAAAAGTCGAAAAGGTTATATGTGAAAATAAAGAAAAGATAAGTTTTTAAGAAGGTAAAGAGAATGAGGTGCCAACGAAAGAAACAGATTTAGAAGGAAACAGTTTAGGAGGTCATATAGCGGAGTGAGAAAGAGAACACCTAATACAATAGTTTCAAGGGAAGAAGTCAGAGGGACAGATTGGAGAGAAAGACAGAATGTGATGATCCATGAGGAGACTGTAGAAAATATATTGGAGTACTTTCAAGATTATTGTGTGTGTTCACCTGCTGGACAGCAATCTTACAACAAGCTTTTTGAGGTATTTTGAGTTCAAAAATAGAGTTCATTTTAAGCATGTGTTCGTGCAGCTGTTTATAGCAAGGTTTATAGCTAACCGCTCGAGATGTGAGTGCTGTGCTGAGAAAATGCATTTCAACTGAATGCAAGAAGTAACAGTATGATAGACGTGGACCTTTTGAAGAAATAGATAAAACCTGCACACTGGGTACAATGCTGCAGCAGAGGCAACGTATTCTGGTATTGATTGATAATTTAGTGGTGAAGCATTTAAATATTATATATACCTTCTAAACATTAATATAGAAATACAAACTGGAAATGTCTTGACATATGTTGTATACATTGCACTGGTGCCTCATCTTATGTCATTAGAATCAACCTTATTTGCCATTTTTATGTCTGGTTATTTATGTCAACAAGATAAATGGTGGGATTTGAAGGTAATGCCAAGATATGCAGCACTAAATAATCAGCTTTTTAAAATAATGTCTGTTACTCTGTCGGGTGATGTGAATACCGTAGCATTTTCTTTTCAAAGCTGGTCATCTTGTGTCACTTATCTTGGCGTAACTTGAAACAGGAAGACAACTTTATATCAATGCTGTAGTCATTCTTGCAACCAGTATTGTGGGTTAGTACTGGGTTTAAGGAGGCAGTTTGGAAAAGTTACACAGGCACATATGAACGCCAGCTTGCATACCGTACATGTGCATACACATATGCACACTTGATATCCTCATTCAAAGGACTAATAACATTGTCAGTTATAGTAATTGTCCTCATAATAAAAGCCCCCTCTACAATGCCAACCACAGTTCCTCTTTACCATGATCATCCACAGTGTCCTTCAAACATTTTTAATATATTGAAAAATCTACTTGTTATTATAAATAATTATTATAATATGCATTTGTGAATTTTTTGGCACTTTATTGTATAGTAATATTGTTTAAGTAATTAATTGAAAAAGTACTACAATTTGTAATCACAGATAACTGAAAAAAGATGTATACAGTTGACATATTAATAAGTTGCAGTATTATAGTAATACAGGATTGTGATTGCCAGTAATGGAATATAAAAATGCTACATAAAACTGAAATAAGTAAACAAGTCTACCCAAAATATTGTCATAATAAGCATCTTAATTAACAAATCTGTCAGGGCTAGAACCCGTGACCTCTTGTGTTCCAGTCGTCAGCGCTCTCCACTAGGTTATCCAG
Organism: Eleutherodactylus coqui; assembly: GCF_035609145.1. Taxonomy (NCBI): domain Eukaryota; kingdom Metazoa; phylum Chordata; class Amphibia; order Anura; family Eleutherodactylidae; genus Eleutherodactylus; species Eleutherodactylus coqui. Next base: position 229,261,547 of record NC_089838.1, on the reverse strand, counting down.
GACATGCATAGTTTCCTTGCTGAAACCTAGCCTGGTTCTGTATTTCCCAGTTACCTAGTTCCTGCCTCCTGGTCCTGCCCTTGCCCCTGTTCCTGATTGCACTTCCTATATAAGCCTAGCCCTTTCATTCCTTCAGTGCATGCTTATGATGGCAATGTATAATATGAAAGCGTTCACCTTCACACCAGACAATGTCTCCCTTCTTTCATTTCTCTATGGGATCAGCTCCTCATAAAAGCATGCTTCTCAGTCTGCTGCCGCTCTATCAAACCGGCCTCTTGTATCAAGTGTGCAATAATTCTCAGGAGCTTCGGACTTTCATAAAAGTAAGTTTCATGCTTTATTAAAGGGGTTGTCCCACGGCAGCAAGTGGGGTTATGCACTTCTGTATGGCCATATTAATGCACTTTGTAATATACATTGTGCATTAAATATGAGCCATACAGAAGTTATTCACTTACCTGCTCCGTTGCTGGTGTCCCCGTCGCCATGGTGCCGTCTAACTTCAGCGTCTAATCACCCGATTAGACGCGCTTGCGTAGATGGGTCTTTTCCCTTCGGCTCGGTTCAGCAGCAGCGGCGTTCTGGCTCCGCCCCCTTGGGCGATTAGACGCTGAAGTTAGACGGCACCATGGCACCTGGGACGCTAGCAACGGAGCAGGTAAGTGAATAACTTCTGTATGGCTCATATTTAATGCACGATGTATATTACAAAGTGCATTAATATGGCCATACAGAAGTGCATAACCCCACTTGCTGCCGCGGGACAACCCCTTTAAGTTATTATGCTCACAACATCCTGGTTTTAAGGTGTCTCTGGAGTATGCATTTCGATCTATAGTTTAGATCTTGATCACCTCCTTATTATGCTCCACCACCTTGATCAAGCTCCTCTTCCTCCTGCTTATCTGCAATTGTACCAATACCTACTATTGCTGACCTCTTGCTTCCATTTGACCACGCTTCCATCTCATCCCATTGTACTGCATACTGATACCTCCTGCTGCTGACCTCTGGCTTCCATTTGACTGCGCTTCTGTCTCATCCCATTGTACTGCATACCGATACCTACTGCTGCTGACCTCTGGCTTCCATCTGACTGCGCTTTCATCTCATCCCATTGTACTCCATTCTGTGACTTCCTGATAATGACTCCTGGCTTTTTTGCCTACTCCCCAGTGACCGACTCAGCTACTACACCTAGGTTCTAATTCAGCGCTGGTAAGACTCTACAGATATTATTTCCCTATCATGTACGGTTTATGAAGGAGCATAGAATCGTTGAAATAGCAAATTGCAGATGCAACCACTGTTCACACTGGAAATGTTACCATTCCATCAGGTTTGCTGTTATTTTGGGCAAGAATAGCACAATCTACATTGCTATGCTTGTCATCAAAAATATTGGATTTCAACATTTCTGATTCCTCGTTCTCATGAGTCTCCCCATTAAATTTGAGCTCTTGTGCAAGCTATATTTATGATAGCCTTTAGCAGCTATTTTAACTCCTTGGGGATGCTGACCTTTTTTTCTTCTATTTTAGTTTTTTCCTCCCTCCTTATAAAAAATTGTAACTCCTTTATTTATCCATCGACGTCACTGTATGAGGTCTTGTTTTTTTGCGTGACAAGTTAAATTTTTCAATGGTACTATTTAATGTACCATATAATTTACTGAAAAATGTGAAAAATTCTAAGTGGAGTAAAATGAAAAAAACCCCACATTCTGCTATCTTTCAGTGCGTCTTGTTTCTACGGCGCACAAACTGCAACAATAACTTTTTTATTTTTCCATCGACATAGTTGTATGTCAATGGAAAAAAAGCTATAGCATTACATCATACTGTGATTGGGCAGGCTATCTATCAAGCCACCCCACGGGGATGGCTTGATGGGCAGTCTGCTGAAACAGCCATGGGGCCTTTCAGAAGGCCCCCGGCTGCCATGACACTCGCACGGTTCCCTGTGATTTGATCGCGGGGGGGCCATACGGGACCCCCAAGAATTGTTCGGGGATTTAAATGCCACTGTCAGGATTGACAGTGGCATTTAAAGGGTTAATAGGGCCAATCAGCCACGCGGCTGTTGAGTGTCAACTGTAATAAACAGCAGACGCCCGCGCTGTATGAAGAGAGGTTGCCCCGCAATCTCCCTTCATACATACCCTGAATCTACAGGACGAAATTGTATGTCCTGTAGTGTTAAGGGGTTAAAAAAGAGCTTACAGCATTTCTGAGGTGTCTGTTTTCCTAAATTTTTTTTATTCCCCATTAAATAAAAATTCTGAAGTATATTTTTTTATAATTCTGCATTGTGCTGTTGCTCCTTCTGAATATTCAAAATTAATTGACAACTGAGTGTGTCCTTGCACAGTCTGATAATGTCAGCACTGATTGGACAGTGTTGATGGTGTCTATGGGCACATCCACAACTGGTCAATTTATTCATGTATTTCCAGTAGGAATAAATAAGTAATGACACAATGCAAAGCTCTAAGAAACTATACTCCAGAATTGTTATGCTCGACAAACCGTAAGTGAGACTGGTCTCCACATGGGTAGGTGTATACCAACAGGAACATGAATAGTTAGTCAACAGGCCTGTTGTAGAAGAAATGAACTGCCCAGAGAAAATTTGGATTGTATTGCAAACTACTGTTGCTCGTGCTGCCAATTACAGACTGAGCCATTGTTATGGGGGGTAGTGCTGTAGGTAATAGAGATAATTTGAGTGGGTTACACATGTGACATTTCCAAAAGACTACGTTGCTAGTAGTGGAGTGTTATCAGTACTGTTATTAGGGTATTACATTACCCCATATTGGGTGCAAAGTATTATTATTCATAAGTTTCAGTAGATAATTCCTAAGTATTCATAGGTAAAATTGCTTAATGTGCATTATTTCATTGTTCACTTTTTTTATGCATTCTAAAATAAAAATTGTATATTTTGGTTACTCCTTCTGCTGTATCATATACTGAATCCTGCGTTGCTACACTTTTCTTCAACATAGTACATACCCTTATGGGCACTGTGGTGCTTACTTTACCAGGCTGGGCTGATAGCAGAACCCTAAAGGCATCTGATATAAAAAAGCCTACAGGCACCACACTTTGACCCCTTTGTGTGACCTTTGGTGGATGATTTTGGTGTCATTACATTTTTTAAATCCTCACCTCTGCCGTAAAATCATAAAATTTGAGTTTGATACATGGAGTGACCTGTCCGGCAAGGTCAAAGTTCCTATGTTAAGTCTCCCGGTTGTGCTTCAGTCAACAGCGCCACTAGGTAGAGTCAAGCGTTGCTGAGCGATGTTCATACCAAGTGCTTACCGGTTTGACTGTTGCCATGTCCCCAAAACGTGGCCAAGCCATGGACGGCGAACAGCTCAAGCCAAATCCTCGACTCAACAGTTCTTAAATAGAGATGAGCGAACGTACTCGTTTCGAGTAATTACTTGATCGAGCACCGCGATTTTTGAGTACTTCCGTACTCAGGTGAAAAGATTCAGGGGGCGCTGGGGGGCGGGGGGAGGCGTGGTGGAGTGGGGGGTAGCAGCGGGGAACAGGGGGGAGCCCTCTCTCTCTCCCTCTCCCCCCCACTACCCACTGCAACCCCCCACTCACCCACAGCGCCCCCCGAATCTTTTCGCCCGAGTACGGAAGTACTCGAAAATCGCGGCGCTCGGGCGAAAAAGGGGCGTGGCCGAGTAGGTTCGCTCATCTCTATTCTTAAAACATTTATAACCATTTTCCAAAACATTTCATGTTTGCGGAGTAAATATTGGGTCAATCTAGTTTACTAAAGATGCATACAAAATGCTTTTTAATGCTCTGTAATCTGGGTAAAAGTTTTACTGCATCCAATTTGTATTGCTTAGAACACATATATTATATCTGTATTTTTCATTCATTAAGTTCCTACGTGATAAAATAGTAAAACAGGCCATGTATTAAATAGTAAAATGTATCAGACAACTGTAATTAGACAAGATTAATGCACTCGGTGGAGAATGTGACAATTGTGTGGGTAAAATAATTGGAGTTCCTAATCTATACTTGGCTCAAGGCTTCCTATAACCTTTATCTGCTGAGCTCATTACTAGAAAGGTCATAACTGCTGCATTTTACTAAATACATATTTGTGTTTGTATATTAAATGACTTGCCTTTTGACAAAAATAGCATATGGATTTACATAGTGAACTATTAAAAGGGTTTAGTTCAGAACTAGAAAAAGGGGTCTGCTGTTTTTCCAGAAACCACACTAATTCTGTCTATGGCCTGTGTTGCAGTTCAGCCTGAATAGGGATGAGTTACAATACCAGACATGACACCATTTCTGGAAAAATAGCAGACCACTCTTCTAGTCCTGAGCAAAATCCTTTATGGAAATTACCATGTTAATTGAGTCTCTCATATTTTGAAATTTGCATGATTTAATGAATTTCTATGGATGCAGCAGACCATGGCTGGCCTTAGTTGTCACGTCACTGCCAACGCACACATACTTCAGTTAGTCCTGACTATTTAGGGTTAAACATCTCCCTGCTGCTATTTAGGTTAAGTTCTAGCTGGTGATTTACAGCTCTGTCAGCTAATCAGTATCCTCATTAATTATGTCAGCAGCTGTGCTATCTGTGAGGATTGACAGCTCTGTCGGCCAATCGGCAACTTCCCTTTTGATATATATAATCCGTCTCTTCCTAGCTGAAAGAATCGGTTATACTGCTTGTATTCTGGTCCTGCCAGCACTTACAGCGTACCTGACTATTGTCTGACTAGTACTCTGCAATTCTGTCTGTATTGTATTCTCTGCATTTTTGTCTATTGTGATCAGTGTTTTATGTCCAGTGATTCTGTAGTCCCCAGTATGGTTCTCCAGTTCCTCTCTGACTTTGGACCTTGCCTCATTCAAGCAGTGGGGTCATCCCTTTCAGAATGGGTGCCCTGCTTCTGGGTGGGTCCTGTCAGAGAGATTCAAAGTGTTCCGCTCAAATTTGTACCCCTTTGCTTGGTCTGTTCCTGCGCCTAAGCCACTACTCTCATTTACATATGCCTGTCCAGACTGCTCCGGTACCTAACTCACCATAGTTTTGTGAGCAGTCTCGGACAGACGTAACATTAGGTATGTGCGACTCATGCAGTTGTACAGAGTGCTGGCCACCAGCTTGTCAGAGAGGGCACCAGGAGGATGTAGGCTTAGATTTGGCCCAGCTAGATGATCTTCTTCCTCTGTACAGCAATGTCTTGTGGAGGTAAATTAAGTTTTCTCCTCTTGGCTCTGTCTCATCCCCACTGATATTCCAAGGCGCTGTCAGCCCACCTACATCTTTGCAACACAATTGCTTAGTTCTGCTACTATATTTATTGTGTGAACGATTGTACTAAGTTTGGTTTGTGCTGTATTTATGTACTGAGCTCAGTTCTTCTACAGTATTTATTCACTGTGCTACATTGGTGTGGGCATGCTGCTATCTTGCTGCTTTCTGGGCAAGCAGAATACCAGCAGACTGCCTATCAGTGCAATATATATAGTTTTTTTTCTTATTATGGGATGGGAGGGTAAACAAAATCCACACAGGGTGCTAATCAATGCTGTGGCTCATAAATCCTGCCTTTACAACATGATTGGTTCTTCAAACTCTGCTCAGCCAATGAATGCAGAGCTGGATAAACCAATCACAGCCCTCACATTGGTTCATCGAGCACTGCATTGATTGGCTGAGTAGTGCTGGATGAACCAATTAGAGCCATCGCTTCCTGGAGGTGGGATTTTTGAATCCCGCAACCAGGAAGTGATCTTCTGTGGGTGATTGAGGACTGCAGGACTTTCTAACATGTTGTATTGACATAAGTATTCATTCCCTGTATTCATACCCTCATGTGTCTTTTACTGAGGAGAGGCTTCTTTGTAGTCACTCTACCATAAAGCCCAGATTGGTGGAGTGCTGCAGTGATGGTTGACCTTCTGGAAGTTTCTCCCATCTGCAAACAGGTTTTTGGAGCTCAGCTAGAGAGACCATTGGGTTCTTGGTCACCTCTCTTACCAAGGCCCTTCTTCTCTGATTACTTAATTCAGTGGGATGGCCACTTCTAGGAAGAGTCCTGGTTGTTCCTAACTACTTCCTGCTAAGAATTATAGACGCCACTGAGCTCTGGGGAACTATCAGCACAGCAGAATTTTTGTCGTCTTTCCAGATCTGTGCCTTCACACAAATTCTGGCTCTGAGCACTCCAGGCTGTTCTTTCTTCCTCATGGCTTAGTTTTGGCTCTGATATGCATTATGAGCTGTGAGACCTTACATAGACAGGGGTGTGTATTTTAAAATGTTGTCCAATCAACTGAATTCCCCACAGGGGACTGTAATTAAGATGTAGAAACATCTCAAAAAGGATCAAGAGTAATGGGAGGCCCCCAGAGCTAAATTTCCGGTGTCATACCAAAGGATCTGAATGTTTATGTCAATGCAAAATGATAGTTGTTTTTTGTGTTCTGTTTTGACTTTGTCATTATGGGGTATTGAGTGCAGAATGATGCAAAAACGTCATCAAAAAAAGTTTTTTTCATAAGGCCACAACATAACAAAGTGTAAAAAGGTGAAATGGTCTGAAGACTTTCCAAATGCATTGTATATTCACCAGTCACCAATCTCAAAAATTGCCTAATAACAGACTAAAATGGTTCACTGAGTTCAAGCAGTAGATACATATCATCAGCTTCTCAGAGAAGAATGTGGTTCAGGGCTTCACAGTAGAATCACATTTCAAGACAATACCATGGATTAGTTGTACATTGGAATTTATGATGGTGATATGTGATTCTCAACACAGATAATGGGGGTCACATGTTCTGTTGTGACATGCCATCCAATCTGGAAGATCCGCTATTTTTTAAACAGTATTATATAGTTTTCCAAAGCGCATCTCCAGGCCGCGTAAGAGCTTTGGGACAGAGGATAGTTATGGAGCACTGCATTAGCAGCCTGGCCTGTCTAGTCACCTGACCTAAACTCCATAGAACTGGTTTTCTGGTAAGTAAGACTGGTGACGGAGGGTAAAGCTGCCAATAGGTTCGTTGGAAGAATGGTGTGGAAAATAACGGCTGTACCACAGGAAGATTCTCAGAGAAAATTCCAATTGATGTTAGACAAGAGATTATTGGATGACGACATCAACACATTTCAAGTGTGCTTCTTCCCATTTGTGCAAGATTGATTTCAATTAGAAGCTTGGATCATACATAAAGCCCTAAGTGTGGAGGCCTCAGCCCAAAGAGAGGTGCATTGTGATTGTTGGTGCGTGGTCCTGAGGAATCAACTAATCAGGTTCTGATTTACTTAGCTATGGTCCTTGATAAAGCGGGGAATCGGACAGTCGCAGTCCATTATTTGATTTGCCTACAGAAGTCTTGCACTCTTATCACAATACTTGAAGCAGAGGCGTACCTATAGGGGATACAGGGGCTGCGGTTGCACCCGGGCCCAGGAGCCTTAGGGGGTCTATAAGGCCTCTCCTCTCCATATAGGGAGCCTAGTACTATGAATAAAGCATTATAGTTGGGGGCCCTGTTGCAGGTTTTGCACTGGGGCCCAGAAGCTTCACGTTACGCCTCTGCCTTAAGGCGAACACGCTCAATTAGGTAGACTGCTCTAAGAAGTCACTCTCTCTGTTATTTACTCACTTAGAACTGGGTTGCCTTATGAAGCTCTTTCCTTTTTTTAAGTATCAACAAGTTCTTAGCTTACATGGAAACTCCTTTAAGACTATTGGAAAAGTATTCTGCATGGCCATGGCATGAAGTTGGTTGAGAGAATAAGAATGTGAAAAGCTGTTAGTAAAGCAAAATGGGACTTTTGAACAATCAAAAATGTAAGATAGCTTTTACTTGTTTGTAACATTGGTTTGGTGGTTGCACCATTCCTTCTGTGTTATTGCATATTTTTATAGATCCTATATTATAAAATTTGTGATTAATATATGATAGTATTATAATTTATCAAATGCCATTAAAAGGTTATTCTGTTATGCCGATATGTAATGATATTCACATTTTTGTCAGTTTTAGCATTCGGCCACTTGATGGCACTGTTTCCTGATCTCTGGGTACTCCACTGCTGCAAGCACCTGATTATGCAAGCCACTGCAAATAAAATAGCAATACTTTTTCTTTTGCTTATAGTGCACTCACTATACTGTGTTATGCTGTATATACTGTGTATGATGTGCATTCATTAATGGATAATTTAGCATTTTTTTGATCAAAAACATAGAAGTTTAGAGGTAGATTGTGCAAGGATACATAACAGAATGTTTCCATACAATATAAAGATATTAGCAACTTTTTAAGAGTTAGTAATTAGATTAAATAACTGCTCTGGTATGTGAAATGACATAAGGAGAATTAGGTGAGAATAGTTTATGTTGAGGAAATTATTTGTATGTCTAAAAGAAATGTTTATTTAAGCTGGATGTACATACTGTGTTTTCCAGGCATATACGCCGAATATATCCATGGGGCCCCATTGACTCTGCATATGCCGAATGACTGTCTATTTGGTATACTGTACTTCGGGAAGTATGTGTCAGTATACATGCTTTTCTAAGTGTACAGAAGTTGACTACACTATTCAGTGCAGAGGCATCACCCTAAAAAAACGTATCCTGCATGCAAATATTTTTATTCTAAAATAAGAACATATTGGAGATTTCTGCAAGATACATTTAGAGATGGGTTACTCTTCTGCATGTAACACCACTGACCAGGGTGTTTGGTCTTAAAGGACCAAACACTTTTTAGGGATTTTACCCAGGTAGTGGTTGTGCTGCCATATCTCTTTTTTCAGCCACCAAAATTATTTTTCCTGCATTTTTTTCCCATGACATAATCGGATATTTTTTATATCTTTGCTTCACTGACTTTTTTTCCCCATGTTTTTCATTTTATTAGGGGTAAAAAGCTAAAAAAAATTACCAAAAAAAAAGTATAGTTGTTTATTTTTTCAAATTAGTATATTTACACTAATATAAAGCATTGGAATGGGGTCCTCATTTTGTTTTGGATGTTTTGATATATAATTTGTATAGTTTCGGATTACAGGGCACATACGGCGACGGTTTTGGTTGGTGTTGGCAGTGGGTCATTTTCTTTTTACACACACACACATATATATATATATATATATATTTTAGTTTATTCTGTAATTTGCTTACACATTAGCAACTATTTTTTTAACATCTATGTTCCCATTTACATCATAGAAGACCTCTTGGGTCATTCACATTTTTTTATTTTCACACTTTTTCACTGTAGCTGGGGCATCCATTGGAGCCACAGTTACGGAGAAAAACATCCCACTGTATTGACAGTAGTCACTAACAGAGCTGATCTGGGTTTGCTAGGACCCTGCAGCTCTGCCGTGATTGTTGGGTCAAATAGTGGAAGTAACACTACTTCTGCCTTCTCCTCCGGGTCCTTGACTGTGACTAACAGCCAAGCATCTGACCTGCTCCTGTTACATTGTAGGAAAAGGAACTTTAATCCCACGCCATATTTTTACTATCGAACAGGATTTAAGCCCAAGACCAAACGCTGTAAAGTTACTGTGCTTGGTTCTCAAGAGGTTCATCTTTCTACTCCCATAACCCACATGTATACATGTGTATTTTGGTACAGAATGTTCTGCATCTTTAGGTGCATCTTCTACATGTGAAAGGTCCCTGTGGATGACATATGCCTATAATGTGACATATATTTGAGGCTTCTTTAAGAGCTATATGTCTGGACTATTTCAAACACAGTGTGAGCAGAACCTTAAAGGGTTTTCTTACTAAAGACAACCCCTGTCCAAAACCCAAAGAATATGTAGTGGTAGCGTACGGGGGTTTTATGGGTGTAATAAACAATGGATCTGTATTTCCTCCACAGAAGTGAATGGGGTTCTATGGAAATAGGATATGGATCTGTATTTTACATTGTATTGATTTCTATGGGAGGAATGAAGCACATGTTTTAGGCCTTCATTAATTCTATTATTCCAGTTTTGAAGTACTGAGCTGCTGACTACTAGAGGGATTAATTGTCTTTACTTTCACCTCTGTGACATAGACCAAGCAGTAGAATCGGCATGTCACAGCATGGATATTCGGTGCTGACAGTAGTCGTTGCAGAGAGCAAACAGCCCTTTGATAACCACTGTCATGGCACATTTGGTTTTTGCTGAATATTTGCACCCTTTGAATTTGCATTGGGTGACTTCTGTTGTTTAAAAACCTAGAGCATGTTGTGTTTTCAAGAACACGCCATGAGCCCCTCTCTCCCCCAAATAAGGGAAAATATCACAAAAAAATACGTTTGTGGTATATTTCATAACTTTCTACTGACCTACAGCTAAAATCTGGCTGTGATAGTTTTTTTTCTGCCCGGAAAAAAAACCTTAAAAATGCATTATTTTTTCCTGACAATGATATGTGTAGACCCACACTCAAGCTTCTTTCACCCATAGACTAGTGAAAATGCGCATTCTCCAGGTTTATAATGTTAAACACCAGTTCTTGACAAACCAAAATTACCTTGAGCCATATTTTCCTCGAAGAGCCTACACAACTTGGCCATATTTCTATGTCCTCTGTGGAAAGATCCAGGATAATGGCCCATGGCCGATGCCTTTACTGTTGATAAAGGGGTCATTTTCATCGAAACTATTTGCTGGTCCTCTTAGACTGGGAGAATTTTCTGGTCTTATTAAGAGAGATGACGATACAATTTTCCTGACTGACCTCTTCCCTGTGAAAAGTAACCCTTACCTACAACCATTAGTGTTTTCTTAAGTTCTTTGTCCTTCAATCGTCTTACCTTTGTGCACGAACTTAATTTATTAGAGCCAGACCCTGCTTTGTAACCTTGTGATGGGGATCTCAAGTCTTGCTATGAGGAGGTGAGCTTTGAGAAGAGCTTTCAAGAAGGAGCATTCTTATTGCGCCCCAAGTATAACAGCAGTTGACAATAACCCGCTAACACCTTCTGGTTCCACAGTGATAACTGCTAGCAATAAGTATGGTGAACTTTGCCAGCCTTCACTCAAAGAGGATGGTTTTCTGATTTAGTCATCAACTTCTCTTCCAGGGTTCCTCCAGATCTGCTACTACTCACATGCTGGTTTCAGCTTCTCCAATGGTTCTGCCCCCTGTCAACAAAGATTATGACATTGACTTCTTTTCCTACATCTCTCATGTTTTCAATTTTGGTCTTGATACTCCTGTTCATGTTGTACCTCTGTGTCAAGTTCCATCTCAATCTCTACTGCCACGTTCTATCCAGCCTCTCTCTGAAGGGGATGCCAATTTGCTCAAAAAGGATTTCAAAGTCTTCTCTGGGAGGTGTGTGTGGAAGATCTTTTTGGTATGGTCTTAAGAAGGGGGTACTGTTACCTATTGCGCCAAATTGGTAGCAGTCATAAAGATGCACAATCTCACCATCAGAGTCATCGCAGCAGTTATTGCATCATACTCATTGTATAGATCATGACAAATGAGTAATACTTGCCCTGTACCAGTTGTTACAGTGATCCAGTGAAGATACATATATGACATTTATTTACATGGTATGGCGGCACCTGGTTTTCAAATTAAGTAGCAGTGTGCAGGTAGTGCTGGAGGACACATCTGCTTATTGACTCTCTCCGCAGCCAGGTCTCTGCATAGTGATCTGCTGTTTACTGCAGAGCAGCCAATGGGAATAGCTTTTTGCCTGCTTGTCAGGGAAGGACCAGATCGTCTGCCATACATGGCAATATAGCTGAGAAGATTCCTACTTAGCTTGTTGGAACTGTATAATAATGCATCCTGATAGCTGATGTGAATCCTGCACTTGCCCGTCAGTCTTTATTGTTTTATTTCATTGGCTTGTAAAGGAGTGCATGCTCACGTGTCACATAGTGAATATCTTTACTACTCCAGATCCCAAAGAACACAAAAAGGGCCATATACTCACTATATAGCAGTTGGGCTGTCTGCATGCTGAAGGATATGGTGCATTAACTACACCCCCTTATGTTACACAATAGTGAGTATATGGTCATTTTTTGTGTTTTTGTTTGCCTATGTCCTATTTTATTTATTTTTTTACTCAGGATCCGGCACCTTACCTATCTTCAAGGCAAGTAAGAAGAGATTATAGTGTTGGCTGCAAGAGGGGAAAGGAAACTGATTTAGCCCAGATCTCGCCCGCAGGATACAGATGAGCAGCAGCACCAAGGGGACGTAAAACTAAAGATGAGAAAGATATTTTTATAGGCTAGGAACATTGCAAAGTTACTTTAGAACCGCCATTTAAGGGTTGTCCAAGCTTTATAAAAAGGATTTATTTGGAAATATACTTATCTACCTCAGGGTGCTGCCCATTTTTACATCTTAATTGTTGTCATCATTATGATGCTCCTGCTAAACAGGTCAGTCACATTGTTATGGTGGGTTACTAATAGATGGAATTTGATCTGGGGGTCTGTATGTAGAAGGGGGACTGATCTGGGGTCTATATACAAGGCACTTTGGTCTGTATACATAGGGATCTGGTCTCTAAAAAAAGGGTTCTGACCTGGGTTCTGTATAAGGGAATGGGCTGGTTTCTGTATAAAGAAGGGGGACTCTGGTCTGGGTTCTGTATGAAAGAACATCTGGCCTGGGGTCTATATTGTTATTTAGGAGCTCTGATGTGTGGTCTGTATACACTTTGGGGTTGTATGTGCTATTTGTGATTTTAAATGGCATTAGTTAGGTGCATGTCCTATAGAAAAGAGTCATATATTATGAAATAGTTTCCATGGTGACATTTTTTGCTTTCATCCTCTGAACAGTCCACCATGCTGAATGCACGACACAAGAGACATCAATGACCACCTGAAGGTCTCTCTTACTTTATTTGGGGTGGCACGGTGTCCATAGATTTAATGGGAACAGTGGCACTGCAAAATGCGCTATTTTTCAAATCAAATTTGAAGCAACCGCCAATGGACCCTCTGACGGCCGTGTGAGCGCATCCTTATTTTGTTAACATTCTATAACTGATCACTTTTGTGGGGGTACATGTTTGAAATTCCTAGTCATTAAGGGGGACTTTGTTTGAGTAGGTTGAGGAACACTGCTTTAAAGTCATCCCTATCTGCCCCTTACCGCTAAAGCCTATTACCTTGGTAGTTCTTTCTATGGTTGCCGGTGTTTGTTGAATCAATAAATTAATGAATTCATTAGTAATAAGAATTAGTAATTTAGAGGCCTTGAAGAGTTGTTCTCCCATACATGCAATGTGATTGTCCCCTTTAATGCTTTCCTATTTAACAAATTGTTTTAGCTTTATATTATACAGCAAATACATTTATTATAGTCGACTTTGGCAATTAGTAATTTTCTCCGAGCTGGAGAACTGATGCAGAACTAGAGTTTTCTTTTCAAGGAAAAAAAAACTAGATGGCAGATCTAATTCTGTATCGTCTCAGATCAGCACTATCTCAGCCTAACAAATAAATCTTTATGTCAGAATTAAATACACTCTGGAAAGGCTATTTCAGCTCTTTTGTAAGATTTTTTTCAATTGTGTGCAGTGATGGATATCTTTCGATGCTGGATGATAGCTTTAGACAATAATTTATAAAAGGCTGCAAGGCTACTAATTGCAAGAACATTTTTTTTTTTTTTTGAATATCCAGTTTTAGTGTCATCGGGTGAGTGTATATACAATGTAATAATAACGAATGCAAAAAAAGAAGAGGGGTAAACAACGCAGATACATTGATGAAATTTATTTCATTTTCTGACATCAAAGTAATTGTCACTGCAAAATGATGCAGACTTTTAAATGTGCCTTGTAGATGTCAGAACAGTTTTCAAAACACAAGACTTTGTCGCACAGTAAATCAATGCACAGTATTTTACAAGAGTTAATGACACATCACATCTGCATTTCAGTAATATGGGAATTATGGATAAAAGAAAACCCTAAAATGAAATAAAAGACAAATCTAGAGGCTAAAAGTGAAGTAAAGCTGTAGAAAAACTGTAGAAAATCATGCATCTGAAAACGGTAAGTATTACAGCCCACGCATGGGAGATTATTTGGATAGTACATAGCTAATTGCACAAAATCCTTGGAAATTCTAAATAAATATCACCCATAATTGAGTTTGTACTTTAAAAGAAAGAAGTTTTCGCTGATGTGCTTTTATGGCTTATCAACTGTATTACCAGTAATTTAACATGATTCCCACCAATCTCAAGAATGAGCTGGGCGAGTTCTTCATATTTGGTGGAAGGGTGGTCATGTCATCACTCTCCATTGAAGGGGAGATATGGAAACAGCCAAGTACTTAAACCTCCCATTCCTTCTGCATCTCCTATTCATTTCCATGGACAGTGAATTCATATGTGAAACCACCTTTCCACTGAGTGCACGTTACAACCTCTTCATATTTAGGATAATCCGAGGTCCCAACAGTTAACCTCCATTGATTACATTGGTCATACTTGTATGACATGTTTAAGTTACGTGGTATTTATAGTTGATCAGTGTAAATCCCTTTAAATTAAATGTGTGGTTAGTATAAATACTATATTATATAGTACAGGGACATACACTACGTAAAAAAGATCACAAAGCAAAAAGAAGATGTGGTGGAGGTCAACTCTTCCTGGTGAGTGTCCTTAGCTTCCCCTTGATCTATCGAACATGCAAATCACTATTTCCCAAACTGGTCCCCTTCTTCCTGCCAAATGAGATTAGATGTACTGTGGGGGTTGTGCTGTGCATAGTAGTCAAGTGCTGATTTTGAAATTTGAAATGTGCACTTGGGGAAGTATGATTGAGCATTGAGCCTCCTATTCTACTGCACATATATGGCCTATACCTGTGGCTACCCACTGTTTCAACAGTGGGCATGCAATGATAGTATATTGATATCTATAATCAGATGTGTATAGGTGGTTTATGGGTTTGGACTCTTGCTGCATAGAGATGGGTGAGGACGCTCGGATAAAGGGGGAGCGGGGATGAGTGGTGGGTAGTGGGGGGAGAGTGAGAGAGATCTCTCTCTGTCACCCCCGCCACTTCCCCCTCGAACGTGCTCGGACGAGAATGCAGTTACTCAAGAAGAGCGATGCTTGCTCAAGTAACTGCTTTATCCGAGCGTGCTCGCTTATCTCTATTGCTGCACCATGCATTGCAAACAAATTGCAAACATTATGTGCGGCACAATGCATCATGCTGTAAGATGCATGACATTACATGCCCACTGCCATCATCTAGTCTGCCAGAAAAAAAGCCCTAGAAATAATTTTTAATCTACTATTATATTATTGGTAATGAAAACAAGATGAATTTCAGTATCTTCTATACTGAGCCGAGAATCGATTTTCATAGTGGTTTTCAATTTTCTTCACATTTGTTTCTAAATTAAAAAGACCCAGGTAATCCTGTAGACTAGCGATGTACTATCAAAATATCTTTCATGAAAAATTGGACATTTAAAGTATCAAATTTTCAGATGCATTTGTTATTATTTTCACTTTTACTTTATCTTTCTCCACCAATGTTTCGCTTTATTTACACAGCTTTTCCCTAGGTAGCAGTCCAGCTGCCGTTTAAGTAACTGATTTGGTATCCACTAAGCAACCAAAACGAATGATCCGGTTCATACCACGTTTCCCTCCTCCTCTGTAAACCACAGATTTCAATTTAGAATGACCATTTATTTATAAAGTTGAGCAAATATCCAAGTACAAGTTTGCTTGTCGTCAACATTTAAGACCCTCTTCCTTCTGTACCCGTGCTTATGGCAAATTATACATATTTATATACAGACATGAACAAATCAATTCAAAAGAAACGAGTCCCAAATGCCAGTGCTTGATTAACATTGAACAACATTTTTGAAATATTCTTTGGATGTGCAGGTCGTACCCATAAAGTAACCCCCTTAAAAAATAAATTAATAACAAAAAAATCCATAAAATGTACATACATACATACAAATGACTTCTTTTTGGTTTGATAACAATACCTTCGTCAGTACAAGGTATAGGGATCTGGCAGTGTTTAAAACACACGACAAATGTCTGCAAAGAGTATTCTTTATACACCCTGCACAGTCAAGAGAAAAGAAAATATCTCTCCATCATATCATCTTGGCAGACAAATAAAAAGACCGTAACATGAAACTTTGGTTGTTTGGAAACGGACTATATACAGGCATTATTAAAATTCCATCATAAATTAAGAAAGGCTACATAACCCAAATCAAAATGAAATATTACATTTACAGCTCATCGAAAAGGAACAGAAAGCATGAGGATTACATTGATTTCATTTTTGTTTTACCCTGTAAAAAAATTCACTATCAAACACAAAGTGTCCTTGTTTAGAAACAAAACCGTACATGAAAATCTTCATTGCATTACGTTGTAACCTGTCCTGACCCAACCCCTTCCTATCCTATAGGCAAAATAAATTTCTTTGGAAAAATAAGAGCGGGAAAACAGAGAAAAAGTTAATAATAACACAAAATAGGCATAAAATAAATATGGATTATAAAGCATTTGAATGAAGGTCAACATTTACCAAACTAGTAAGTTCTGTCTTATCACATAGACTTTCTATACAACATTACCCTAAAGATTTCTTAGACTATGAGGTATTTGAAGGAATTGGTAAAAGGACTGCACGGCCTACATCCAGGCAATAGGTACTCAAAGCGATTGGCCAGGCGCAGGCAAGAGAGTGAGAGAGCATGAAAAGAGACTGCCAACGGCTAAGACTAGCTAAAACTTTGGTTCATCAGCTAAAAGAGTGAAAAATAAAATCCTTTGGTATCGAAGAAATGTTCATTGCATGGTTGCACTGCAAAAGCACCACGGTGAAGAATTAATCCTTTATCAGTATTATTATTATTATTATTTAATTAGTTGCCTTTCTTAGAGGCTGAGGTATTCAAAGACATATAAGGTGAGATAGAAGAGGTCAACAGCGGTTTAACACTTTGGTATAAGCAAGGCACTCGTCCTATGAGTTTACAAAGTTTGCAACATTTTTGCCTAAAGCTTTGTTTTCCTAGCATTGTTAATGGATTTGGTGTGTCTTTTGTTTTCCAGTAGGCATCAGATGACCACCGAAAAGCAATGACCATGATCTGGCTTCTAGAAGGTTAGTCAACCATCAACACATTGGTTATTGGTCAACTATAGTCGCCGTGGATGAACTTGAATTTAGAGAACTGCAGGCCAACCACAGCAGAAGGGCTGATGATTGCCAGTCTTGGAGTGGACATATTAACATCTATGGATAGAAATTCAATTATATAGAATTAAGGAAATAATCGTTTTGCATAAGTTACTGGGAATCCATAGACATAGTTAGTCTATCTCTGCTTTTTGGTATTTTAAAATGTCAGTTTCCAATAATTCAGGTTTTTCTTAGGGAAAATTGATGAGCCAGACCATGATCATGATAGGCCATCTGGTCTCTCTGCTATTGAGTCCATCAGTCTCAAGGGTGCTTTACAGCACCTCTGACCCTGAAGGGGTTAATTATAATATTTATGAAAAAAAAAGAAAAGAGTTATATTTCTCAAAGGTCAGGGGTTATGGGTCAGGAGTCAGAGAAAGGTTGCCGAGTGCCTTTGGCAGACGAAGGCCGTGCAAGAAAAAAATCTTTGGTATTCTTTGGTATCATCAATGTGATTAAAATCACGAAATGGAAATTGAGTGAGGTAGCATCTTTGGTTCACACTATAAATAGTCGATCTTTACACTTTTTATTATTTTTTTTTTTACACACGGAAGCAGCTTTTTCTTTGCTTCTTTGTCCTTTTAGGAAATTGTTACCAAACGTATTGTAAAGCTAACCACACCACAATAGACCAGAAGGTCAGTACAATGACATCAGCCTGACCTCTGTGATAGGAAATTGAACGCACCATAAACACTAATTAGGCAACACAGCCAAAGTACTTTCTCTTTGTTTGCTAAATGCATAGTTTTTTTTCCTTTTTCTTCCTTTTTAACATTGATCTGATGTAAAAAAAAAAGAGAGAGATTTCTATTGGGTTACTCCTTTTCCAGCTCTATTGAGTGAACTTGTCCTAAGACTCTTTGGTATACAAAAGAATGCAAATTTCAGCAATACTGGCAAAGAAAATGACATGACACACAAAAAAAGAAGACATACATGTACAGTTGGGTAGAATTAACATCTAAGAAATAGATTAGACTGTATTGAGTGATTTTCATAAATGCAAAATGTCACGTGTCTTTTATCATTTCACAGGTATTAGACAAACACATCTATGATAAAAAAATGTCCCGGTCTTATATGAGGTCACAAAACTTCAGAGGCCATGTCCCAAGGTCTGAACCAAGAATTATGGCAGAATATGATTGTTAGGTTATTAGATTGTATGATGAACATTAGGCCTCCTTCACACAGCACAATAGTCTGATGCACCACTATTTTGAGATATATATATACACACATATATATATATATATATATATATATATATATATATACATTTTCTTTTGCACTACAGTGGTGCTGTTATGAAAAAAAAAAAATATATATATATATACACAGTGGCGTAGCTAAAGGCTCCTTGGCCTGGGTGAAAAAGTTTATCTTGGGGCCCTCCCAACTTCTCTTAACCCTTTAATATATATTTTCTAATATATTTGTTTATTTCGTTAAGCGGTTGCCCCATGATGAAATATATTCATTTCCTCTACATTTGTGCAGGATTTATGAAGTTCTCCTGAGTATACGCATTATTACACATTGCTGTTACATACTCTTTATGGTGCAGCTTCTTTTTTTTATTCCTTCTCAGGATGTCCACCTAATGTGTCCATTGCTGAAGGAAAATAGCTAATTCTAGTGCTTCGATTCTTATCGCCTGGTCTGTACATTTTCAGCAGGATCCATATGGTCTGACCGCACTGTTGAGCATGTGTGACTACCAGTACTGCAAACATTTTGTAGGGAGTAGAAAGGACAGCAGGAGGAGCCATAACAAGTATCTAACAACAATACCTAGACACAGGAGAGTTTTTATAAAATGATTCCAATTGAAAAACTCCTATGTTTTACAAGATCTAATAGAGTAAGGACCCTTTTTCACAGAACGATTATCACTCATTTGATCGTTGGTTCGTGCGAAGATGAATGATAACCATTCAGCGTAAACACGGCCAGCGATTAAATGACAAATGATAGTCTCTTTTAAAAAGCTGATGACAATTGGCCCATGGAAACAGGCAGTCATTCGTCTATGAACGACTGCCTGTTTACTCTGAATGGAAGCGGGTGGCCAGAAGAGATCTCAGGAAAACAAGCATTTGATCGCTTGTTACATGGTTGGCGACACCTTCACATCGTCTGATGATCATAAAAATTAACATTTATACTAATATTCGTGCCTGGTCATAAGACTGTATCAAAGGACCTTAAATGAATATTAACCCTTTCCAATCCACTGTCTAAAGACATTATGATTTAAGGCTGTACAGCTCCGATGTTGGAAGACATCTGTCGGGGTTCTCTTACCGTATATTGCCAGCCTCTCTGCTGTCAGAGCCTATCCAACGTGTCACCTCATGCAGTACTGGCTTTAGCCAGCATATAGCGCCGTTGTATAATGGCAGAAAAAGAGTAAGCCCCCTAGGAAAACCAGGATACAAATTGGATTGGAAAGGGTTAAGGCTGGGTTCCCACAGGGCATAATTGCCGCAGAATTTACGTGCATACTCTCTCCGCTGAAATTCCGACGCAATTTTTATCCCAGGATAAAGCAGCAAAGTGGATGAGATTTGCAAAATCTGCGGAGAAGCCGTTGCAGCCAAGCCACGATGAAACTGACATGCAGTGCAGAATTCAAAGCCGCGGCATGTCAATTTTATCGCCGTCTCCACTGCAGCCGTCTATTCTCTCTATGGGTAGAGATAGCCCCAGCAGAATGCAGGCGGTGAAGCCACTTCAAAACCCACATGAGTTTTAAAGCTGCATTTCTGCCGTGGAAATCTCGCAGTGTTTCCGTACGGTCCCGCTACGGTCATTCTGCGAGATTTCTGAGGGATTTACGCCCTGTGTGACTGCAGCCTAGCTCTGTGAGACACCTTTATGGTCTTCTTTTAGATTAATTAAATAGGGTTACTTATTCTTCACAATCAGTGCCACTCTAACATCCAATATGACAAGAGAGGGCAAGAAGCTTATTCTAATTTTGGACAACTTTTTTAGGGTGATTTCACACACTGAGTTTTATCTTTTTAGAAAAATGCCTCTGTAGTTTTTGGTGCAGTCTTTTGACCCAAAGTTAGAAGTGGATCCAGTAGGAAGTAGCAGTACAAGTTCTTCCTTTAGGCCACTTTCACATGGCCGAGAAACTCGCGCTAGATTTGTGCACAAATATGAATGAAGTCATATACATGAGCGGCATGTCCTATCTCTTTGCGTTTCTTGGAACGCATCGCCTATTGATTTCAATGGGACCTTTGATGCATTGCATGGCTCTCACATGCCGTGCAATGTGCATGCGGGTGCCATGCGAGGTTTCCTATTGAAATCAATGGGAAACACTTCCGGTCCTCTATCAAGTGTGAAATTTGTGCGAGAGGATCAGAACTTCACGAATGCCTGAAAAATGCCTCGTATCTGGGGGTAAATCGCACGTTCATGAGTGTGATATTGGGCCGAATTTCATGCACCGTGCGTAGGTAGCCTCATAGTTCCGATTTCTTTTGAAACTGCTTCGGGCTTTAGCTGAAAAAATGTATTGAAAACTGCTGCAAAACTATTTTCTAAAAAATGCTGTGTTGAACCCAACCCTAAAGAAGCAATTCTAGCTCCTACTGAAAATCTAGTGCAGCCTGTCCACCGGCGTTGCTGGTCTGGGAGCAGGAGCCAGCAGACGGATCTCCGTGGTGAGCCTATCTGATAGTCGCATACTGCGATTTGCCGTCCCCGAGCGGAGAATGCTATGATTCTCCGCTCCTGGACAGGGGGGCTGCGCTTTCCATAGCAACGCTATGGAAAGCGCGCACTGCGTTCCCTGTGGCCGGATTATCGCCGCAGCGAACGCAATGCAATAACGCCTGTGGACAGGCAGCTTGAGAATGCTGTAGTTAAAAGCACTAAGCATGGTCTAAAGTGGACTTGAAATCCCACATATAAACACTGCAATGTGTGACTGGGAAGAACAACGCAGCAGAGGATTGCTACAAAATTGCACTGTGTGAAGGTGGCTTTACTGTAGTTTGCTTAGACTGGAAATCAATTGTTCGTATCATCAAACAATATAACTAGATTCTGACAAGATAAAACATACTTAATGGGACTTTTGGAAAATATAAAATATATGTAAAAGCATTGTAATGCAATGTACTCTATAAAATGGACAACTATGCACGCGAAGTAGAAAAACACATTCTGTAGTATCCTCTAGTTAGTGGAACATTCATAGTTTACAGTGCTGAGGTGCACATTGTCAGTGGGACTGTAATACCGGCAGAGTGTTTAAGGCTGTGTTCATACATTACGGTAGAACTTTTTGCCGTGGCAAAAACTCAGGTTTTTTATTTGCACAGCAGCACTGCAAAAAATGCAATTCAACTGCAACGTAGAACATAGTCTTTGGGTCTATTCACAAGGGTGAGTTTAATATCCAAGTTATATTGAGTTTGCAACTGACCAAACTCAATAAGAACTTGGACCCATTAAAGTGAATGCAGTCATTCACATATACAATTTTTTTCACGGACCGATGGTCTTTGTTACTGGAATTGCAGCATGCCCTATTTTGGTGCATTCTAACACCATAATCGCCCATTAAAGTCAGTGGGTGCATAAAAAAAGTGGAGTAACGTCTTGCCCCGCTGTGACATCAGAATGAATGGAGCGCTGGTCGAGCATGGGCATTTGGCATTCCATTCATTTTAATGGGGATGATGGAAATTCCCAAGCACTTTCTGCTTGGCTATCTTCACAGTCCTACTTAAAGTGAATGGAGGACCAGTATGCTTGCTTGACCAGCACTTCATTCGGTCTCCTAACTACGAGGGATGCAGTAAGTCCATAGTGAGAAGGCATAGGACACAGGACTCCCGTTTTTGGGATCAGTGGGAGTCTTAGTGGTGAAACCTCCTTGATCTGCCATTCTGCTGCAACCCCTTTTAATAAATGCAAAAACAGAACAAAAACTGATGTAAAATTTGCCTACACTTGCAATGAAATCGGTCAGTATTTCACTAACCGAAGTCACACTCACCCTTGTGAATAAGGCCTTACAGTTATACTCTGATGCCTTAAGTCCAGTTATGCCACAAGGCCGTGTTAGGTGATCATTGCTCACAGCTAACAGAAATGTAAAACATAATGTTTAGAAACAAACATACGTGCATACATTAAAATTTGCGTGTTTACGCTTCTTGTGCAACACACAGCTATCTGCATTGTAAAACATTCTATATTTATATATAGTATTTGCAGTGCCAATGACTGTGGGTAGAACAAGTTGTATCTGTGACAGTTCTGTTTATGGCTGTGGGCAGAGATCTCCTAAAAGAGGCAGTAAAGACATATAGGATAAGACTCTCTGTACATGGATAGACATGGATATCTCCCAAGATGCCATACAACATTTGTTTATACTTGGTGATGTAGCCCTAATTCGAAGAAATATGGCAGATCTGGAACATGATGTACATTAGGAAACTTTTTAACCTTTCTGATAGTTTTATACTAAAAGGTCTATACTAGGACCTGGACAACCCCTTTAAAGAATTATTCTTGTGTAAGGAGTACAGAGGAGGGACAAATAAGTATTTTACAGGGTGGAGTACTTACAGTTGTATACAAGTAAAGTATAGCTGTATGTCTTGAAAATGCATACCAGTAGAACATTCTTGCTATTAGACGTAACTCTTTGGTATCAGCAATAGATTTACTGGTCGCATAACAAAACATTAACCTTTTAGAAAACTGCAAAAATATGATCTCAATTGATTTGATTTTTAAATTCTACGATTTTAGAAATGTGCAACTCTGGCTGTCTTTGGAAAGAGATACCACCGATAATTTTCACCGAAACTAGTAGTTAAACTTTGTCAATGTAAATGAAAAGGTATCCCAGATGTGCAGTTTGTAATCTGGGCCTACAAACCAATAGCGGTTTTCATGAAAGTACCTTGCATAAGGCAATAATATGATACCTTGGGGGCAGTAAATGAAATAAAAATTGGAGAAAGGCCTCTCTACGATGTGTGAGAACCAAAACAGAAAAACAGGTTTTACTTACAATTGTGAACTGGTTATCATTGCCGATCCATAATCTAATGAAACCCATTCACCCAATGAAGTAAAAACTGTCAATAGCCTAATAAATAAATGTATAGGACGTGTAGGCAACCAGTCAACATTCTGCCTGTGGTTAACCAATCATGGACACCATGCTAGGATTCGAGTTCTACAACCAAACCACTGGTTGTCTAAGCCTGCCATGTAGAGTAAGTAAAAAAATAGAAAGCGGCTCTTGAATACATATTACAAATCTTTGGTTTGTTGTCACTGCTCTTTGGATAATGCTACCACATGAAATTTAGAAATTCTTGAAATAAGGGCACAAATTTACAAGTGTAGTCCTACTGTCGAAGGGCACTCCACCAGCCTAGGTCTTACAACAAGAAACTGAAAAACGACCCACTAATCTTCAGTTTATCATTAATGGGGATGACAGATTTGTACTGTTTATAAATGGCATTATGTAGCAGGTATTATTATAGGAGTTGACTGAGTCGGGGGGTGGGGTGGGGGGCAAACTATTAACTTGTTCCCAATGGAGCAGGTTTCAAAGCCTGATCAAAAAGAAAACAGTAACAGATATATCTGAAAGGCCACACACATTTCTATCCACGCACCCACATAGACATACTCCCATCCACCCACCAATCCATACATACACTAGATTCATGGTAAATATATAAAAGAGTCAGACTGTGGCATGTGGGTAAAAATATTAGACCAACTGAAAATATTTGTGCTCGAGCACATCGTAGCCTCAAATAACTACAATGAGAAACAAGTTCCTATTATTTTGTCTCCTTATAAATAACAGTCCTGCTTATAATGAATTTTTGTGAGTTCTCATTTTTATCTAGTAAGAAATTAGAATTGTTTATACCTACACTTCTTCATACAACATTATGTAAAAATATCACTGGAATATTAAAATCACTGGAATAAAACACCTGGACTACTATTCTAAACATGTTCTTTGGTATGTTGCACTTGTGGGAGAGGTTGTGTCACTACTTTCTGCAGAACTCTTAACAAACAAAGAGAATGCACAGGTCTAGGCGCCATTCAGTCATTTGACCACCACCGGCAAGTCTTAAAACCGCTAGGCTCAAACGACACAATTACACTCAGTTCCAAATGAACTCAAGACGACTCGAAGATCACACTGTATCCCAACCTGTAGACAAGTTATGACCATGTTCCTTACCACTGGATTGTATACAGTACTGATACACCATACACCTTCATGTTTAAATGTGTGGTGACAATTAAAACCCATATCAGAAGTCCATTCAATGACAAGAGACCACGATGCTCCAAACCACCAGACAGCAAACTACGGTGAAGATGGAAATGATGATTGAAGGTGTAAGGCCAGTGGAATTTTGTATCATCACCGTTGTTATTAGTATTAGTATTATTATTTTATTTTTTTTTGCAAGTCGTTCTCCTGAAAAATGTCTTAAGAAGAAAAGTTCACCATACAGGAGAAATGAGTCTTTGGTTTCTTTGGATTTATAAATAATTTTGGTTTGAAATAGTTCTGAAAGTATAAACCTGCTATTGTGAGGTCCATGTCCTTTTGTATTAAAGCTTTTCCACCGAGGTTGTAGTTTCTTTTTTCATTTTTTTATTTTTTTTTGGTTTTTCTTTTGTTTTTTTTTCTTTCATGCTTTGGTACAAGTGCTTGATGAAGATGATGTGTTTCCCGAGCTGCCCTCATCTTGCCACTTATCTAGACTCCTTCTGCGAGCATTCATGAAGAAGTTGCTGACTGTGCTAAGTTCCAAGCCAAGCTGCTGGGAAATAGTGATCTGTAACTCTTTGGATGGACGCTTATTTTCTTTAAATATTGCATGGAGAGTCCTCCGCTGGACATCTGTGAAGACCAACCTTGGCTTCTTTGGTGTATTCCCCCTGTCCTTGCCATGATCTTGTTCTTTTCGTTTACAGGCTAATTAAGGAAAATGATGCAATAAAAAGAGAAAAAAGACAGAAAAAAGATATTACTACCAGTATAAAATTATACCATGATTCAAATTATAGCACCATATTGAGATAATGAAGGCTTGTATGTTGTCACATATACAGTATTATGTACAGATATGACATTAATCTTTTTCTATGTACACATATGCTATAGTCCTCTTTTCATGTTAGTACCTCAGTAGATAGTATTCTTCAATTTTTAAGATGATGGGGAAAATAAGCAGATGTGTAAAGTTAGGTCTGTTAGATTATATATAGGAATATGGTGATAAAACCTGCACAGAGTTGGCCTATTTACTGTATTTCTGCTGATCCAAAATCTAAATCCAATGGGACCAGTGGTCCCTGAAAATCTGAGCCATATCTTCAACAGAAAATTTATGGGGGCTTCTGATGCATTTATAGGTAGTCGTAGTTGGCACATATTTAGGGCAACTCGGGTCAAATAAATAAATAATTTGCTGTTTTAAACTTTGGCCACTTTGAAGATGTTTGCATAGGGCCCACCAATTTGTTAAAATGCCCTAACATAGAGGTGTCCCGTCTGATGACAGTTTATTGCAATGTTATAGATATACTATGTAACCTAGTGTAACAGAAACATAAAATATACAGTACTATAACACACAAAAACACCAGCACATATGAAAACCAGGTGGGAGCTAAGTTGCTTTATTTTTGGAGCTCTTTTTATTTTATTAAAGCGGTATTTCAGTCATTTACCTACATTCAGGATAGGTCATCAGTGGTTGATGGTGGGGGTTTGCGACTCTGGGTCCCTGATCTAAGCCCCCGTACTGCAACGGGGCCAGAAGTTTGCATTGGGGTCGGAA
Organism: Eleutherodactylus coqui; assembly: GCF_035609145.1. Taxonomy (NCBI): domain Eukaryota; kingdom Metazoa; phylum Chordata; class Amphibia; order Anura; family Eleutherodactylidae; genus Eleutherodactylus; species Eleutherodactylus coqui. The sequence continues at coordinate 229,235,398 of NC_089838.1, read as the reverse complement.
TTGGAAGCGCTATAAAAGGTATAGCTTTTTACAAGCAAAGCCTTGTATTATACTTTTGGAGTTGGAAGTGTAATACAAGGCTTCACTTCCATTGAAATCAATGGGAGCTATATTTTCTTAGGCACTTCCAGCTCTGACCCCAATGCAAACGGAACTATTAACATCCAGCCCGTTGCAGTGAGTGTAGGGAATGAGATCATATGATCACCAGGGGTCCCAAGTGGCGGATCCTCGCCGATCAACTGCAGATGAACTATACAGAGGATAGGTCATCAGTACTATAAGGGGTTAAATGCTAAGAAAATCCCTTTAAGATAAATATCTTGGATTTTCCCATGATTCCTAAAAGTTCAACTTTTCAGATCAGTAATTAAAATTCCAAATTGGAATACGAACACAAACACACCAGACGTTGCATCTATATTATCCTTTATTTAAAGCTCTGTTGGGATATTTGCTCTGTAATACAAGTGGTATGTTACTTATGTAACTACGTATACAAATTTATATTGTAGCACTTAAGTCTTTTGACGTGTAGTAATATTATGGAATTAGGGCAGGTACATTTTTATAACAAAGTCTTCCTAGCCATTGACTAAACTTGGAGCAAAGTCAACTAAGATAGTCTGAAATAATGCTCAGTTACTCTTGTATCTTTTGTTTAGCAAGATTAATCAGCTAATAAGCACATAGTGACCTATCTCATCTGCGATAAGAAGGCGCCTCTTGGATTGCATTGCTGGTAGCAGTTGGGTCCAAGAGCTACCTATTATCAGAGCCTTGTCTGTGACTATATATTACTCTATAACATAAAACATATAGTTTGCTGACAACATGTCATACTCTTTAAAGACTGTATGTCTGCCAAGTTATCTTTAAGAATAATCAATAGGACAAATCAATAGACAACGCCAATAATTCATATACAATAATAGCCTAACAGTTTATCCTGATTTTGGCTGAGTATCTACATAAGCATTATTAGCCCACAAAGAGTGATAGTAAAAGCTATTTAAAGGAGAAGGTTTCTTTGCCTTTATCTCAGGAGCGCAAAGTTCAAGTCTACATATCTCAGTTAAGCCCCATTTACACACACAGATGATCACTCAAAATTCATCAGAAACTGACAGTTTTGAGTGATCGTTTTATATTAGCAACTAATGGGCTAATCAGCCCATTAGTAGCTAACTAGCTTAATTTGCATGTATTTACAGAACAGCGGGTGGTCTGTTCTCTAAATACATTGCTATTGTTCTCCAGCGGGACAGCTGCTGAAAGAATGTTATCAGCGCTGCCCATGAAGAACTCAGCGTGCCGTCCCTCTTATCAGGGACGGCGGATTTGAAGCTGAGATGAACTCAGCGATGGACGAAAAGTGCACGATAAGTGCATGATGGGCACACATTTACAAGCAACGATTATCGCTCAAAAGATGGCTTTTGAGCGAATTTTGAGCGATAATCGTTGTGCGTAAAGGGGGCTTTATTCTTATTTTGTTCAATTACTTAAGGCACACACATAATATAACTGTCAGCTAAATCAATGCTCAGCCCATAATCTTTACGCCTGACTACACTATGAAAGGGGTTATTCAGGATTCCAAAAAAGGTTGCTTATCGAGAAACTGTGCCAATTTTGTCTATATATGGTATCTGGTATTGCAGAACTGAAATACTCGATACAGCTGAAACGCAATATTGTTTTTGGAAAAAAAGCATACCCTTTTCCTACTTCTAGAATAACCCTTTACATGCATGTTCACTACAACTAAAGTGCATGTCATTCAATAAAGTAGCAGTGAGCAGGGGATCAACTGCTGTCACTCATCATAGCCGCTACATAAATAGACAGAATTCATCAACCAGTAGGCAAGTTATATCTCCTTCTTACCATATCAGTCCTATTATCATTTGAATGATCTGCATAAAAACATTGTGCATCATTTGAGAGAATTACGGATGAGTGTCTACTTTATCTGTTTGTGCTGAATACTTTTCTTTGTGCTGAACTGCTGAACTGAGCTCCCCCTGTCATATACAATACTCAATCTGCTTCATGTGCCAAGATCTGAACTTTCCTGATTGCTTCCTCTACTGCCGGGCCAGCAGCTTGGTACGTATATATGGCGCCGTCTGCTTACTCTCCTATTGATTTTTTTCATGCAACTTACTTTCCACTTGCACATTACACAACTCTAAAACCAACCGACTCACCTAAAAACCATAATGAGTCAGTAGAATGAATGTCAACAGATATCCAAGCTAGTAATATCAGTGGATATACAATGCATAGCTGACTCTGCCTTGATGTCTACAAAGCGATGATGGGATGAAGGGCAGTAAACATGAATTATACATCTAGAAGAGGTGAAATAGGTGCCATTGCTTCTTTCACATTGTCATTAAGATAAAAGTATCATCAATTTTTCTACCATGACATGCAGAACAACAGTATAAGTACAACTAATGTGCAGAATATAGATATATAGAGAGATAGATAGATAGATAGATAGAAGAAAGCAGCACCATACATATGAACAGACAGCAAGGGTGCAAGCCTCAGCACCCCGACTCTGCGTCTTCTTTAATCCACAAAACTGAAGATGGCAGCACTCCAAAGATGATTTTAGTGAAAGCTGGTACTTCATCCACCCATATGTGCAATGCTTCACTCCATACAGAGCCTTTTGAAATCATCTTTGGAGTGCTGCCATCTTATGTTTTTTATAGATAGATAGATGGATAATAACAGTTCAGTTCTGTACATAAAGTATTTTCCCCTGCTTTGAATTAGTAATTTGGGAGTCTTCTTTAAGGGGCTGTTCACACCTCATTTTTCACTACCCCATGTGGTTCTGTATGAATACCCAAATCCGAAATTCAGAATTCAGATGGAATCTCAGGACAGAACCATAGGCTTCCATTTTTCAAATGGAGACTAATAAGGTCTCTGTTTCAGCAGCTTTCTGTCCATTTCTGGCATTTGTTACCATAATATTCTGTACAAATACTGGAAACTAACAGAAACCTGTTCAAACCGGGACCTTATTGGTCTTCGTTTAGGCAGTGGATGTCTATGGTTCTGTCATGGGGTTCCACCTGAATCCTGCGTTTGAGGATTCAGATGGAACCCTAACATGGAATCCCAAGAAGTAGTGAAAAATGAGCTGTGAGCGACCTCTTAGATGGCATCCTGACTTACTATATGCAAATTAAAAGAAGCTCTAATTGTTGCAGCTAATGTACTGTAATTAATACATTTGCGACTTCATCAATAGTTGCATTAAATAGGACGTTTTTACAACTTTTTCTAAGTAAAGTACTATATCTCCCAATAGGCTGAGATGTTAGGAAGGTTAGAAATGCAACAATTTTCATCATGTTTTTAGGTATCTATCTATCTATCTAATATCTATCTATCTAATATATATCTATCTCATATCTATCTTCGTCATAGCTATCTATCTTTCTCATATCTATCTATCTATCTATCTATCTATCTTTCTCATATCTATCTATCTATCTATCTTTCTCATACATATCTACCTATCTGTCTATCTCCTATCTTTCTCATATCTATTTATCTATCTATCTATCTCATACATATCTACCTATCTGTCTATCTCCTATCTTCCTCATATCTATTTATCTATCTATCTAATATCTATCTAATATCTATCTCATATCTATCTATTTCATATCTATCTATCCCATATCTATCTATCTCATATCTATCTATTTCATATCTATCTATCTATCTATCTCATACATATCTATCCATCTATCTATCTTTCTCATATCTATCTATCTATATATCTATCTATCTCATATCTATCTATCTATCTCATACATATCTATCTATCTATCTATCTATCTATCTCCCATCTATCTATCTATCTCATATCTATCTCCTATCTATCTATCTATCTATCTATCTATCTATCTATCTATCTATCTATCTAATATCTATCTATCTCATATCTATCTATTTCATATCTATGTATCTATCTATCTATCTATCTATCTCATATCTATCTATCTATCTATCTATCTCCTATCTATCTATCGATCTATCTAATATCTATCTATCTAATATATATCTATCTCATATCTATCTTCGTCATAGCTATCTATCTTTCTCATATCTATCTATCTATCTATCTATCTATCTATCTATCTATCTATCTAATATCTATCTATCTAATATCTATCTCATATCTATCTATTTCATATCTATCTATCCCATATCTATCTATCTCATATCTATCTATTTCATATCTATCTATCTATCTATCTATCTATCTCATACATATCTATCCATCTATCTATCTTTCTCATATCTATCTATCTATATATCTATCTATCTCATATCTATCTATCTCATACATATCTATCTATCTATCTATCTATCTATCTATCTATCTATCTCCCATCTATCTATCTATCTCATATCTATCTCCTATCTATCTAATATCTATCTATCTCATATCTATCTATTTCATATCTATGTATCTATCTATCTATCTATCTATCTATCTATCTCATATCTATCTATCTATCTATCTATCTATCTCCTATCTATCTATCGATCTATCTAATATCTATCTATCTAATATATATCTATCTCATATCTATCTTCGTCATAGCTATCTATCTTTCTCATATCTATCTATCTATCTTTCTCATACATATCTACCTATCTGTCTATCTCCTATCTTCCTCATATCTATTTATCTATCTATCTAATATCTATCTATCTAATATCTATCTATCTAATATCTATCTCATATCTATCTATTTCATATCTATCTATCCCATATCTATCTATCTATATATCTATCTCATATCTATCTATTTCATATCTATCTATCCCATATCTATCTATCTATATATCTATCTCATATCTATCTATTTCATATCTATCTATCTATCTCATACATATCTATCCATCTATCTATCTTTCTCATATCTATCTATCTATCTATCTATCTATCTATCTATCTATCTATCTATCTATCTATCTATCTATCTATCTCATATCTATCTATCTATCTCCCATCTATCTATCTATCTATCTCATATCTATCTATCTATCTACCTAATATCTATCTAATATCTATCTATCTCATATCTATCTATTTCATATCTATCTATCTATCTCATATCTATCTATCTATCTATCTATCTATCTATCTATCTATCTATCTCCTATCTATCTATCTATCTAATATCTATCTAATATCTATCTATCTCATATCTATCTATTTCATATCTATCTATCTATCTATCCCATATCTATCAATCTCCTATCTATCTATCTATCTATCTAATATTTATCTATCTAATATCTATCTATCTCATATCTATCTATTTCATATCTATCTATCTATCTATCTATCTATCTATCTATCCCATATCTATCAATATCCTATCTATCTATCTATCTATCTATCCCATATCTATCAATCTCCTATCTATCTATCTATCTATCTATCTATCTATCCCATATCTATCTATCCATCCATTCATCCGTCATCTGCTTTAGGAATAACTTTTAAGTATGAAGCGTAATGCTAAAACTGTAAGGAGCTGAAGCCCCCGAGAGCTGACAAGTGTGCAAGGACCCTAAACTCTTTTATGGGTTTAGTTGTTCTTGGCATGCAAACGTTCTGGTTTAGAGCATACAGATGTGGGGGTCTGTCCAGTGAAACAGCTACCAAAGTCCCACCTTGGACATCTATATCTACTCCTTTTATTTTCTGGACTAGAGCAGCTTTCTATAATAAGCAATGGGATTCTGACGCTCAATAGAATAGCAAAGCAAATACAGATGAGTTGTTCTGGGAATCTAATTTTTTTTCTTTTTGTGCTAGTTCTATATACTTCCCCACACATAACTTCTCTGTACTTTCCCAGTCCATAAAATTAACCCTTGCATCCCAATTTTTTAGCATAAGCTGTAATGCATCTACTGTATATGACCAGTATGTTCTCTTTAGTCTTTCTCACTGTATTGTGACTTGTGGCTTGAGTTTAGTGATATCAGCCAAGTGGTGATTTATTTCCTACGTTGTGGTTATGATTTATGACTATAACTAAATGTATTGTATCATAGTGTTAGGGCTTGTTCACAAGAGCGTATTTGTGCAGCCTATTATGCATGTCATTTTTACGTAAGTAATACACAGTGAATAAAACTCAGTGATTTCAATGGGTTCGGTCACATGAAAAAAACCTGCAGCATGCCCAATTTTGTCACATATTATGCACTGCATTAGGCTATTGAAATGAATGGGCCATTGCAAATATGCAGTGAATATGCAGGTAACCTGCGAATTTGCGCAGGAAATCAATGGGCCCTTCTGCGTATTCTTTTGCGTGTGTAATTGAATGTCTGAAATACGCCGTCAATTGCGATTTTCACTGGCATAAGTACATAGTGTATTTACGTGACTCGATACGCCTGTGTGAACGAGCCCTTAGTGTATCGTAAATCCCATGGACAGAATTGCAATGTAAACTGTTTTGGGGGTCTTATTCACATCAGCATTAGCGGTTTCCGTTTTCTCCCTCTGTTTGGGAGTAGGAAAATGGCAACCCTTGGCTGAACATAACTGTCACATGATGGGACGAGCGGCGCTGAATTTACTCCATAGACTGTAATGGGGTCCATTTGGTTTCCACCCATCTGTCCGGCATTTTGCTGGATTTGACAGGATGAAGTAATGTGGCATGCAGCGCTATTTACTCCTGTTTTTCAGCGGCGATGAGGTTAATGAACTCTGTAAGTTAACAACACATAAAATAACTATGATATGTGGATGGAGTTTTCAGCTCTCCATTTATATTTCAGGAATAAGTAGAAATCATAGCCGCAAGGCGGAATTTGACCGGTTTCTGTGGATATACACAAACTATGTAATTGTGAACGATGCATACATAAATGATGTTAACAATCATGGCATTTCTGTTAATGCATAATTAACTTTTTTCATTATCACTACTGTAACATTTCATTATTTTTGACATTATATACTGTTATTATTGCTATTTTATATCTCATGCTACTATATACATGTCTATCAATGCTATACTGAAGGTGATATACAGTATAGCATTTAATAGGATAGTATAACGGGATAGTCTTCATGTAAAGAACATACCAAATTAATGCTTTGAAGTGCGCTCTCTTAGTAAAATATGGCTATATATATATATATATATATATATATATATAGTGCTGACACTGGATCTACCATGGTCTTAGATTGTAGGACGTCACAGAGTAATCACATATTGGGTGCATTTTCTATGTAGGTGAAAAGAAGAAAAAAGAAAGAACAGGCTGTTTGGAATATCTCCTGAAGAAATGCAGTATATATACTCACACAAGTGATTAGACTGGGTGCTTTGTGGTGGGTAGCCGATTTTAACCAGGGAGTCTGCAGGCAACTGTCCAGAGTGCTGAAATACCGGATCGGCTGGTACCAAAGCTAGTTTAGTAAAGACATTAGATCATTGAAATGATAATAGACTCCACCTTATTACAACAAATCAAAGAATTCACTTTGTCATATCAAGTAATTATTCTAAACAGTATTCACCATACAAGTTAATGTGAAATGACATCAATGTAAAGATAGGCATGCGACGTAATCAAGTGAAAAGTGATAAGAGGAGAGTATTGATGGAAACAGATAAGAAGGGTCATGTATAAAACTGAACACTGATGCAGTCCGCGTTATCTATCCAATAAGATGCCAGGCTTTATCCAATGCCAGTGAGAATGTAATGGGCAGCACCAGTACTCCTACATGCCTGCACCCGCTTTAATATAGAAGTGTCAATGTATAATGTGATCTTGAGGAGCATAAATGTGGAAAAAAACCAAATCTGTGACTGTTAGTTAAAGTTCTATTGTAGCAGCACAGATAATTAGTTGTCAGTGAAGCTGGCAGAAAATAGGTGGTCAGTAAAGAGGCTACATGATTGGCGCTGAAGGGAAGTAAAAAATGCGGATGTCATATCCAAGCGGGCTGCGAGATGGAATGAGTAAAACATTATGTTTGGCGTAAATGCTAAGTTAATGTACAAAGTGCCTTGCATGCTAATGGAAAATACAACTTTGAATTATAATGGGCAATAAATTCTCCTTGCTACACAAATGGTAATTTGAATTTAGTTATGGCAAATGATTTAAAATCTGAACATCGATAAGCACATGCACATTACAAAAAGTGCAAGTTGTTGACTTTGAATAAATCGTTCCCAAGTGTGAAATCAACCCTCAAGTGCCCGTAGCTCAAAGACGCCAATGGTGGATTAGATCTTTGGATAATGCCAACTTAAACTTGATTAGATATGGAGTAAGTTTAATAAAATGAATATAGCTAGCAAAAGAGTATATTAATTCCCCCCTTGAAGGCCTTTTGCTATTGATGACCTATCCCCCATCGCCCATAAAACCCCATTAAACATACTTGCCTAAGAATCCTACTTACCCGTTAGTTCTTACTGTTAAATCTGCACTATATAGTAGGATCCTCTTATGTTTCTTGGATATCTTTACAAGCTAGATGCCAAGGGCATCACTAAAATTCATAGGGCCCCAATGCAAAGTTAAAAATTGGCCACCTACCTACTTGACAATGAATTGAACTGTAGTAATACCAACAGCATTGCAACTACTTTTACTTGAACAGCAACCAAAGGATAGTAAATAGTGTCATATATCAGATCTTTTACACAAAGGGAAAATTTCCATGTTTCTTCTCCACATGGATCAAATACGTTTCTGTACCTGAGTCGGCCACCAAAGCCTCTTGGCTGCTATGACTACTGTTGGCTATATCCAGATACTACACTATGTAACATCTCCATCAAGTTCTGTTTACCCATGATTCTCTGGCTTTGAGTACACTGTAAGTTCCAGCATATAATCTTAGCTCTGGTCATCTGGACTCTTTGAACAGTAACTATTATCACTGGACTAAGGGGTGATACTCTCCCAAATAATTGATCAAAAGAGTGATTATGGGCAGCTGCCATCCCAGGTGAACACAGGACCCGACAGGACAAGTGAGCAAGAGTTGCTCACTTGTCGGAGTCCCTTGGTTTTTAGCTCACCTAAAAAACAAGTGACTATCAGCCCATGTAAATAGGCAGTCATTCATCTATGAACTGCCTGTTCACTCTGAATGGAGGAGGGCCGCTAGAAGAGATCTCTGGTGTGTTCTGCTTACATTCAGTAAGTGATTATAGCTTCCGTGTGAAAGTACAGGAGTGCTAATCATTAGGAAGCATGTCAGGCACTTAAGTGCCCAACAGTCGTCCCGTGTAAAGGTTATCTATAGAAAGTCTACAACAAGACACAATCCAATAGGAGTTTTCTGCAGCTTTCTTTTCCAGGCCTTCATGTGTACAGTTGCAGATATGTAAGACTGGGCTCACATATCAGTTGTGACTAGCCTGTCTGGTTAGTGGTATATAGCTGGATAGAAGCATGCTGCCTGCAATGTTCTCCTGTCCAGCAGGGGGAGACATCCAGCATCACAACTCACATCACTGGACACTAAACTGTTCCCATAGAAAAACTGGTTGCGGGAGTGCCATAGATACAGTATGTAGGGGGAAGGGGGGGGGGGGTATATTTGTGATTCTTATTTGTATGAAATGATATTGTAGACTGCTAGATTCTAGATGCTTTGGAAGATACACCCAGAACATTGTAAGGTAATATACACTGAATGGCTACTTTATTAGAGACACCCATCTGGTAGCGTGTTGGACCTCCTTTGTCCTTCAAAACTCTAGCAACTGATTGTGGAATAGATGCCACCAAATGCTCAAATCATTCTGCAGAATTATTGGCGCATGTGGACAGGAGAACTTCTTTTAGTTGCTACAAAATAGATGGAGGTACTGACATGTCCTGAACATCTGACAGGAAGGGTTCATCTATACATGCTGCTTGCACCAAATTCTGACCCTCCTATCAGCATGGTGGAACAGAAATCTGGATTATTCTGACCAGGTGATGTTTTTCTACTGCTCGATAATCCAAGTTTTGAACTCTTACGCTCACTAGAATCTCACCTTTCTGTTTCTCTTAGACAAGTATTAAGGTCAAACTGCTCGTCTGCTATTATAGCCCAGCCGTACTAAGGAACCATGGATTCTGTGGCCGCACATGTTAGTTGGAGCACCAGTGATCTATTTGGCTGCAGTTTGCGTTACTGTGTGCTGCCTATTTACTAAAAACGATTCTTCACAACCTCCTCCGACCCCTTTCATCAACAAGTAGTTTAAATCCAGAGCTTCCCCTTTCGCCAAATGTTTTTCCTCAATCACACCATTCTCAGTATACTCTTGACTCTGTTGCATAAGAAAACCCTCCAATTTTTTTTAAATTGCTTGATTTTCCCTGCTAATGCAGACTGACACTGAGACTGATCCATACAAAACTTGCTTACATGCTTTTATGCTGCCCTCCGGGGTCGTATGTCTAATTTCCCCACAGTCAAGTGCCACTCATGAAAGAAGGCAGGTGTCTTTAATAAAGGACCATATGTGTGTGTGTGTGTGTATATATATATATATATATATATATATATAACGATTTGTAATAAAGATTAGTGCTTGCTACAAAGGGGTAGAATCTTGTTGCCTGTGCATACACTTTGACTACAATCAATTGGACAATTAGTAACCTTGCTGTGAAAAAGCAGTGTAAACATTCATGAACTACCACATAAGCAGCGCATTGCTGTACAGTGTGTATACGTACGTGTATGAGTGTGTCTATACATGTACAGAGGAGTGCAAGGAAATTGCATCTCATGCTCCATTCTGTGTTCAGTACTGAAAACAAGAAGCAGCATAAAACCTCTGTGAGCAGCTGTAAATGGAGCATATGATGCAATTTTTTTGCGCGCCTCTGTATGTGAGTGTGTATAGGCCAAATATTTATATATTTGCCAATAACGCCGGTTATTTTTTTCTTTTATTAAAGGATTAGGGCTCTTTCAGTCAACCTTTATTTGCACAAGTATTTGTACGTGCAAAATTTGCCAACGCAATACGCAGAGAATACAAACCCATGGATCTCAATGGGTTCCTTTTCATTTCTGTATTTTGCACGCATAAAAATATAGGACCTGCTCTATTTTCCTGCGTATTTGTGCACCAAGGGCCCCATAGAAGTCTTTGGGAGGTGCGCAAATGCATACACAATATGCGTGCAAATGCATAATACATTGCGCAATTCAATGAAAAAAGAACACATCTGGACCTCATTAGGCTAAATAGCCTTTTAAATCATAATGGTGAGGTTTCGCGTGTGCATATAAACAGGCCCTGCGTGCGCAAGAAGTACAGAACTATGCACTCATTTACTTCATCAACTTGCTCAATTGCACATATGGTCGTCTAAAGCCGCCCTTAGTATTGATAAATAGCATATAGTATATCCTGCAAAAAATAAAACTCCTTTTACATGGCACAATTATCTTGCAAACCACTCGTTTTATCAAGCGGTTTGCATGATAATTGTCCAGTGTAAAGGCCCATTTACACGCAACGATTATCGCTCAAAATTCATTCAAACAGCTGAAAGTGAGCGATAATTGCTACATGTAACGCGGGCAGTCACGTACAATTTGCTCACTTGTCGTTTAGCGCTGGTTTTTAGCCGGCATAAAGATAGTCGGCAGGCAGTTCAAAATTCATTCCGTTCGAATGGAAATCATTCAGTCTTTTGAGTGGCTGGAGGACTTGAAGGGAGTAAACAATGTACTCATTGTGTATGCATTGCATACACAATAAGTGCATTGTTTACTCATGGCAGGAGAAGACAATGGAATCCTGCTGATCAGATAATCCCTAGCATAAACATATGCCCACCTGAGCAAACAACTAGTTCTACTTCTACTAAAGTTTACTATAGCTAATGAAGGAAATACGTCATCTGTAAGGGTAATTTTCGGCAAAAAAGTTGTTAATTCATTCAGTCATTCAGCAGTTTAAGCGATAATCATTGCGTGTAAATGGGGCTTTAGGCCTGTTTCACACGGGCTACAAAATCGCCTGATTTTGTAGCGATGTGACATAACTACAAAACGCATGTATGTGAAGCCCATGGTTTCCAACGGGATCTTTCACATGAGATGTTTTGTAGCCTGAAAGAACCCATTGGAAACCATAGACTACACATACATGCGTTTTGTAGCAATGTTGCATTGCTACAAAATCGTGCAATTTTGTAGCCATGTGAAACAGGCCTAAATGCATGCGGTGAAAGACCGATCAGATTAGATCTTTCATGTAGACCATAAAATCATCTTTGGTGTGCTCCTATGTGCCTGTGTAATCAGACAGTCCATCTACGAACGACTGCCGGCATACTGTGAATGGTGGCAGGCTGGAACGATGCCCATCCCACTCCGCCTCCATTCACTGAGCAATGATCACTCCTGTATGAAAGCACAGAAGCGATTATCACTGGGATGGCTGTCAAGTACTTCAGTCCCCGACAGCCGTGCCATGTAAAGGGGGCTTTAGCCATCTACTGCCGCTTCTATTATGTCATTGGTTGATAATATTATCTGTTTTGCATGAGACATTCTGAAAGTCTCTGCAGGAACGTGATCAGTATGAAACGGCATTTGAAAATATCTCCAACTGCTGTATCTCATTTAGATAAACATTAACTCTGAGCAAATGTGGCAATGCATTAAATGGTTATAAATCAATCAGCCTACAAGGACACTGACAATCTACCAGTCACAGGTGGAAGACTTTTCTCTGGATTCTGCTGGATTCCATAGCTGATTCCTTTATTGCTGAGTTGCTCTTCCGTAAACCAATAATAAGACTATATTCTGCCTATATGCACATTAAGGGGAGCTTATTCAATCATCTGAGTGGACACATTTCTGTTTTCTAGCCCCAACTATACGAATACTCTTCCACTCTTATATACTTTAATCAGTTCTTTCTGAAACGTAACCATGTTCAGCTGCCAAAAGTAGCCGGAATCTATTGAATTTCCTTGGATGGTTCTTTCATACAAATTGTATCCCAGCAAAGGAGGATCTTCTTGTCCATAGAAGTGGTCATCTAAATGCCCTCTGTTGCATACAATCCAAAAATGTAAAAACCTACATATACTCTGTAATGATTGTATTTTTGCTGTAAAGGAAATCCAGTCCTCATGCAGTGACGCCTTGGTGGGTTTATACACAATAGCTAATCTGAGTACGCAGCGCTGCAATGTAAAAGCCTGTTGTTTTCCTAAATTGATAGCCTACTGTTTGCTCTTAAACACAAGATGGAATGTTTTCTTGACCAACTATATCTGACATCCAGATTACTAACTTTGTTCGCTATGTAATGGTTTCAACCTATACCGCTGCTTAGAATTGTACCACTGTTTTTTTGTTTTGTTTTTGTTTTTCCAATTTTTACTTATTCTGCTAAAAAAAAACTAATAAAAATTAAATGTTTTTTAAAAAAGGGAATAGAGTAGCGGGTATTTAGTAAAAAATGAGATACCTTTCAGATTTTGTATTTTGTCTTAACAGTTAATATATATGGTTTTGTCTACTAAATTAGTAGTAAAAGGTTTAGAGGGTTTCGGAACTTTGGGGATTTTTTTCTATTGATGACCCATATTTAGTATAGGTGATCAATAGTTGATCGGCGGGGGTCTGCTGCTCTGGATCCCCGCCGATCAACTGATTCTGGCACTACTGTCACTATAGACAGCATAGGAAGCTGATCACGCATCTATACTGCAGCAGCCCAGATTGATAGTGAAGACACAGTTCTCATTAAATTTAATAGGAGCATCACCTGCATCACCGAAATTAGCTACTGCAATACGGACAGCACAATCAGCTTTCTGCATTGTCTGTACTGACAGTGAGCCGCAGACCCCCACCCATCATCTATGGATGAGCTATACTGAGGATAGGTCATCAGTAGTAAAAGTCCCCAAACTCCTGGACAACCACTTTAAGGGATAAGCATTAAAGATGGGATATGATGGAAGATTGTCTTCAATTTTCACTTCTGGCATACTTTTCAATGTTTTACTGGTATGACAGATGTTAGGTAGGCATCATGTAGCTTGTCAGAGTTGGGATTCTTCAGAGAACTGAATTAATGGGCATGTTTAATGAGTTATGGCAATTAAAAAAAACATTTTATATAATACATTCTTAGAATGATAGATGCTGACAGGGCAATTTGCAAGGGGTCTGCCAAGGGCTTAGGGGCAATTTCCCTCTTGATGTGTTTCATATTTACAGATGAGAGCAAGAAAATGATTAACTCTTTTTTGGAGACTAAATTGCCGCAGCCCTGATTATATAGCAAGACGATAAAGTGCCGTTTACATGGCTGACTCTAGATTCCTGGATTTCTATCATATCAATGTTATTTCAACAACTTCTCAATCATTTCTAATCAATGCACCTGTCGGGGTAGCAGATGTGGACCCACTGTGCCTCCGAACTGATTTCACTTAGTGCTAGAATCCAGGGCTGGACTTGGGGAACCCTGGTGGTCACCCTTTAATCCCACCAATCAGGATCTGGTCTTCACTGCAGAAAATCCCAGACTGTTGCCTCAAAAATAGTTTTGGTCAGGATGCAGATGACACAACTTGGTAAGGTTTTACTGTAACAAGGTAACGAGGGTGTAGACAGAGACATGGTCATGGGTCACCGCCGAGGTTGGTACAGCTGCAATTCCTGCATAACTGAGGATCAGGGCAGGCGGCAAAGTAAACATGGTCAATATACAAGCCAGGATTGGGAGTGCAGAAGTCAGGAAAAGCTGTGTGGGACAGGCATGGATTAAAAACTAGGACAACAGGCAGTACAGTAGAAACCTTAGCACTGTATAGAAGCTGCCCAGGCACTCTTTAGTCATAGGGAGCCTAAAATAAGGCAGGAACCATTAGGATTGGCTTAGGGCGGAAAAGCTGGGTGCAGATGCTGGCCTTTTAAGAGGTGGACCAAGCATGTGCAGAGAGAAAGGGCAGACAATAGTGGCTGTAGCATCTATATCCAGGGACATAGGCAGGAAACACGATCTCTAGCGGGAGGCGGTGAGGGAAGTCAGCGGCCATGGTCCCAATACATGACAGTGCTATTCTGTGTTTGTCTCCTGATGCCATAACTTATCTTATGATAACCTGTTCCATCATTAATGGGTCAAGCAGTGTAAGGGTGTTGGAGCAGAGAAGGATATGACATAGAAGGGACACATATTGTGTCTGATATGAAATATTAAAGGTGAGATCAGTGATGTTGTCATTTTATATTATGTAATCACCCGAACGAATAATGACTGTTATTGATGTCTGCAAATCGGATCCACCTCACAAAACACCATAAATAAATCTAGAGTTGGATAGAGTGTAGTTTAGGATCATTCCTGCCGTCCTCAACTATCTCCAGTTAAAACCCCAAGAATTAGGATTCACTATGTTTAAAGCTTTGTGTCATCAAATGCCCTATTGTTTAAATCAGGTTTTTATGTTAAACTTATTTTGTTGATTTGGAGATTTAAAAAAAAATAAAAATTCAATGTCACAATGTATATTTTAAAAAAATCTATAATCCTGCACTGCAGATTTCACACTGACCACTAAACCTAATACTACTCTGACACTTCCTGTTCTGTAGAGAAAACTTTTCAGCAGTCATCTCATTATCATCACTGGTAGAATTACGATGAAAGCCAATACCTATATGTAGATAACACAGGATTCCCCCTCCACAGTGAGTGATGATCACAGTTTATCTACTCCTCCCTGCACAATGACCTCACTTGTCACAGAACATGTCTCCCATAGAAGTTTATGGGTTCCCTCCTGTCCATTATATGAATGGTATTTGATTTCTGCTGCAAAGTATGTCTCTAAATAGTCTCAATTGCAGTTCAGGAAAGATGCAACCTCCATAGTCATGCACAGAGACCATAATACAAAATCTACAATCTAAAGATAAAAACAGATTCAAGTGGAATACGTTTTCCTGGTTTTAATCAGTAAAAATATATAGGTGATACATTTCCTTTAATCTTGCCATACTCCACATATCTCATTCATAAAAGTCAAGGCAGCTGAGTTATGGGAAGTTCCTTGAAAAGGTTCTTACACTAAAAAGCTGTTATAACTATCTTATGGGGGGGTCCACTATTCCTAGTCCTAGTCATGTACAACTGGTTTGGCCAATCAACCATGTGATTCGAGTTGGGAAAAGTGAGAGCTTCCTTGCTGCTAATCCCCAGGAGAAACAATACATTGAACAGGTTCAAGTCTATCCTGTCAGATCCTTCTTTACCCTAAGAGAAGGTGAAAGTCAATGGGGGTTGATCCCATACACATTATATTGTCAGCAGATGTCATTTAAGTTGACACAATCTTAACAATTTACATTTGCCTGTTTCTACATGGACTCTTTTGCATAGATGTTTGCATCTGTCATAAGGGATGGACATATGCACTGAAGGACTATTTTACTAAAGTATTAGCATGTTCAAACTACTGTGGCCTTCCCAATTTAGGTAAGCTATACTATTTAAACGTACATCTTCAGGTATCAGGCACATTAGTTGAGTCATTCTCCACATTATTACTCCACCTTTACTAGCCTAAACTATTAATACCTGACAGCAAGTGTTCATTGATTAATGCTGCTTGCTCCCAATTCTGACCCTCCAATTAGCATGTTGGAACAGAAATTTGGATTCTTTGGATGATGTTTTTCCACCGCTCAGTGATCCAGTTTATGCCATCTTTTGTCCACTGGAGTTTTGCCTTTCTCTTTCTCTTAGCACTGGCACTCGAACTGGTCATCTGCTGTTATAGCCCATCTGTGCTAAGGAACAATGACATATTTCCAACACTGGTCTTTCCTCGGCGGATGATGCACCTAATACATGAGGGGCTTACACCAGGTCCAACCTGGAGTACATTTCTGGCATAATTTATGTCAGTTTCTCCGGTTGTAAATTATGCATAAACCTGCCGGTTCAAGGTGGCCATGCCCCTCCCCCCCCCAACAAGCCCCGCCAACTTTGTGCAAAAAAGCTAAAAGGGTTGCAAATTTTCGCATGAATGGAACTTGAACAAAAATGTGCAACTTTTTTACACCGGAATCCTGGTAAAAGCATTTATAAATGTCCCCCAATGACAAGTTAGTTAGAGCACTGACATTGTATTCAGCTGTAATTTGCTTGACTTTGCACTGCCTGTTCATCAGAACTATTCTTGACATCCTTCTCTGATCCATTTTGTTGAGTTGCTAACATCCACAGGATCCCCTTCTAGAATTATGTCTATGCCATATTTGAAATCACTCAGATTGCTTGATTTTCCCATTCTAATGTGGATTGATTCACACTAAAATTGATTGAAGGAAAACTTAATTTTATGTTGCACACTGCAGGGTCCCATGTAAAATTTCCATACAAGGAAGCTCCAATCATGAAAGCGCAGCTGTCTCCAATAAAGTGGCGATTCAATGTATGTCACATATTTAAGCTTCAGGCTGCCTTCTCATATGGTAGAATCACTGCGGCATAACACAGCATAGAACCCACAGCAAATTCGTGGTGGCCAAATACATACTTCAATGGTGCAGATTTGGCCACGTTTTTGCTTGCAGGACAGCTGCGGAATTTAACCCTTGTATTGCAAGGGTCGAAATCTGCAGCGAGGTTCCACAGCATAATTAGACATGCTGCGGAATTAGCATCTGCAGTGTTTTTCAAGAATGCTGTGGATTCGCTGTGAAAAATATCCGCACCTTCGTGAAGCAGATTTTGCAAATCCCCTCCAGATGGCTTATACTGTAGACGCTTATTCTGCAGCATTTCCGCCACATGAGATGGCGGTCTTAGTGCTTCTTTATTTCCTCTTGTTTTTTGCATTTTGAATAACCAACCTGACTTACTCGTTGCGCTTCCACGTGTCATACTTGGTGAAGACAAGATGAGACAAGTAGAGATGCTTTATACGGGAAACCACAAAGTACAAGTACACTGTAATAATTTCTCTGTGTACGAACTAATGTGCACTGAAAATAAAGGTATTATGAATGGCAAGGGTAATGTCTAAATGCGGTTTTACTGTAAGGCCTCTTGATATAGTATTCTAACAATCATTTAAATGCTTTATTGAACTGCCCTGAAGCATAAATTGAGTTTATGAATTAGAATTAGTTGTGCAAATCACAAGATCTACCTGTAATTTATTGGAGCTGATGTCTTCCTAGCAGAGAAGGGAATATGTAGCAGCGGCTTGCCTGGCAGTGGAGTCCAGTGCACATACTGCAGAGGTTTGAGCTGGAGAATTAAATAAGCAGCTTTATGTAAATATGGAAGGTGGTCATAGGGTCTGTGGAAGGGTAACAAGTGTAATTAGCTGCTGCTTATAATTTGAGAGGCAGCCTGGAAGGTGTCAAGACCTTAATATAGGTTCTTCGTAAGTATCAATTCCTCGTCTGGAGTTTTATTGCAAGCTAGTAACCCTATAGGGGCGTTGAGAAGCACTAAGGTGAATAGCAGATTTAAACTAATCTATCAAATGTAGAAAAGCATTGATTATGTTTTTTATATCCATTTGCATTTAACAGAAATGTCTTTACCGATGACATCATAACTGTCCAGTGGTTTAATATGTGGTATTAAAATGATGTATTATTGTCTAACTATTCCCATTTTCATAATGACAATAGTTAACGATGCAATCAGAATAGATGATCATTAATAATTACCACTGTATTCAATTGTGTTCCATCCATTATTGATTGGCTACTAAATAAGCGGGATTGTAACATTAATTACTAATCCAATGAGAAAATACATGTATGGAAATGTACACAGACAATGTTTGCAGCAGTTAGAAGGATTTTTCCCAAGGGCTGTGTATGCTCTTTTAATAACCAATGGGGACCCAATAGTTGGAAATATGGTCGAATCGGGAGAATTGATCTGTGTATGGCTGGTTGAAATATCATTTTGGAAAACGCAGTGTTAAATGCAAATGCGTGGGAGCCCTCGGAGTACATACACACAGGCAATTAAAAAGTTGCGCCTGAGACTCTCGTCCGTGTGCTATCCAATGTGCTAAACGCAGTACTTTGATATGTGCTATTCTCATCTGAAATTCGGACAGGAATAGGACATGCTAGGATTTTTGTTACTCGGACTATCATTCAAAAGAGTGGGTCCTATTTCCATCTAATTTTTGGACTGATTCTTCGGTCCAAAAATCGGAGAAAAAATCTTTCATGGGCATGTACCATTAAAGGGCTTATCCAACAAAAATATTGTTTATAGGTAAATCCAGCCCATAATTCTAAAACATTTTGCATTTTTGCTGTGTTCACATGGTGCAGAGTTGCTGTGGATTTCAGTGGTTGAAATTCCACAGGACATCCGCTACAAATCCACAGCACTAAATTCACACCATTTGCTTTGGTGTGGATTTCACCTTATTTGAAGAGGTGGAATTGGGAATGCAGATTCACTGCAACTAATTGATATGCTGCTGATTTAAATTCTGCACTGCCTGTCAATTTCCACGCAGATTTTTTCCACAGCATGGGAAGAACATTTTGAAAATCTCATTCACATTGCTGCTACCATAAATGCTGTGGATTTTCCATGCTGACAATAGATGGAAGATATTCCAGGACTAATATTAGAATAGCACCACCTGCTGTTTCTACTCTGTGTGCACATCAGTAATTGTTCCTAGGTGGTCACAGTCCTGCAGTCTTGCTTCTCTGCAGTAACGCTGTCACACTCTATTTATACTTGTTCAGCATCTCTTCTGACATCAGAGCAACTTCAGAAGCAGCAAATTACTGAACCAAGAACCCCTCTACATACTCAGAGGAGCAGAGAGGGAGAAGCAAGACTGAGCATGTGCGACCACCTTGGAACAATCACTGAGGTGGAAAAGAATAGGAATAGCAGGTGGCACTATTCTGGTATTAGTAATGAATCAGGGGATATAAGCATTTTTTTGTGGGACAACCCATTTAAGGTTATGTTCAGGAATACCTAGAGAAAATTTGCAGTATTTGCAGCACAAGCCATTTGGATGGAATTGACATGTGGTACAAATTTTAAATCTTCAGCATGTCATACTGTGGCAAATTTCCAACAGACTTGCTGCAGATCTGTTCCATGGAAGATACACTTACACTTGTGTTAGCTTGGTTGCTATTGCTTTTTGAGGTTCAGGCATACTGCCCTATTCTATCCACAAAAACTGCATTCCTGATGGAAACCTAATAGACCTATTATAAGTGAGTTAGGTGAAAAAAATAAATGGCTCCTAACAGATCTTATATGATCATAGTAAGGGCTTATTCACAGGAACATATATAAGCTGCTGTTTTCACAGCCGACCGATATACACAACCATCTGAGCTGTCTTCCCCTTCCCTCCCCATCACCAACTCTCTGCCTCTCTCCTCCCCTCCGGCGGTTGGCAGTGGGAGGGGGCGGGTGGAGTGGGGCTCAGCTTTGCCCCCCCACCCCTCTCATTGATAGCTGCGGGGAGGGGGGGGGAACTTAGCTCCATTCCTGCCCCACCCATTGCAAACAGCCAGAGAGGAGGAGAGAGGCAGAGAGCCGGTGAGGGGGAGGGAAGGGGCTCAGATGGTAGCGCATATCAGACGGCCGTGAAAACGATGACCAATATACGCTTCTGTGAATAAGCCCTAAAGCTAATAAAAATGAAAACTGTGATGCCAGTGAACACAGCCTGTATATATATATATGACATTAAAAGTGAAGGTAGGGCTCTTGGTGTCACATACATGACCACGAAATATGACAGACTACACCTGTTATTTTATATGTTGTAACAATTAATATAACAACACACCAAAATCAAGAAGTTACCATAGCTATATGATTTTCATCTAAGATTTGCATGTGCAATACGTAGTGAATAGAACCCATTGATTTCAATAGGTTTTTTTCACATAAGTGTATGCTCTATTTCTCTGTGCATTTGTACACGGAAAGATTGAACTAATTACACTAACTGCCCATTTGAATGAAAGGAAGCACAATCTGAGAAAACACAAAGTACAGTAAAACACACACACTTGCAAATACACAATGCCCATTGTGCAAATAAACGGGGCAAATATGCGGGTAAATGTGCTCACGCCCATGTGATACTGGCCTTAGCCCGCCTGCTGACGGCCGGGTCAGATCCCGCTGTGAGAATTCTCGCAGCGAGATGCGGACTCGTGCCCCTGCACAGCCGTGAGGCTTACCCACCCCCGACGCCTTTATTCTCTGCTATGCGCCTGCTGATGGCCAGCCGGCGCATGCACAGAGAGGAGCCGGCGCGTCACCACTGACATTTCTTTGCGGGCCTCCGCAAGACCCGTACAGAAATAGAACATGCCGCGATTTGTTTTCAGTGTGTATTTTCACACGGACAAATCACGTCCATCTGCCTAGGATTATGTTTTCTAATGCAATCCTATGGCAGCAGCCATGGGCGGAAATTCTGTGGGAAATCCCGCTGCAGAATTTCCACCTGTGTGCAGGGGGCCATATACTGAGAAAAGTCATATTGCCTTGTATCTGAAAGTTTCAAAGTGTTTTCAAGTGTTCCTAAAGAAAGTTGAAAAATAAACCAGTGTGTGTATCTAGACTGACAGTAAATGTTTATCAATGTCCTTCTATATTTAAACACAATGTATCCATTACTTTACATTTCTGTCTCTCTAGAGGAAATGATCAGTCAGAGCACCATAACATTTAAAAACATAAAAAGGTCTCTTTATGGGAAATACCCTGAAAAAAAAAGAAATAGAAAAGTGTAATCAGAAAGTCTAACATCTTTCAAATGTGCAAAATGCACAATGGAAGCAGTGGATGGCGAAGGAAGGAGACATCTGATCGGTTATTATGATGTCAATGGGAATTTAGCATGTCAGTGAATAGATTTCTTTCTGCTATTAAGCTGGATTTTACATAGGTATCGCATGGAGAATATACATCAAAACAATGAAATGCACGGCTCAATCACAATGTGAGCAGGTCAGAGACATCCACTGGACCTGGTTAACCTGGCAATGGGTCATAAGAAACTGTCAGGACAGCCAGAGGTGTAACTTGAAGCTGCTGACCCCAATGCAAAATCTGTAAGAGGGCCCCCACCTCCAATTATAATGCTTCATTCGTAGTAGTGGTCTCCTTATATAGGGAAGAGAGATCTTGTGGACCCCCTAAGGGCTATTTCACACACGATTGAGTAGTCTGCTGCAGTACATTCCACCATGTGAAAAAATCAGTACAAAAATCCACATATCTATATATTGATGTAGAATTGAATATGTCACAATTCTGCTGGAAATTTAGTGTCAAAATCCGCATAGACCTGTAGATTTCGGTGTGGATTTTCAAAGTGGAATATACTGTGTAAAGCCACCCTTAGGCTATAGATCATAGTTATATTATACTCATTATATCTGCACCACTATGTACAGCTAAAGCCTCCTTCACACGACCATATGCATTTTTACATTTGCTCGTATGCACCATATAATCGTATGTATAAAGATTTGACCCAGTGCTCAGTGCACTAGCTCCAGTCCCATCCAGCCTCCTCCCCTTGCAGAGAGGGGTAGCGTATATCGACCGGGCGTGAAAACCCAACCAATATACGCCCATCTGAATAAGCCCCAAGGCTGGATTCACATGGACTAGCGCGATATTGATCCAAGAAACTTGGACCAATATCATACTTTTAAACGTATGATTTTCCCTGTGATTACAATGCATTTTGTGAAGAAGATGCATCACCGCACATGCACGTTTCCCACTATAAAAATCGCTGGTATTTTAATTTAAAAAAATTAAATATTGTGATTTTTTTGACTCCCATAGAAAAGAATTGGCAATATTGCCCCCCCCCCCAAAAAAAAAAATAACATGCTATGATTTTTCTATTTCGCAGCACCAATGTGAGAAAAAAAATTGGCACATGTTAATAGACTCATTGCAAATAATAGGTTGCATTTCCGTGCAAGTTTTGTGCATCTTGTGAGAGATAATCGACCAAACAGACAGGTTTATCTATGTACTTGACCATTTGATAATATATACAGTTAAAATACAAAGTCTAACTGTTGAAAGGTATCAGTCAGGAGAGGGGTACCAAAAGAATTCCAAGACATTACATATACTATGGAGCACAGTGAAGACGGTCATCAAGACATACATTAAATTTGGCACAACAGTAACATTACCAAGAAATGAACATCCCTCAAAAATTGCTGAAAAAACAGAAGAAAATTGGTCCAGGAGGCTGCCAAGAGGCCTACAGCAACATTAAAGGAGCTGCAGTAATTTCTGGCAAGTACTGGTTGTGTAGAGCATGTGCCAACCATCTCCCCTATTCTTCATATGTCTGGGCTGTGGGGTAGGGGGGCAAGACGGAAGCCTTTACTGACAAAGAAAAACATCCAAGGCCAGATATGTTTTACTAAAACCTACAAAAGTATGCGGGAGAACATGTTATGGTCTGATGAGACCAAGGTTAAACTTTTTGACCATAATTCCAAAAGATATGTCTACAACAAAGGCAATATTGTGCATCACCAAATCAAAACCATACACACAGTAAAACATGGTGGAGGCAGCATTATGCTTCGGGGCTGTTTTTCTGCTGCTGGAACTGGGGCTTTAGTCAAGGTGGAGGAGCATTCTGAACTGTTCCAAATATCAGTCCATTTTGGCACAAAACCTTCAGGTCTCTGCTGAAAAGCTGAAGATGAAGACGAATTTCACCTTTCAGAATGACAACAACCCAAATCAGACCTCCAAATCAACAGAAGAATGGCTACACCAGAAGAAGATCAATGTTTTGGAATGGCCAACCAGACCTCAGGTCTGCATCCCATTGAAGATCTGTGGGTGACCTGAAGAGGGCGCTACACATGAGATGTCCTGGTAATCTGACAGATTTGGAGTGCCTTTGCAAGGTAGAGTGGGCAAAGATTGCCAAGTCAAAATGTGCCATGCTGATAGTCACCTTCCCAAAAATACTGAATGTCGTCATAAAGTCAAAGGGTACATCAACAAAGTATTATTTCTATGGTGTCCATATGTATGCAACTACATTATTTTAGTTTTCAGGTTGTCTTCAATGGAATTGTACAGATAACGGGTCACATTGAAGGTAGAAATACATCTGTTTTTTAACATGACTAAAACCTGGCATTTTAACAGGGGGGTATATACACTGTATAGATGGGTGCATATAATTGTAGGGATGTTAGATTATTTGATAGACCGGTTTATGTGCTACAGTTTTCTCTTGAAGTACATCATTTGCTTCTAGCCACAGTATTTCTTGTAAAGCAATCCTTTTCATCCGATGTGCATTGTTGCCGTAATTATTGCTGCTTATAACATGATCTTTTTCCGTCATTGGCAGAATAATAAATTATCCTTCCAATATCAGACTATAATTTGAAATAAAAATGTGTTTGCATTGCGCCGCGGCAAGTAAGCACTTGTATGTAAACACACAAGTAATCCAAAGGACCTTTGCACCAGCCCTAGCATATGTGGATACTTTCCAATCTGGCTGCAGCAGCCATTTGTTTTAGCCATCACCTTTGGCCCGCAGGTCCCTGCTCAGCGTTGTGTTGCAGACCCTAACGGCAGTGTAAGGGTTAATCTGCGGAGTTGTGTCCTCGCTGGGCTAGATGTCTGCTGTACAAAGGGAAACCAGGTTGTCAAGGAAACCATCTCTGGGCTCCGATGATAGATACCGTTGTTTATAGTTATTTCACAACATGAATTATCATATGTGTCCACCGAACATGGATTAAGTGCGCAGAATCACCGATGTTCTCTTCTACGTAAGGAAATCTTGCAAGCAGAAGCAAAATTCTTGGAATAATTAGCAATCCTGTCCCTCTTGTGCTGTGTACAATAGATTCATGGTGACCACCTTCTTCTCACCTCAGGTCCCCTGTTATGTCTTCATGTAGCACGGCCAACCTATATTTGACACTGCAAACTTCATAGGCATTCAACGAAAAGGGGGAAATAGTTTTCTATTGTAGCGGGTGAACGCTAATTAATTTTATATTCTTTAATGTAATCGAATGATTTCCTTCCAGTCAATATAGTCCAAAAGTGAAGGTATTATATTGGACTCATTAGGATATGTTTGGTTAAATAGAGGAGCTGATACTAGTTCCTGAGTGTCATTGCACCCATTGTACATTATCCTCCCACCCTTTACTGCAATGCTGGCGTTTATTTGCTGACAGACTGTGCGCCGGAATGCATCGCCTCTTAGTATCGGCCTTGGTGGGTGGGGGGTCTGGAGGTGAAGGACCTCATGAGCTTGCAGCAGATTTATCAATGTTACCTCTGCTCCTATAACAATGTGTACTTCATGAAAAGGGAAGCCACATCTTGGAGTAACTTCATGAGTAAATTACGAAATTACTTTTCAATGTTACTGAGAAGGTCCGCTGTTTAACCCTTTATGAGCAACTTCTTGATGCCCTTATATAAAGAGTCAGGCGGTGTTTGTAGCTGCTTAATATAACATAATTCCTGTTGAGATGATAAAATACAGGAATATTCAGATTCCCTGCAGTTGCATTTTCAGCATGTAGGCAGGCTACAGGCAGTTTTATGTCTTTAAAGGGGTTGTCCCGCGCCGAAACGGGTTTGTTTCTTTTTTTTAACCCCCCCCCCCCCCCTGTTCGGCGCGAGACAACCCCGATGCAGGGGTTAAAAAAACAAACCGGAGAGTGCTTACCTGAATCCCGGCGGTCCGGCGTCTTCATACTCACCTGCTGAAGATGGCCGCCGGGGTCTGCTCCCTCCGTGGACCGCAGCTCTTCTGTGCGGTCCATTGCCGATTCCAGCCTCCTGATTGGCTGGAATCGGCACGTGACGGGGCGGAGCTACACGGAGCCGGCATTCTGCACGAGCGGCTGCATTGAAGAGAGCAGAAGACCCGGACTGCGCAAGCGCGGCTAATTTGGCCATCGGAGGCCGAAAATTAGTTGGCACCATGGAGACGAGGACGCCAGCAACGAAGCAGGTAAGTATAAAACTTTTGATTACTTCTGTATGGCTCATAATTAATGCACAATGTACATTACAAAGTGCATTAATATGGCCATACAGAAGTGTATAGACCCACTTGCTGCCGCGGGACAACCCCTTTAATATGGAGTCTATACAGCCTGCTGATAGACATGTATGATAAAAGCCAGCATACAGAGGCGTAACGTGAAGCTTCTGGGCCCCAATGCAAAACCTGTAACAGAGACCTCAACTATAATGCTTTATTCATAGTACTGGGCTCCCTATATGGAGAAGAGAGGCCTTATGGGCCCCCTAAGGCTCCTTGGCCGGGGTGCAACTGCATCCTCTGCATCCCCTATAGTTACGCCAGTGCCAGCATATTATTATGAGGGCTACATAGCAGCTGAATGGAGGCTATAATGCTATAGTATTCCCTATATTCCTTGATACAGCGCTAAGATGCTATCACTGATTTCTTTAAGTTAGTACAGACATGCTTTATATCCACCTGTGTATCTGCTAGCAGGGGAGACTGGGAGGAAAATCAAGCAATCTCAAAAGTGATCAAAGTTATGGGAAAAACAGACATGATGATATTAGATATAAATGGATGTCTTTTGAATGTTAAAAATCTCTTGATTCTTGATGGGAGCTGGCTTTTATAAATGTATCATTACATATATAAGGACCCATAGGCTGGGTTCACACAGGGCGGATTTGCTGCGGTTTTGCCACGGTTTTTCCGTTACAGTTTTGCCGCAGAAGAAATGCTTTTGCGGCAAAACCACTTCAAAGATTAATTTTGGCTTGCAGATTTTCTTGCAGAAAAGTCCGCAAGCGGTTTTTACTTTTTGCCGCGGATTTTGGTGCGGATTTTGCTGCGTCCATAGAGGTCTATGGATGAAAAAGCGCTGCGGGAAAGACAGAAGAATGGACATGCTGCGTCTTTGAAAACCGCTCCGCAGTTGCACTTCCGAACTGCGGCTGTGCGGAAAAAATCCTCCCTGTGAGAACAGCTTTTTTGCAAAACTCATTTGTGCTGCATTGCACTGCAAATGCAGCGGTTTTGCCGCAGTGCAGATATGCAACGGCAGTCCGCGGCAAAACCGCAGCAAATGTGTGAACCCAGGCTTAGGGTGCTTTCACATGGGGGGGTATTAGCTCACATTATGTACCGCAAGATGCAGTAAATTCTGCATCAAAATACACAGAACTACCTAAAGATTTTGATGCGCAATTGAAAATGGCTTAAAACTGCCTGCAAGTTTGCATTAGAAATCTTCAGATAGACCTGCAGAGTTTGTTGAATATTTCCATAACAGCAGCTTAAGGGCTCTTTTACACGACCGTAAGCATTTTTACAATCGCCCGTATGCCCTGTAAAATCACATGAATGAAGAATAGCCATGATCAAGTCCCAATCTTTAGCTGCGTATTTTCTGCCGTTCACGCGGGTGGCTGCTGCTTATTGGAGAAAAAATACGCTGCTTTGGTCAGCAGAAATCCTCGGAATGACTTAAATAGAGGCAGTTGTTTTCTTTTCCCAGCATTAGACGCAGATAAACTCCCTCCCCTCCCTTTTTATTCAGCTTCCATAGAAGTCTATGGGAGCCTCCAGCGTATCTCGGCCAAAGATAGGGCAAGACCTATCTTTGGACGCAGCTATTTTTCTTGCCGCAATTTATTTGCGCGGCTAAAAATCAGCCATCTTAATAAATACATTGAAATCCAATGCTTCAGATGGTCGCGATTTTTGCCTTATTATTGGACGCAACTGAATAGCTGTGTATAGCTTAAAAAGCTGGACATGATGTTGTCTTGTTATGCGTCTGTCAAAATTATAGCCGCATAACGGAATGAAATGAAACCATTGATTTCAATGGTTTTGCTTTCATTAATGGTATTCTCGCTCGTACTATTAATACTATGTACGAGAAACATAGGGCAGGACCCATCATACCGCTGTTTTATTCAAACTCACTTGCTATGGTACGAAGAATTCAGTCATTTTCCAATCTGTACGCATGTGGATTTTGGAGTGGAATTTGCCGCACATTTGCAAATTCTACGGTGCTGCTACGTAAATATTCCAACTATGTGAAAAGTCCCTTAGAAAACAGATCCCTCATAGACTCTTATCACCCAAATTGCTCTTTTTACTAATGGAAGTTGTTCAGGTAACAAGGGAGACCCCTAACAAGAAAATATATAATAGAATTGACTAATTTTATTCAATTGGCAACAATGGGAAGATTATCTTCAAATTATGACCTTGACTTCAGTGGTATTTAATGACAGGTCATTGGGACTTTGTCTTGAGGTCACAGAGAATCAGCTTAAAAACGATTCTTCCAAACCAGAACCAAGGCTTAAGAAATTTATTCAAGAACACTTGTGTGTCTCCAGAAGTGAAGTCCTGGAAATCATTGATCGTCAACAATGTTCTACTGAACTCAGAAAATGAACATATAGATTTAAATTAAATACATTTTAAGGTATTTTCTGAGTTGTTTTCTTAAACCAGCAAGAACTTGGGAAAAAATAATAAAAGAAAATATACTCACCCATCCTGGCCTCCTGCAGCTCCAGCGCCACAGCTCTCGTTCTCCCGCAGGGACTCTTTACAAGCTGCAGTCGGTGTTTATATGGAACATCACAGACGGCTGCTGCCAGTCACAGGTCTCAGCTGTGCATTATATACAGATTGACTGCAGCTTGTAAACAGACCAGTAGAGGAGAATGGGAGAAGTGGCACTGGAGCTGCGAGGGTACAGGACAGGTGATTATGTGTTCTTTTATTACTTAGAAAAGGGGGTCAACACTGAACAGTAAGCTCCAATTAAGCCTAGTCTGTCCCTTCAAACTATGGCGCAAGCACATAAGTTCCTATTATACACATACACAGCACTGCTGCATGCACTTTGTACATGTGTGCAACACACAAAACTCTTGAAGATACACAACTTTGCGACATACACACACAGTTTGCAGCATATCCATTCACACATACAGCTCTGCTACATGCATGCACACACACAACTCTGCTGCATTCACACACACAGCTCTACTGCATGCACACACACATCTGCAACTGGCATTTAAAGACTGATTTCTTTAACATTAGCTGCTAACTGTTCACAAAGTTCCTGGTCACATGGTAAGGACATCATCTATGATCCTGCTGCTACAGTAAGATCTTTGATCTTTGTTGTCTGTCCCTATGTGTACGGAGGAGGACCTGCACCCCGGGGGAAGATATGTGAGTGATCTCTAGTGGTATCTGCTGGAGGGGACTGATCGAGCATCCACGATATGTACGGCTGCAGAGTTCTCCCAATGATCCATCAACACACTGCTAGATTATCAAGGCAACGGTCAGGGGTATCTGGATCTATCAGACTCCCCTACCTCTGGACCATAAGGCACAGATGTTTTTCTGCTAAATTTTATCTTGTTAAAAGCTGCCTCTTATAGTCAGAAAAATACAGCAACTAGTCTTGTAGAGGATAGCTCCACCAATTTTACTTAGCATTGACTAGAAACCCACCTGAATCAAGAATTTAGGATGTAAAGGCCACATTTAAAGAAGTTGGCCACTGTAAACTATCACTTTTTTTGTTAGAAGTGTTCCCTGATTATAAGCTGACCCTCCAGCAATCAACTGTAATCTATTAGCCAACCTGGCAGCAAGTATTTAATTTCCCCACAGAGTCGCCACAGGGGAAAATGAAACATTACACAATTCCCACTGAAATCAATGGGCCGTCCTTGTATGGTATAATGTCTGGGTCCTCCAAAGATAATCTCTGCTCTGGCAGTCAGCTAAAAAACGTTGTTCGTCTGTTTGCTTCTTGTTTGGTTAAAATGACATTCGTTCAGTCGTTCAGCAATTTGAGGGGAGCTTTTAATCGTTTGGTGGGGCGTACATTCAACAGGCTACAGGCCCAGCGATTGGCTGACGGGAGGACAAAGCTTCGTTTTTAACATGCCTACCTGGTGCTCAACCAAACTATCGCTCAATTATCGTTTATTTTTCGTTCAATGCAAACACTACACATAATACAATGACTAAAAAGCCCGCCACTATGTCCATTTTCTAATGATTTCCGTTAGGTTAAAATGTCTGTCTTTAAAAACAAAACCAACCCTCACTTTTAATCGTTATAACGAAAATGGGACTATAAACTATGGGTCCAAATGGGGTGTAATAGATGTAGGTTCTCAATAGAAAACTCATTCTATTAACTCAGAATCCCTTAAAGGGTTATTCTGGGCTGTTACTGTTGATCAACGGCGATCTAACGCTTGGGATTCCTGACGATCAGCTGATCCTTTGGTCCGTTTTCTTTCCCTGACTGCATTGAGGAGCCAGAAGGTTAATAGAATAGGCATCATTCCCATTGATTTCAATAGCTATGATTGCCAATTAGTGGCCTGATGAAAGAGCAGGTCCGGCTCAGAAACGCGTAACCCAACAAAAGGATTATCTCATCTCACAAGCCTGGTTCTCTCTACAGCAGTGCCGATCTTCCCTTTGTTGCTCCTGATATTTCTAATTTTGGGTAAGATGTCCTTTTGTACGTGAAGAAAGGGAATGCTCACATGCAAAAAAAAGCAACACATATGGAATACGCAGTGTTTCGGTCTGTGAATACACTTGTGTGAGTGAAACCTCATAGTTAGCACCTTTAAAATTTACATAAGTATTCATAGACTTTCGACAATGCTTGACTAATGAACATCTACCTAGAAGATTTCAGCTAAAGGCCCATTTACACGGAGCGATTATTGCTCAAAAACGGCTTAAAAGCGATCATTTGAGCGATAATCATTGCGTCTAAATGTGCGGCCATCATGCACTTTTTGTGCACTGCTAGCCGATCATTAAATTCAGGCCAACCTAAAAATCATCGGTCAGCCTTTTCAGCAGTTCTCCACGGGTAGTGCTGATAGCATTGTTTCCTGTTAGAGAACAAAGGAACTAAAAGCTAATAAGTGCCCTTGGGCTAAAAACTGCTTTCAGCTAAAGACTAGAGATGAGCGAACCTACTCGGCCACGCCCCTTTTTCGCCCGAGCGCCGCGATTTTCGAGTACTTCCGTACTCGGGCGAAAAGATTCGGGGGCGCCGTGGGTGAGTGGGGGGTTGCAGCGGGGAGTGGGGGGAGAGGGAGAGAGAGAGGGCTCCCCCCTGTTCCCCGCTGCTACCCCCCGCTCTGCCACGCCTCCCCCCGCCCCCCGGCGCCCCCCTGAATCTTTTCACCCGAGTACGGAAGTACTCGAAAATCGCGGTGCTCGATCGAGTAATTACTCGCAACGAGTAGGTTCGCTCATCTCTACTAAAGACCCATTTAAACACAACGATTATCGCTCAAAATTCACTCAAAAGCCATCTTTTGAGCGATAATCGTTGTGTGTAACTGCACTGACATCGTGCAGTTTTCGTTATGCCATCGCTCATCGTCGTCTTTTAGCGTGCTGAAAGACGACAATGAGTCTTATCAGGGATTCACAGCGGGATACAGCTGATACTATTGTTTCAGCTGAATCCCGCTCCCTGTTATCGGGTTGAGTATGAAAAACAGAGCGGTCGAGCTCTGTTCTCCATTGGCTGTATAACAGCTGGGCACTCCGTGCAGAAAACATCTGGATGCAGAAGACAAGCAGGGACACCCCGCTTGTCTTCTGAATCCTATGCTCCGAGCGCTCGGCTGTATAACAGCCGGGAGCTCGAAGCGGGGGAACAGCTGTATGCAGAAGACAAGCGGGGACACCCCGCTTGTCTTCTGCATCCTCCACTGGCAGTGCAAGGTGATCACTCATCTTGAGCGATCATCTTGCGCTGTAAATGACACAACGATGATCGCTCAAAAGTCGCCTGAGCGACATCTTTTGAGCGATTATCGCTGTGTCTAAATGGGCCTATAGGCTTCATTTGCACGCTAAATAGCTATTAAGTAGCTGAGCAGCTTAATAATTTATGCAAAATGATCACTCAAAGCTGTCACTCAAACTGTCGTTTGAGCGATCATCGCTCCGTGTATGGGCTCTTAAGACATCCTTACTTAATCACAGTAATAATTTACAGTATGTCCACGAAATTGCTGCCATTAATGACTGCGACTAACTGACCATAATTAAACAAAAGCATATTTTCAGGCTCAGAATTTCCCGAATTTTAATTTGTAATGTAGAGGAATCCCCCATACCACAGGACAGTGGGTATGATGTTATTTTAATCCCACTGATATTTTAGCCATTATTTGCAAAAGGAAAACTCTGCCATCTCTTATCTTTGCTAAGTTGATTAAGTTCGTTCTCATGGTGTAAAGACAATAGCTTACTATTCACTTAGTTTATTCATTAACAAAGAAACTCTAATGTCACATTGAGTTGTATAGTCATAGTACTGAAAGTGAGCTAATGACCAGATATAGTTCAGTGACCCTTCGAGGGGTCACTCACTGCGATATCTCCACACACGTATTAATCATAAGGGCAGAGTTCATCCGTGTGATGTCATCTTAACGCCATGCTGCCACTGACAAATGCGATTCCACTGATCATTCTTATTTCTACAGGAACCCCTATCTTAATGTGCACAAATGGCAGTCACCTCAGCTTTTCACGATGACGACAGTTTTACTTCTTTGAACTGTTGAAGTAGTTGGAAAAAAATACCAACTCAAAAACAAATCATGCTATAATTTTCTAAGCGTACAGTGTTTTATAATAACATGTATTATCCTGGAACTTCTGCTCTCTACATATAGCACCTCTGTATATGTATTCTTCAGATTAATATATGGGTCAGCAAGACTATACAGCATAGA
Source organism: Eleutherodactylus coqui (assembly GCF_035609145.1). Lineage (NCBI taxonomy): Eukaryota > Metazoa > Chordata > Amphibia > Anura > Eleutherodactylidae > Eleutherodactylus > Eleutherodactylus coqui. Next base: position 229,202,456 of record NC_089838.1, on the reverse strand, counting down.
ATAACTTTAAGGTTTAGCTCACATTTGCTGGCACATTGGGTGGCAATCCCTTAAGGGGACTCTGTCACCTCTGATGAGTCCCATAAACTAAAGTAATGGAAGCATAGTAGAAGGGGAGCTGAGTTCCAAGATTTAATTGTATGTTTATAGTTCCTCCCATTCCTTGACTTTGTGCCCACAAACCTGCGGTTCACTGCATACAGCGGACTACCGAGCATTCGTATATAATGGAAAGGACTCTGAATATTGTTTTACTGAACAGTATGTATCAAAATTAGCATAAACAACATAGATAGTTGACCATTTCTAAATAGGCCTAACAAGTATGGATCTACATATGTAAATGAGTAAAGAGCTTTTATTGGTTGATATATTTTGGGGTACATATTTGAACTTATTTTCATAGTAGCTGAGAATTTGGTCTTGATTGGTACAATATACTGTCAGGCCAGGTTCTTGTACACCTGGCTCTCTAGCATAGTAATGAAATGCCAGAGGTAAACTGATGCTAGAACTGATCCCATAATTTTCATTGGGGCAGTTCAAGACATCCAGTGCATCAGTTTTGATGCCGGATGCCTCGGTAAACTGGATAAAAAAAACACAGCATGCAGCACTTTTCTGTCCAGCTTGGACATCGGACTGATGCAAAAGTGCATCAAAATGGCATCAGTTGTATCCAGGTCAGGTGTGAATACACTGGTTGTACACAGCTGATATATAAGAACCTGGTTTAACATATGCTTATGTCATGCGCAATGTTTGGAAGTTGTAACTTAGACTGCAGTTTGTGCTAGTAATGTCTTCTTCAAAAACCAAGGTAATTAATAAGAAGTTGGTCTTCTGTTTGCATCTGTAAAATCTTTCCATATTCTAACAAAGCCACTGCATTTTGGAAGATGGCTGTGGAATTTAGGTAATTAAATACAGATGTATGTAGGTAGATTCCAGCTGATAAATGAAAAGAGTTTAAAACCCATTTTATTGCAACATATTGGATTCTTATGTGCTTCAGACCAATCAGAATGGTCCCTAGGATCCTTTAACATGGAATGACTACTGTTCAGTTTATTGCTAGATCATGCGAAACTGGAGACAATTGTTCAGTGTAAACCCTGCCAGCAATAATGTGTTCACTTATCATTCGTCGTTCAGTTTAGGCAGACATAAAAATCAAACGATGATCCACCTATATAAACAGGCAGTTGTTCATCTATAGACAACTACCTGTTTACTGTGAATGCTAGGCCTCCAATCACTGAATGACTGTTGCTCTTGTGTGGAAGCACCAGAAGCGATAATCATTGGGCTGACTCACCCGACAATTGTCCCATGTAAAAGGACCCATAGTCATAGCATAGCTCTCCCATATACATGTGGGCATTTTACATATGGCAATGATTGTTGCAGTTTCCCAAAGGGTTTAAATTTTACAACCAGTCTGATGTACTTCATAATAATAAATAATAATAATCTAATAATAAATCTAGTAAGAAAGATGGTTTTTAATTGGTTTCATCTATAAATGCCAAAATCTACCTACATACTTCTGTATTCAAATGGCACTACCTGGGATGATCTTCCATTCATCTACTAGAATGAAGGAATGCGGAGTTTTGGTTTGCTGTGTGGTACACTTTAAAGAGCCACTCTGCTTGCCCCCTCATCTGATTACCTGTCACACCCAGCAGGTCTCTTCTATATGTTCTAGTCTTTTTCATGTCATGCAGCCACCTTATCAAACACCATCTTGATGGTGAGATTTTTTAATTTACCTTTAAATTAATGCAATGATGCATTAGTTAAGGCTATACAATCTTTGCCTGCAGGGGGGGCAGTTTAATTATTATTACCTTCTATAGTCTACAGATCATACATATAGGCCGCCTGCACACGGGCGGAAATCCCGCCGCGGGATTTCCCGCGGGATTTCCACCACTGAAAGTTTGCATAGGAGTGCATTACAATACGCACTCCTATGCAGACGGCCGCGGTTTGGCCGCGCGAAATCTCGCGCGGCAAACAAACCGCGGCATGTCCTATTTTTGTGCGGGGCACGCACTCACCCGGCCGCCGGCTCCGGTCTGCGCATGCGCCGGCTGCGCGGCAGCCGGCACATGAAAGAGCTGGGGCCGCCAGGCGCGGGTGAGTACGCGCTCGTCCTTGCAGGCCCTCGGGTCGGGTCCCGCGGCGAGAATTCTCGCTGCCGGATCCGACCCGCTCGTGTGCAGGCGGCCATACAGTCAGGAGGATGAGCTGTGATCTCCTCTATTACACCTGTGTGACAGCAACCGTGTGATTATCATCAGTAGCTGTAACAGGATCTTCTTTATCCACCTCTAAGCAGTTTCTGTGGTAGCATGCAAGAGCATCACACAGACTGTGAAAATGAAGCCCTAACTCTCAAATAAATCTGAGCTGGCCAGAACTGGGATCACATGACAAGGAGTCAAGGAGCTTCAGACAGAAAGAAATAACTAACCAAGGTAACACTAGCTCACATATACATACTGGGGGAATAGATACATAAGGAATTTTTAAAAATCACCAGAATGGCCTTTTATAACCTTTGTCTATTTGTTGTCTTTTGTGAAATTTAGGCCCATTCAGACACAAGATTATTAATAGAGTACATGAAAATACTAGGATTCTGGCATAAACTGCAAGTAGAAGACTGAAGATGAAATAAGTGAAGTGAAGACAACTTTATTTTCAACCAGTGAATGTGACGCATTCATTTAGAAGTGGTATACCTCCTTCTCAAACAGCTGGACAGTGAAGTCCAAATGCTGAAGGGAATTCCTTAGCCCAAGCAATGTTACCATTAGTGGCCAACGGGCCAAATGTAAAGAGAAGATACCACAAGTGGTATCATTGGCTTTTACTGATACTATTATATTTAAAATGAATCTGTCAGCTCAAATATGCTGTCCAAAATGCAGGTGGCGTGTTATACAGCAGGCGTTGCTGAGGAAATTGATATATAGATTTATGGGGAAAGATTCAGTATAACCTGTGTTTTATTCATTTAAACACTTGCACATTCTGAGCTGAACAGTCCGGTGGGCGGTCCTATCAGTGATTGACAGCTACAGTCATACACAGATAGCTGTCACTGATTGGACCGCCCATCGGACTGTTCAGCTCAGAATGAGCAGGGATATAAATGAATAAAATACAAGTTATACAGAATCTTTCCCCATAAAACTATATCAATCTGCTCAGCTCCTCCTGCTCTATAACAGGCTGCCTGCACTGCAAATTGGACAGCATGTTCAAACTGACAGATTTCTTTTAAGGGATTCCCTTCACCATCTGGCTTTTACTGCCCACCTGTTTGAGAAAGAGGCATAGTGCCTCAAAGCGTATGACACTTGCTGGTTAAAAATAAAGTTGTCATCATCTTCACTTTGGTCTTCTACTTGTGGTTTGCGTCAGAATCCTAGTTTTTTCATGTACTCTGCTTTGCACTCCTCGACACATTTAGCTGTCTGGCGTAATGTCACTAGGTCAGTAGCAGCCCTCATAGTACACTACACGGTTGTGACTCTTTCCTGATATTTCCGCACAGAGCTCTGCTCACCCTGTATTTTCTTTCATGCTTCACAAGATTATTAGCAAGCGTGAGAGCTTGGATGATAAGGCCTGGCATGCGATTGCCATTTCAAATGATTCTTAAACTTTTATGGTTATCAATGCTCTTCGTAAACCCTTTTTGATGGGCCTAGATTCGTACGAGGCTTCACTGCATAGTAAGTTCTCCATATCCTTTCCACAGACTTGGAAGCAGCCTCATTATCTAAAATATCATTTTAGGGTATATCATTAAGATGTTCCTAGGCTGGAACTTAATTCAAACCCTGAAAAACAACCCCAAACCAATAGTCGTCCTCCACAAATTTTAGAGTGGACATCTTTATCCCTCAAAACCCTGAGTGAGTCAATAGATTTCGAAATGATGAAGAATGATTCATGATAAAATGTAAAATAATGGTGGAGTTTACACCACAACAGGGAATACTTTCACATGCTCATGGAAGAATCTAACTTGTGTGTGACTAGTTGACCATAGAGATATTATCCAGTGATCATATGCTTGTGCTGACTTTGAGGCATTTTGGTGTTAAGGTCAATTAATTTTATGTGCCATATTCTTTAACACCCAACAATCCGATGTTGTGAGCTTTTGTGACCACCAACTCATTTAATACTTGTCGATGGAGAAGGCAGGTCTATGTGTTTATGTTCTTGGGTGCACATGGGTTTAAATAGTGGCAGCCCAGTCACTAGATGTGGTGTCCATATACTTTTGAGCATGTAGTAATAAACCCAAGTTGTCTACATAAATTGGTACAGTAATTTGCCAATAATTAGCAGTTTGTGATAGAAACAAATATGTATGATGTGAAGTCAATCAGAAGGACCTTCAGATTTGCTATTGTTTTACTTTATAAATATTACTGTGTGTTATTCCAGTTGTATAATTGTTTCTGAGAGATATGAAGCGAGTATTGACATTTAAATTAGAGATATTAATAAAATAATACAATTATCTTGAAGACAGAAAAACAATGAATTTCATACTGAGAACTGATAATCTCTAGACTACATTTTCATATTTCCTTTATTGTCCGTTTGAACTTGTGAACTATATTATGGGTAATCAGTAATTGTTGGATGCCAGTTTATCTATAGGCGAATACAATGCAGGATGCTTGGTAAATGGGTAGAATAATATAGATGACTATGAGATAATCTGATATATGGAATATAGCTACGGTAATGATCTCAGTGAGGTGCTCTTCAATGTCATCTCATATACATGACTCATAACACTCAGAAGTTTTAAGATGACTGAAGATGAAACCATAAGTGATGAGCGATCTTCCATATCCTCAGTGAATAAAGATTTTATACAAGTTCTATAAAGTTAAAGAAGGTTTTCCCTTAAAAAAAAAAAAAAAACATATCCAGAAAGAGAAGAATGTTAGTTGTCCCCGCTATAAGAACTGCCTTTGTCTATTACATAGGTAACAGTTTACCTGGACCCTGAATAGTGTATAACTCTCCAATGTTATGGGATGCCACAATGACTTCACTTGTGCATCCGGTGCGACACACAACACAGGAATGTGTTTTTGTGTGCAACTCAATGAGTGTGCAAGTCAAAGACATATAGAAGTTGCATTTTATAGAAACTTTGGTGGAACTTACAAGAGTCACATGATAGTCGCAAACAACTGTTGCATAACTATTCTCATTTACCTCTGCCGGAGTATGATTCATGCAGGAAAGATTTCTGCACAGTCACACCTTGCAATTAGTGTTGTAATGAGACTTGTCTTTGACTGTGATCACTTAATATAACAAGTTGTTATATTCACTGTATAATGTAAGGCAACCATTGAGGCAGCACTCCACCCCCACCCCCACCCCAACCTCACCAATAATTTTCATTTAACTGCACAGATTTACTAGTTACTGATAAGGTAGAACTTTAGACATGCTACCATGTGTGCACGTTAGGATGGGGAACACCATGGATCAAAGTGCCATGTGCATTAAATAATGAAACAGTATTCTTGTTTTGTTGAAGGCTTCGGATGCTGCAATTTTCTGTCCACAAGACGAATCATCTAGCATTACAACTGATGCATCGAAAGATAGACATCTTTCCATTGAAATCAATGGGAGCAGTTCTGGCATCAATCTCCCTCTAACTTTTGTGTACCAGCCAGAGAGAAACTATGTGGGATCTCCAGTGAAAAAGGAATCTAGCCTAAGTGCTCCTTCACACAAGCGCATACATTTTTGCGCACGCCTTAGTGCAATGTATTTGTGCTATGTACAAGGCATTTTTGGGTGCGTATCAGCGTATTTTACTGTACTTTTTGCGCATCAGGGCATGTTCATTTGTGAGCAGCAAACGATCATGCCCTGATTTAAGTGGCTATTTAGCTTAATGAGTTCTTGATGTGTTCTTTTTTTCACTGAATTGAACATCATATTGCGCATTTATGCGCACTTCCATAGACGTCTATGGGGCCTCTTGGTGCGCAAATGCATACAAAACCAGAGCAGGTCCTATTTTTTTGCATGTGTGATAAATGCAACCGCAAAAAGGAAATGAAAAATCAATGGGTTCTATTCTCTGTGTACTTTACACATACATTTTACACATGCAAAGACGTGTGCAAATACACTTGTGTGAAGGTGCCCTCGACGTTCTGTTACATCTCTCAGTCTGAGCCACATCACAAGCACCAATAGATGAGATTGGCGCTATTTAAAATGGCCTTTATATGGCCTAATTCATACTGAATGGGGAATGTCTGAACGTTGCTATGCTCATTCATTCCCCATACATTTTTATCATTTTCGGCAGCACATTCCCCGTTTACACAGGGAGATGTGCTTCCCACAATGATCATTTTTGTAGCACCAAAAAAGATCTGATCAGCTGACAAATGGGTGCTGCCTCATTTGCTGGTTGATTGCTTCCCTGTTTTAACTATTTAATATTGCATAAGGAGTTTCTGCAGTTCGTCCAACATGATTGTACGATCTTTTCCTTTTTGTTGCCATTGGCTGTGACACAGTAAAGTGCAGAATGTCTCTCCAAACTATATATATCCAACTTTAAGATCATGGTGCAATCAATACATGTGGCAATAAATAGTAATACTTTAGGGCTGTCTCACACGAGTGTTGGGTAATTTCATATTACGCCTGCAGGTTTTGAAAAATCAGAGCATGTTCTATCTTGGCACGTATTACGGTACATACACGCCAGGATAGTACATGACGATGGGTGACCTCTAACCTGTACGCAATATCAATGCATACTGGCTGCATGCCGCACGCTGTGTGATACGCTAGTGTGAACCCGGCCTTACTTTGTAATTTTGTTAAACCAAGAGAATCACTGCAACAAGTAATAAGATGCAGCTTATAGTGACATTTATTATTTTCTCTCTGAGAAATCTAAGTAGAACATAAAGAAAGTTACTATTGGATTCGACATCATTGTTTGGTGTAAGAAGGGTGAACAAATTACTCTTCATAGCTGCCAGTTACCCAAGAACTTTAGTGACCAGGAAATTGGAGCGTCCATACACATCAGTAGATTTGATGGTCAAGAATATAGACTCTGCATCTCCAGCCCACAGTCTGATTGTTTCTGCATAGCTTACTATATGGACTATATTGAGGAATAAGTGCATGTAAAGTTGTAATGCAAAACTGGAATAAATACCACAGCAAAGTATGACATGTAGCTGTGCCATTCCAGGCCAGTTTACCATGTGTGAAGGAGGCCATCCTGTAGTTTAGGATAGTACCTGCTTTCACAAATTAATGACATTTAAAGAAAAATGCACATTTTGGTCATTTTTTGTTACAAACATGTAGAACTAATTTTGTTACAAACAAGCAGAACTAATTTTAAACTTTTAGAGGCTACTGTTGCCTAACAAGACAAATTAATAACTCTATGATTAAAAGTAATAATAAAAATCCACAATGTGGCCAGCTGTTAGGATTCTGTAGCTATGTAAAGAGCCTATGAGATGTGAAATTGTTTATTTTAATACTCCAAATATAAGAAATTATTTCTTACCAAAGCCCTATATATTGTATTTTACATTAATAGGAGTATACTTAAATCTGAGTACTCTGGTTTTATGGTAGAGCAATTACAGCATAGCACTGAGATCAGATTTTTATTGTTACTGCTGCTAAAAATTTCTGCTCCACATCTAAGGGTATGACATCCCTCATTATGACTTGTAGCTTGATAACAATTCTCTAAACACAAGCAGCATAACATTGCCTGCATTTATTATGGTGCCATGTATTATAGATGACCACATACAGCTTTTCTTCTTATCCTGGTATTGTTTCAGGGCCTTAAATAAGTTAAAACCATTGTAGAGATACAAATGAATAATGATCAATGTGTAAAGCGTTAGATGTTTGGCTTCCTATATATTGCCTAATTCTAGAATAGGTATCTTTGTTTTACCAACCAAGATAACAAAAGCCTTATCAATGCGAGTTGGAGATGGTGGATTGGTTAATTACTATGGTGCAGTCAAGGGGTATTTAAAACTACCTAATATCATGTTTATATGATGTTTCCTCGCAGGGTGACAACAGGTGTACAGGAAGATCAAACAGAATTCAATGTTACTCCTTTCAAAGGGTTGTAATGATCAGAATACATATGTCATGACTGAGGCCCATCTGTCCCAATCAGATCAGAAGTAATTGTATTGTAGGGATAATTCAATTCATTAATGGAAGGTGAAGAACACGAGAGCTTACTACTTACTTAGAAGATATATTGCTATGTCCATTGAAAACTAAGAGTAATCAGTTATCATAACAAGCAAACAAGAATCTGCAGAACCTATACACAAATACATACCATACTACATATTATATATGTATATAACCATACAATGGTCTTGGTATAAATGACTCTAGGTATTCTGGGCATCCATGACTTCTACCCTTGAAGTTTGAACAATATGTGAGCTTTAAAGTGTGTCACAACAACCATTAAATGAATGTCAGGAAAAAGTATTTGAAACCTTTGCATAACTATTTACTTGAATCTCTTCAGTCTAGAAATGATGGAAGAAGGCATTACTAAAATGTAGCTGTTCAGAAGTAAAAATATTGATATATTTGTATCTACTTTAAGCAAAGAGGGTATTACCATACTTCACTATATCATATACTGTCATTTACTGTATATATTGTTAAAAAATTAGTACTAAACTTTGGACGTTCTGTACTGTTCAGAGACACCGTTCATATGGTAAATACAGAAGCCTCTGATGGCTGCACTTATGCCCTTTGATACTAAACAGTACTTATCTGATTGTGTACAAGTCTCAGTCCCTTAAGCTGGAGCTGTACTGTATAACTAGAAGTAAATTAATTGAGTTATTGACACTCAATGTGCTACTGTAGAACTATTTGTTAATTAATTAAGGATAAATAATCTATGAAATCTCCTGGCTCCATAGAAACGCATTGTTCTGTAGTGATTACTGAAGTTTACTTTATGTTCTATTACTTTTAAGAGACACAAGGCCCCAAACAATTCACAGATTAATATCAAATATCAAAGTCCTCACTTTCATTTACTTTTTATAAACAATTATAAATAGGAAAAAAAGTTGACTGGAAGTGGCTGTGACTGTCAACCTACAAAAACTTCATGAGAGAATTCCCTTGCACTACTGGTAATATAGTTTGACGTAGCTTTTGTACCAGGGCTCATGAAAAGTTTTTTGTTGTAAATACAATTCTAATAAAGATAATAAAGAGTAAAATGTGAATTTTCTGCTATTATTATTTCAGGATTATAAAACTTTCCATTATATGAAAAAAGTTGACTCATTTTTTGTTTACATTTACTAGTATAAATGGAGACTATAGGGAAGTTTATTTTGACACATTTTTTCTAGAAATATGTTACTTTGTTGAAATATTAACTGCGTATTAAGTAGGTAATTATAATTGACAAAGGGGTTCTGCTACACAATAATTTGTGAAATATGGCTGAATACCCAGTGATTCTGGAACCATGATCTTATATTGATCTGTAAATGTGTCCAGTCCTAGAAAGAGTTAGGCCTACATTAAACCACAAAAGTAAATCCAATTGAGTGTAAAGAAAACGCTTAAACTGAATGTGTTTGATTCCTATTGTGAAAAATGAGAGTAAGCCCCAAGTGTGTGGAATAACATGGATTGAATCAGCAAACACAAGCAAGCTCTGGACACCAACAGAGGCCTATTATGGCAGAAAATCATTTCAATCTAAACTGAGGCCCAGAAACAAATGTAAAATGACATACTGGTCTCAGGGTAGGTTGACACCACTAAAGTAAAACATATGCACTGGTATTCTTCAGAACTTGCACTTAGCCTATCCACCGTGCTGCATTCATCTGTAGAGATGTCAGAGAAGCACAAAAAGACTCCTGCAGCACACATAACATCTTCAGAGACAGGTGTGTACAAGGTACTATATAACACTGAGATGTAAAAAATAAACATCCAGAAAGGAAAAATGCTATTCAATCATGTACTGTTTATTCGTTTAAAAAGCTGCTTATTGTGAGTTCCTGAATTTTCAGTCATACTTAAAGGTAGGGCTGGGCTCTAACATACAGTCAGAAAAGTAAAAGAAAACAAAAATACAAAAAAAATCTAATTATCAGCAACCAAAAATGAAATCAATTCAGTAACAATTAAATGAGTGAAATGTAAAAAAAAAGTTTACAAAAAAGATATAAAATATTACAGCATAAAACAATAATAAATTGTTTATTATTAATAGACTGTTTATTATATATTTTGTAGATATTATTACATTTGGTTTTATATGTACACTGTCTTCAAGAAATATGAAGCCTTTTATCAATCATTGTCCAGTATATTGTTTTTTTACTCATGCAAATAGATGTTTTTTGCATAAACGAAAGAAACAAAATGAAACTGAAATAACATTGTTTTACACCAAAAGTTTTATATGTACACATATACACAACTATATTCACTAATAATAATGATAGCTGTGTATCTGCAAATTGTATTATATATATTTATATATATATATATATATATATATACATATATGTGTGTGTAAATATATATAAATATATAATGCAAGCTATCATGATTATTAGTAAATATAATTGTGTGCATGAGTGCATTTAAAACTTTTGGTGCTAAACAATGTTACTTTCTATCTATATATATGCATATTCATTTTATGTATATACCTTATCGACCTTACTGTATTAGAACCAACCGATCCTGCAGGAGAAAATATGTAAATTCTAACTAAAAAGCACACATGCCGCTCATTTATCAAATGTCTATTTCACTATCTATTTGAATGGGAATATTTGTGTGTGTATATATATATATATATATATATATATATATATATATATATATATATATATATATATATATATATACTGTATGTATATTACAATTCATTTGTATGCAGCAAGTGAGCAGCACTCTCCAGCAAGCACTGTAGATTGGCAGATTAATGCCCAGATAACGCCAAGAAGGGGATCCTACATTCTAATTCAGGCGCTTGTTTCCGCTATTGATCCATGTAAATAAATGGAGATTCTGTTCCACCAAATTGTCGTAAAAATACACTGTAAATCGAAGAGAACTTCGCTTATCAATCGCTGCTTTCACGAGGATCACCGGGGAGCGTTTCCAAGTATTCCGGGTTCACTTATAGACATTGTTTTTATCCCAATTAACCAAATATGAAAGGAAGAGAATAGAGTAAAAATATCTGCATCTGCGTATATGTGTCCTTACAGGTAGGTATGACTGCTGTAATTGTACAGGCTGCATTCTGGCATCGTGAAGCAGTGTAATGATCGTAGCTGAAATAATCTATATATCATACACAACAGTACACCCCTGCAACTATTTCTGTGTCCTGTAAGCATGCTGTATAGCAATATAAGAAATACAAGAAGCCTACAAAAGATGACAATAGAGGGTGTAGAGCATACACATACACTCCATATCACATAACGTGTCCTGCAGGGGTCTACTCCTTCCAGTGCCGTCTGTGCAGCAGATCTCTGCTAGTGACAGCACCTCACACTGACTGCCTGCCATTCTCCAGGGACGGATTAATGAAGAGCTGCCAGTTAATTAATCCCTCAAATAAGACTCTGCTTTCTATTAAACTCCGGGAATCACTTATTGCACAAATCTGCAGGGTGCAGAGATTAGGCTTCAGGCATGCTACACAGACACTATAGTATTAGTAGTAGTAGTAGTGATAGAAGGAATAGTAACAGTACTCCTAATAATAATAGTATTACTTCTACCACTTCTAATAATAATAGTGAGTGCATCAGAACTCTACAAAGTTCAGTAATATTAATACTGGACAGTAAGAAGGTAATAAAGTAATAATCCATAGGATCCAAGGCTTCCCTACGTCCTCTGCACTGGACCGACAATTAAAAAGTGGGTGCACTTTACAGAAGAACAGTGCTGTACCTGCTGAAACAAAGACAAAAGCTCCCCGACAGTCACCAATACAATCACCTTCCATCACTATATTGGAGTGTACATCAAGCTCACAGGTACAGACATCACCCATAATGACAGACAGAATGACTAAATTCTCAGATTATATTCACCCCTGGAATTCTGATACAGTCTTATTCTAAGTCTATTTACATGCTGGTACTTGCAGTGGCTCAGTAAGTATAAACGTCTCTGCAAGTATTGATTTATGATTAGCAGATAGGAATCAATCAATCAATCGATATTAATTGTTTGGCAAAGACAATGGGTGAGAGATACAGAAAGAGTGGGATCTTCTTCAGTCTCCTATTTTCACAATATTCTATAAATTCTGTATAATATTATAGTTATTAGATAGATAGATAGATAGATAGATAGATAGATAGATAGATAGATAGATAGATGATACAAATTATATATTTAATAATATACATTTATAGTATTAGAATTCTATAAAATAATAGTGCACACGGGTAATTCTCAGGCACGGCGAAGTCCTGCACTGGGACTGACGACCCTATTGTATAGTGGTAGACATGGCTGGGTGACATGATCAGGGTGACAATGACAGGCTGGATAGAGGTGGTGAAGAATGCAGGATCTAGAGGGACAGCAATGGCAGGAGATGACAAGCATACACACAAAAGATACAGGGTGGATGAAACTATTTGGACCCACATACCAGTATAAGAGTATAGGACACTAATAGTATTGTGCAAGAAAGCACACAAGTGCAGCAGTGAAGGTGGAAGAATCAGGTCCCAAACCCTTGAGAGTACAATAGAAGAAGGGCTACATATGGGGAGGGGGCTCACCTGCTAGCCTGAGAGCTGACATCCTCTGGAATTCAGGCTCCTGGAGCCACTTCCACATCCTACGGAAGGTCTCCCGGCCGGATTTGAGTTTGCTCCAAGGTTTGGGGTTCCTCAGCAGATCTGAGAGGGTCCCTTGTGAACGGCACAGAACCCTCTGAGCAAAGATCGCCTGGGGGATGCTGTACCGCTTCAGCTCGGTAGTGATTCTCTGAGCTACTTCTTTGGTATTGATTTCTTCCATTTGCCCTGAATTACTTCCGTTGTTGACTTGTGATCCAGTCACAGATGAAGGGTTTTGCTCCCTGCTGGAGCCCAGGATTTGCCCGTGAGTCTGGGCATTTAAATGGGCATGAGGATGATGAGGGATCCCGTTGATAGGCACCATGCCAGCCGATTGCGGGGTGAGATGTTGTTCTCCATGCCTTGTCAACATGGCAGGGTGATGGGCTTCAAAGCCATTGGGGGTGAGCATTTTCTCAGTGGGCATGGTGGCACTGGGGTGAGCGTAGTGAGGCAAGCCTTGCTGGGCATTGTGGATGCTGCCAAGACCTGACCCGGAGAGCGGGGACAAGCTTTGCCCCATCCCGGTGACCTCCTTGTGGTAGGGGGTGTACAGATTGTTCATGGGAGCCAGACCCCTGTCATCCCTCATGAGGGTGAAGCTGCCGCTGACATTGCCCGGTATCCGCTGGTGGGGGTGATGGTGGTGGTGGTGGTGGTGGTGATGGGGGAACTTGTCCGACACGGTGGAGATGGGTGGCAGGGGTTGCAGAGGGGTGAGGGTGGTGTAGGTGCTGCTCATACTCATGCCCGGTGGGGTGTCACACGCCATGGTCATGGTGGGGTGCAGGGCCCCCGTTAAGGCATGCTCCGGGGGTCTGTGGTGGTGATGGTGGTATTCTCCTCCGTCCAGGATGGAAGCCATGCCCATGGATCGGGGATGAGCCGCCAGGTGGTTGCTGCGGTGTGTCACCGATCCTCTGTGGTGGGGGCTGCCGTTCATGAGATCAGCCGTGGCCGCTACCGGATCATGGCTCACCCCGTGCAGATCGACGATATTGTCCATGGTCAGCTGAGCGTTCATGATGAGGCGTGCAGGCGTGTGGACAGCACATGTATGTGGCGTGTGGGGGACACGTCCCGGGAGGCTTCACATGGAACTTGTCCTGCGCTCCGCTTATTACCATTAGACGCACTCTACTTAGGGTTAGGACGCGGCTAAGGCCCCGCTACCAGGGCAGTGATTGCAGGCTGCTCGGTCCCCTCGCCATCTCCTGCCATGTCCCTCACTGATCAATGTGTAGTCACTGAGCTGCTGCCCCTGCAGCTGGCGAGCCGCACCGCGCAGGCGCACTCAGCCTGGCTCCTGTCACATCACTCCCCCTATAATAAGGCTTCTATTTACCATGTACATGCCAGATCCCAGCCAGAGCTATGAGCATGTGTATTCTTTATGGCTCTAGATAATGCAGTCTATTGTTCCCTGGAAGCAGCCATGCCAGGCAGTAGGAAATCTAGAAAATATCTACCCCAATGGATACTTCCTTATCCCATATGTCCCCAGCTCTGTGTGAAAAGCTTCACTTTTATAGCAATTAGTATTATATCTGGGGTGTATCTTTCAGAACCCCAATTGCTATGAGAAATATTAACCCTTGGTTATTGCATATTGCAAAAGCTGCTTGGACTTGTAGTTCCACAATCTATCTTTCATATATACAGGGTGTAGTCAAAAAGACTGATCCAGCACTATATCTCAATGCTGGTGTCCTATACAGAAATAACAATAGCGTATTTGAATAGGGAAGCATGGAAGCGCTATAGGATGGTATGGCACTTGGGCCCCAAGGGGCCCCAGAATATGGATTTTAATTTTGTGGCCGCTGTAAGGCTATATGCATAACAATGATTTTTTCATCTAATTTCGGATCTATTTTTTGGTCCTAAAATCAGACAGAAATAGAACCCAGTCAAATGGGTGTATTCACATGGGCTTTTCTTTACTGGGGTGAGTAAAAATAAATGGCGGCAGGTCTTATTCCTGTCTGATTCTCAGCTGAGAATAGTACATGCAAATGTGCGGTGTCTCGTACATCAGGCAGCACATGGATTAGGTGTCCGTGGGCTGTCCGATGCAAGTTGCACCTGAGAATCATCTTTGTGCATATAGCACAATGTTCTACATAAGCATGTAAATGTAACCAATGTAAACCAGGTTTTGTACACAAGTGTATACAGGGTGTAGTCAAAAAGAATTATCCAGCACTATATCTCAGTACTGGTGTCCTATGTAGAAATAACAATGGCGTACTTGAATAGGAAGGCATGGATGTGCTACGGTATGGTATGGTGCATGGGCCCCTGGGGGCTCCACAACATGGATTTCAATATTATATTGTGACAGAGAGTAAAACCCAGTTGTAAAGTTGAATAGTAGCATGTAAGAAACAGAAATCTGCTTTCCGCAACTCTCTAAGTCCTGTGGGACTAATGCTATGACTAAGGACTCATGTACACGGGTGGATTTGAATTGCGGAATCCGCGATCGGCTCCTGCACGGGAGACCCGCTGTTCAAGTTGCCCATAGGAAAGCATGGAGCGTCCTTATCTCCACATACATATGCGGCTTTGATTTGCGGATTCTGCGAGCAGAAAATATATTGCAGCATGCTCCATTTTAGCATGGATTCTGATTTTTTTTCCGTGTGGACGATCCGCTGTGCATCTGTGTACATCCACATGGAAAAACCATTGAAATTGCAATCACCCGCAAGCATTTTAATTTACTTTCCGCAATGACTCGCAGATCATCCGCAGTGGAAATCCGCATGTGGAATTTGAACATGCTGTGTGCATAAGGCCTAAAGTAAGGAAAGCATACTGTAAGGCTGGGTTCACACGGGGCGGATTTTCGTCGGAAATCTCGCGGTTTGGCCGCAGCAAAAACCGCGAGATTTCCGCCGGGAGAACCGCCGCGGTTTAAGCCGCGGTGGCTTTGAAGCGGCCCGGCCGCTCGCTCTTTCGCTGCGGCCGGCGCTCCCATAGAGGAGAGCGCGGCCGCAGCGGAATGAAAAAAAGAATGGACATGCTGCTTCTTTTGAAACCGTGGCTGCGGCCGCCGCAGCCGCGGTTTCAACCGGATTTACCGCAGCGGATTAGCCGTCCCGTGTGGACGAGATTTCTGAGAAATCTCATCCACATGGCTGGCTAATCCCGGGATTAGCGGCCGCGGGCGGATCTGCTGTGGCAAAACCGCGGCAAATCCGCCCTGTGTGACCCTAGCCTTAGTGGCCTACTTTTGCTACAATTACAATAGGGGCAGATTATCCAGGAAGTCAACCTCTGTTGTCTGCAGGTGATTCAGATACCCATCTGTGTTGGGACCCCTGGAATTAATACAGGTCCAATAATGACTCCATGCATGGATCATTGCAGAAGGAGGCCGTTTTGAGTATGCTTTCCTTACTTCAGTCATAGCAGTGTTCTCATGGGACATATAGAGATGCAAAACGTGGATCACTTCCCACTCTTAAACTTTGCAATTGGGGCTAACTTTCTATCTCATACAGAGACTACAACACAAAATTGAAATCCATGTTCTGGGGCCCCCATAGGCCCTTGCGCCATACCATTGTGTAGTGCATCCATGCCTTCCTATTCAAGTAGGCTATTGTTATTTCAATATAGGACACCAGTGCTGAGCACTGGATTAGTCTTTTTGACTACACCCCGTATAATAGTGTATATAGTGATGTAGGCAGGAAGTATCTAGTAGTCAGTGGCACTGTCCCTGCACCTCCCCAGCATGTCAGCCAGTGTAGTAATTACATCTCCATGTCCCTCCCATTTGGTGACTTTGCATTATAAGTGCTTCTGTGCTGCTCAAATTGAATTTTAATTTTAACTTCCGGGTTTCCTCTATACTCATTACATCAAGGCGATTTCTATTAAGCAGGCACCTACTTGGCACAGCCTGGCACCTTGTATCTTCTAGTGAGGAAATCAGCATTGATATAGTAGGTGATTTGCAATTAATGTCCTTCCTGGTATTTATATACTAATTATTAATTCTTTTAACCCTAGTTATCTTCTCCATATCATCCTCTGTGTGCTAGAACTGAGATCATTAGTTTGTGCCTTGCATGCTGGGATTAGCAATGGTCATGGCAGGGACTATGCAGGTGTCAAAAGAAGACACCACAGCAAGTACAGATGTGTCTATTGTGTAAAGCCCATGGACAAAATCACAGCAGCCGCAATGTCCCTTCCCTCAACTGCAGACATGGTCAGCCCGCATTTTAACCCTTTCCCAGTTCAACAAATCATTCCAAATAGTCAGTATATATCTTTTTTCCAATTCGTTATTTATTAAATGATTTTTTTTTACCACTAGCAGAATGTGATTGGTGGCTTAGAAAATCATTTTAATGATACAAAACAGTGATAGAAATGGGATGGGGATGTTTAGAAACATTGATTAGATAATGTATCTGTCCCTGATACTAAGCGGCTTCTAATTACCAGCTGTACAGTGAATAAGACTGCTAAAAGCCAATCACCTCTGTGTAAAAAGAGAGGTAAAAATGGCCTTGAGAGCAAGCTCTACTTCATTATGATCAATGCTGGATAATATTGTATCCATACAGAGATTGTTAACACAAATTGTATAAACATATGCACACATCATATACAAAACTATCACACACTTGTGTGCGTGCATAACAGCACATATACGGTACTTTGCATTATATATATATATATATATATATATATATATATATATGTGTGTGTGTGTGTGTGTGTGTGTGTGTGTGTGTGTGTGTTCATGTGTTGTGCGTATTGTAGTATGGAATGTGTTGTATATGGATGGACAGTACTGTAACTGTTGCTGCATACAATGTTGCAAATATCGCTGTTGCTGTACTTTCATGTTGTCCATCTGCATGGCATTTACATTGTATGAACCTATCTGTGAATTGCAGGCAGACACACATATACACACCACCCACACTCACTCGTACACACACACACGTATAAACTGTGCACCGAATATATATATATATATATATATATATATATATATATATATATATATATATATATATATATATATATATCATACAGTACTGCTAGGACAATATATTGTGATTGGCTTTGAGACATGTTCTTGTAAAAGTGTGTTATGATTGTATTTGTTTGGTAGTGCTGGAGCAGTGTGTTGTGATTAGCTACGGTACTAGAGTAGGATATTGTCATTGGTTCTATACGAAGGTACTGGAGTGGTATACTGTGATCGACTTTGTGTGATGATGCAGGAGCACTATACTATGATTGGCTTTGTATGATAGTGCTGGGGCAGTATATTATGATTTACTTTGTATAATGATGCTTTAGCACTATATTGTGATTGGCTTTGTATGATAGTGCTGGGGCATTATGTTGTGATTGGCTTTGTGTGATGTTGCAGGAGCAGTATGTTGTGATTGGCTTTGTATGATAGTGCTGGGACAGTATATTGTGATCGGTTTTGTATAATGGTGCTGGACTGGCCATGTGTTGGTAATGGTGACAGCTTGCAGTGGTCAGTGGATGGAGGACTCAGCTCTTCTCCAATAGGCAGGATGTCAAAGGTGACGCGTGAAGACTCCAAAAGCCACAGCTGCCAGCTGGACAGTTACATTTCTCCAGAGCTTCCTGCAAACTTGTCCATCTACAAATACATCTACATCTGTCGCTACAAAGTAACATAATGGGGGGGGGGGGGGGGGGGGTCAGGGTGGTTGTTCTTTTTTATTAGTTTAAATAAAAGCGAGTACATAAGGAAGAAAATAAATCCAGTTTCCTATAAACTGAACTAAATAGTATAGAGGCTAAGGGCAACGTAGCAGCACTAGTATTCATATTTTAACCACGGTATATATAATATTTAATTAAAATTTAATGGAGCAAAGAGAATACATAAATGTATAGACTCCTTACTTTTAAACTATCAGGTTCTCTATTGCATCTAAGGGCTACATATATTAACCCTTCATTGGGCGGTGGATCATGCCCAGTTCAGGGTAAGTAGATGGATGTAACCCTGTGGTATTAGGTGATGGAGCATCTGCTCATATTCTCATAGTGGTCGATATTTTTCATTCACACTCGTGCCTTTCTGCTTTGCAAGAGGGGAAAATTACACTTTTGTTAAGATGCATTGAAGCGGCCATCATATGGGGGTCTCTCCCCCTATCTGACCATTAGTTCATCACTAACTACTTATTTTGAGCAGAATGAGCCCCTCACGAGCCAGAGCTGGAGTACACCAAGCATTGATAAGTCTTGTTTGGACCTATTGTCCTCGTGGCTGAAAATATCTTTTCTATAGCGAAAACATACACAAATATATGACCCACCCCTAATATTTAATATAGTGTCATGTATATAATATGAAAAGTACGTGAAAGCATCTGCGTTATTAGTCAGTATGGTCAAGTCATAGTTCAGTACACTGCTACATACAAAACACGCAGAGCAATATACATGTACATAATAGGCACAAAAGTATACATACTGCAACATATACATTCACATAATCAATCATGCATACAAATATACAGACGTAAGAAAAACAAAGCAAAATACACAAGTACATACATAAATGTACACATGGCATATTCAGATACAAATATATATTCATACATACAGACACCTACACTAAAAAGCACAGTAGAAACACTCATATCTTACGTACATACAACACATAGGACCATATGCACATCTACAATGCATATACAAGCATAAATACAAATACACACACTATACATAAACACTGTACATGCAAACAACATAGACACACACACACACACACACACACACACACACATATGCATACTATGCACTCATGCACAGTGTACACAGTACATATATACAGAAATACATGCTACACACATGCACTCATGTACATGCATTTATAATATATAAATGGTGTGTACTGATTAGAAGTAGCGATGTCAGCGTATAGTGCAGGGAGAGTTGTCCCCACCTAGTAGATAACTTTGGAGTAGTATTAGTATTAGTAATGATAAAACTGGAGGAGCCATAGATACGGCCATGAATAATTGACACAGAGCAACCTTCCTTAGTTTCTGCCTTATTATTAATTAGGCGCCTCCAGTCTTTGCACTGAGAGCTCCAGCGGGCCGGTTGCAGCTTTAAATATGAATTAAAAGCAAATCCTGGCTACTGTAATGCGAAAATGATTCCATGTCTGCTATGGCGGAGATGAATGGCTGCCCGGATCAATACTGGGGAGGAAGGCAGGTACTGTGTGCTGCTAACGGCACACAAGGCTGCATAGTACTGAATCATCTCCATCATGGGGCTAAAACAATATCCAAACAACATAAATATATGTCATCAATGCAAATAATAATAATGATACATCATATCTTCATATCCAGGCAACAATGATAAGTCTAATGCTAATAGTAATACTAAAAATAAGCAGTATAATACACAATACAACAACCTCTGGAAACTGATCGAAAACCATTTACATAAATGAACAACAGTTCAGTGTGTCTGCTTTCATTTGGTGCCAGGAATCAGCACAGATACATTTTTTCTCCTCTTTTTTATTTTGGTATATTTCTTGTGTTCCTATCCTTATTTTTTGAGCATTTTTTTAAATTTAAACAAAATTTCAAACAACATTAAATACTAAGCTTACTAATAACACTAATAATAATAATGACAATAATAATAATACTGCTGAACCATTCTCACCGGCTATTATATGTCACACTGTGTACAATTCTGTCCCGCACATAGAAAAATATTGGAAACTTTTTTCTGCCATTCCCTGTATTAATTCACAGAAATACATTGTGGCCTCCTTGATCGATTTTTCGAAATCCTATTTTACCATAGTTGATTGAACAGTTCAGAGTATATTCCGGATATGAACTGTCATGGCCATTTATGTGTACAGTCCTTTGTAAACATCAGTCACAATAGTTTATTTCTCCCTCATCTTATAATAATTACAACCTGTAGACGTACCTAAAGTAAATTAAGTTTGATTTATGACCAAACCGATATTAGCATTAAAATAAAATTAAACACTATACATTTCGGTGTTTTAGACTTCTGAATTAACTTTTTTTGTGCCATATGGTGACTGGTTTTATGAAAGACGGTAAGCGCTATCATAACTTTGGGGTATTGGGGTGCAGAGGAGAAATACTATATTCAATGACAATGACAAGATAGGCACTTCTACATTTAATCTAGCACTGCTATTTGCATGATGCAGTACGAGGTCTTCTGGTTGGATATTATATGTGCAATAGCATACAAAGAATATTCACCGTCATAATTCAGAGAGCCCTTTATATATGCTCTGCTTGTAGGTCGTACAGACGGATATATATATAAACATACATTTATACACGTTCTGCTTGGAGGTTGTGCAGTGATATATATAGTGGGACATATATGTATGTATGTGTGCGTGTGTATTACCTAAAAGACAATGAATATGCCTACATTTTCGAAGCGCATGAATACTTGGATTGTGTAAGTGTGAGTCCTGCTGCAACTGATACAATAGCACAATGATACAAAGCTGTACTTTTTTTTTATTTTTTACAAAGGTACAAATACCTGACAAAAACCTCCAGTATTGAGGTTGCCAGGAGCCGCTGTGTAGTTTACTCGTTAAACAAGTGCCTGTATCATTGTTTAAATATGAAGGAGTTGTCACAGGGAATCCAAAAAGTTAAACATTTTCAGAGAGCTCTCAGGATGATTGTCAGTTTAATCTAGAGCTATCCCGTGCTGGTGATAATATGTGGGGTAAGGACGACTGCAAACACCCACAATACTACATGGATCATATGAAGAGTCTAGCAAAATGCAAATGCAGAGCCACATCGATCCCTTGATATTCCTAGCACACAGGCTGAAGCTAAATCCATTTATAGTCACTGATTTAATAAGGTAAACACAGGAAATGACCACACAGAAGAAGGAGATCACTATTAGTGCAAACCCAAATAATCCACAATCCTAGGAAATCCTATATGGATATAAAGGGAAATTTATCGTAGCCCATGCATTAATTGACAGCAGTGTGAATAATGACTCTTGTGCCATGCTGATTACATATATAAAATGCACTGTTCACCCTCTCGAGGATTTCCCCACATTCTGTCACCTGGCGGGTCAAGAAGTTTTATTTCATAATGTCCATAGTTAAAAATATGTACTTCTATTCATATCACTGTAAACGTATACACATTCTATATTATTACTACTACCAATACAATACTATCAATACGACAGGAGTATATATATATATATATATATATATATATATATATATATTTGTAATTATCTATCTTCTTATGTATTTTATATTAGTGTGGAACTTCTTGGCAAGAGTTTGCTAGATGATATTTAATATGATAATAAAACAGATACTGTCCAGGTAGCAGCTACTTTTTTATTTTCTTCCCTACATACATAATGTGGTAATATATAATACTCGTCACGCATTGACAATTAACAGCGTTCGGTGGGTTAAAAAAAAACAAAAAAAAACATGGGGAAATTAGATTTCTTCACTTATTGTACAGTTTTGTGGCTTAATAGTGGAGCTTTTTTTCAATTTGATGAAGCATGTTTACATACAACTGTTCTATTGTTTTAGCCCTAGAAGACAATTTTTATTACATACATATTTTCTGGATAAATTTATTATCTAAGAATATTTTCAATCGGTCTTTATATTAATACACTGCGTGTTATATAAACTGTGCTGTTAACAGTATCTATCTATCTATCTATCTATCTATCTATCTATCTATCTATCTATCTATCTATCTATCTATCTATCTATCTATCTATCTATCTATCTATCCATCGATCACCTCTTTACCTTATGGGCAGAATAATGGGGACCTGAGTGACTTGAGACCAAGCTCATCCTTCTGATAAATCAAGTTTATAAGTAGTTCCTATCAACTCTCATTATTCTTATGGCGATAGTCCTTCACTTGCCGGACAATACATTTTGGGATTATCAGATTCTTAATTGACCTTACATAACATAACTAAATTACATAATACCCACACTGATTCGTCTAACACTTTCAAACCCTAAAGACTATTTTCCTTCCCTCCTGCATTCAACAACAGATCTGCATATTGATTTCTCCTGTTAACCCATTAAAAGAGTGAAATGAAGTCAATTACATGGATCCCTCAGTGCTCTACTGATTTATTTAAACCTTATTCATTAGTTCAGTTTTTTTCCATTTGTGCAGAGTAATTTCTCAGGTGTTACCTATAGATCTGGGAAAAAGTAACTGACGCAAAATGAGACATACAGTAATAATAATAATAGTAATAACAAAAATAATTACAACAATATGGCCATATCGCAAGTTTGTGCCACAAGTATAACTAACTTATGTTCTATAAAGAAAACGCAATTTGCACATTAGGTATTTATTCCATTCCCTACAACATCATTTGTAATGACATACTAGCCATAAACTGACTGCTAACAGAAATATTCACATCGTTTTGTTGTGTATGTAAATATCATAATATGTGCCAATTATAAATAATACAACCATCGCAGTTCCAAAATGTATATGCAAATGGTCCTTACACTACAGAGACTAGAAACTCTAGATTTCCCCTATATAGCTATGAACTTACAGTTATAGCACAAGTGCAAAACAATCGTCACTTCTCTACTGTCCAAATTATTATATATGACAGAGCAGGTGCCATCTTGTGACCTGCTAGTCTGTGACAGACAGGAGCAAGTAACTACTGCTCCTTGGCAGAAAGATGGGTGGAAGGATGCATGGATGGATAGAAACATAGATAGATATTGGTCGGAGATCATGACTATACATGAAAAATAGACAGTATATGACTTATGAAGCATTTGCTACATTTCTTTTGTTTGCAGACACAGCACATAGGATGTACATTTCTATCTACAGTGCTGCTGGGCTGGGATGGAGTCGATGTGTGATTTTCTCTCCCGCAGCACTATATATACCGTACATATACAGTATATTAATGGACTGGCTGAAATGACGTGTGATCGGTGTCGTTGTCAATGTGCAGACAAGTCGGGTTCCTCTGTACAACACAAGATTTCATCTTCTAGCGGCTATAATGTTCTCATATAAACTAATCAGCAGGAATGATCTTATATTTCATCAGACATTCCCCAGCCACATGTGCCTCGGATTAGAGCTTTATATTCTATTAGCTTCCATTATAAAATGCACTGACAACCTGATAGAACTGCTGCAATGTATCTGTAGCTTGCACAGATTGCAAAATGCCAAACAACTGAACAGATCAAAGTCTATAAGCAAATTTGCTCTTTACAAATGTCCTTTTACTTTCTCTTCATTTTCAGAGATACCAGAGATACTTCCTTCCTATCTATCTATCTATCTATCTATCTATCTATCTATCTATCTATCTATCTATCTATCTATCTATCTATCTATCTATCTATCTATCTATCTATCTATCATCTATCTATCATTCTGTATCCTTGGATCACGTCAAGTTGTGTATGAAAATTCCATGCATTACATTCAGCATCACACATACACAGGCGCACTCACACACTCTCTTCTGCATTGGTCAGGCTTTGTTGGGCACACGGTGCCCCCCTCCCTGCAGCACAGAGGATTCAGCAGGGTAGAGGTGCTGACTTTGTGACGCTGCTGTTGACCTCTGTAGAGCACTAAACGTTGTTTGCATGCCCACTACCCTCAGCTGTGTGCCAAATGTCACCCTCTACTTTTCCCAGCCTCTCATCTGCCTTTAGCCCTGAGTTCATCCAAGGTGTTTATTTATTCCCAGTGCTTCTTGTCTGCAGTTAGATCTGCTTACCCCTGTGATCCGCAGCACATTAGCAGATTTCATGGCAAGTTGCCTCTTTGACATCCCAGGCAGGTTTACATCCTAGATTTGCCCCTAGGAACAAAAAAAAAATCTATCTGCATATTTTCATATGAGAGACACAGAGGCAGACTCTGGAGATGTGTCCAGTCCTGTAAGACATCAAACATCAAGGATATGGATATTCATTTTATTCAGGGCAAAAAGAAAAATCTATTCTACAAGAATGAGTTCTCCTTGGTCAAGCTGGGGAAGGGCAGGCAGGTTTCACCATCACCATCATCATCATCATCATCCTTGCTGTGGTGCTGCGCCCCTGTCTTCAGTAGATTTGTGCAGTATCCATTTCCAGACGGCCTCCAGCTCCAGATTAGGTGCAATAGCAGCATCACTTGGTCCATCCTGGGGTCCAGCCATGGTTGTGCAGCAATAATCAGCCTGTATCCAGTAAGATAATTGTCAGTGAGCCAGGGGCTGTGTGCAGCGCTATGGCTGAGCCTTGCCTTGTATTTCAGGATGCTTCTTGCATAGGAATAGCTGGCTGCCTTGTTATGGATCTGGAAGGCAATGAAAGAGAATCAGTATGCAAATTGTTTCTGTTACAATCGAAAGGTTCGATCTGGAGTTGCTGCGGAAGTTGATGTCAGCTATCTCTGCATAGGGCTGCATGTGCCTCCTTCATTCAGCTGGGCCTTGTTGCCCCTGCTAGATCTCAGGCTCTAATTAAAAGCACCAAGCTATGGATGCTGCTTATCATTTAGCTGGGTGTGGATAGATTACATTACATGGTATTTATTAGGCAGCAGGTGTTAGCGGTTGTGCAGGAATAAAACATTTATAAATGGTTAAATGCTTACACTGAAATAAGTTGATTAGGTTTGCTGCCTCAGTCCTCCTGTTCATGCAATATGGTCTCTGGATCAATATGCTTTTACTGTAACACCAGTGATTGCAGGAATCACAGCTCTTATTCTTTTAAAGGGACAGGAAGCCTTTGCCTGACAATTTACACAGCTGACAGGTCTGAGGGAGAACTTCTCAAAACAGCATTTCTAGCACTGTATCATTATATAGCATCCCAGCAGTATATATTGCTGGACAAAGGCTAAGTGGGAACAATATTTTACATCTGAAAATATCCTTCCTCTTGCATTTCAGCTCTATTTATCTGTCTGAAATACCACTCTCTTCTTAATAAATAAATAAATAAATAAATATATATATATATATATATATATATATATATATATACACACACACACACATACTGTTTATTATATCAAACCACATTGTATTAATTTAATTAGTAATATGAATGCTCTAATAATACTAATTTAGGGCATATTCCAAGTCTATATTACACATGTATTTTTAATACGCTTCATACAGATAGTACACAGCATCATTGTTTTGCATTGATGTATTCTGACTGCATCTTTTATGCACATATTTTACATGTGTGAGAATAGCAACAGCATGTCCGATTTTGGTCTGTATTACAGACCAAAATCACCCATTCAAGTCAATGAGAGCGTAACATGTTACATGCGTATTCACTGTTTTTTTTACCCAAGAAGCCTGAAGGCAGTGTAAAAAAAGTAGCCTCAATTGGTCCTCCTTGTGGTTTTTTGCACATGTGAAAAACGCAGTGATTACGTGTGCAAGAAAAAATGCATATACACTATATATATATATATATATATATATATATATATATATACACACACACAGTATAAACACCGTGTATTTCATGGACCGAAATTGCATACTCCTGTATAAATGAACCCTTAGGGACATACAATATAAATACAAACAGGTATAAATATAAATAAAATAATAAAAACACTAAATTAATATAAATGCAAATAAACTACGGCATAGAATGCAGGCAATATATAGTACAGCAAACAATATGCATCATACAGACTACAGTACACAATATACAGTACATGATATACAATACAATATGGGGTATATAAAGTATAATCTTGAGTACTAAATGTATATATATAAATATGCAATATAAATGATACTATACTATATACATTATGTACTGCAATATACAATACATGCAGTGCAGCACCAATGTAGAATAAAGCACACAACAGATACAATATACATACAGTAAATACTAAAATATACACTAAATTTAATATTCACTGTAACGAACAATACGTACAACAAACAGAACTATATATTTATATAATATACG
Source organism: Eleutherodactylus coqui (assembly GCF_035609145.1). Lineage (NCBI taxonomy): Eukaryota > Metazoa > Chordata > Amphibia > Anura > Eleutherodactylidae > Eleutherodactylus > Eleutherodactylus coqui. The sequence goes on along the minus strand of NC_089838.1, from coordinate 229,175,405 downwards.
CTATTGATGGTATATACTACAATACATACTATATGTAATATATGGAAGGTAAAGGTATATGTTCTTCTAATTAAACAGATTTTAATGTGATATATCTTGGCCTAGTCCAATTTACTGTATATGTCACTAACTTCTCTCTTTTAATTAGTCATATCCATCACCATCACCTGCATATTGTCTCCAGTAATCACTCTGTTCCTCCATCAAAGGCAACACAATGGGCTAGGATTGGGATTGATAACGCAGTGACCTTTAGGATCCTGAGTTATATCTGCTGACTAACCTCTGGCTGTGCCCTTTACTAGCCTCATTCTCCAGTCCATAGTGTCCACACACAGCAACCGCCTGCAATGTGCTCCTTAATATTACATACAAAGCACCCATCAAAGGTGAACACATTGCTCCCTGTTTCCAGAAACATTCCAGCAAATAACAATTTCCAGACAATTAACATTTATACAGAATTATACTGGTAGACTCTTCTGGATAGAACAATCTCATTATAAATATGGTAGCTGCATACGTTGGCTGAGGCTGATTATGTCTGCACCATTGGTGCATAATCTGTGTTCCGCCAGTACATTAATACTGGCAGCATGATACCAGTCCAATACGATTTTAGGGCCTAAAAATAAATCTATCTATCTATCTATCTATCTATCTATCTATCTATCTATCTATCTATCTATCTATCTATCTATCTATCTATCTATCTATCTATCTATCCATCCATCCATCCTTCCATTGGTCCATTTGTTTTATGCCGCAGCCGAACACAACTAATATCATTTTGGTGCACTTTTTGCACATCCATAGCTGGACAGAGAAGGCGCTGCATGCAATGTTTTTCTGTTTGTTGCAGATAGGCATCCAGCATCAAAAATGATGCGCCAGATGCCACGAATTGTCACACAGAAAATTAAGATATCAGTTCTGGCATCATCATCCTACCACCATTTCACTGCAACCCAGAGCAAAAAGCCGGATAGCTGGATATAGGGAACCCAGCCTTACATATACAAAGGAGGGACTAGATAGTGATGCAGGCAGGAGTTCAGGGAGTGACCAGAGCATATTTATAGGGGTCATGAACTGTATTAGCAAGGTATTTAGTATTCCTTGAAAATCTACAGAGCACAGAGATATAGTAATATCCATGGCTTCTATTGATGATAACAGTGTGAGTTCTCCTATAGACCTTGATTCATGTTTAGATCATCACAATTCTCGGTCAAGAATGAGGATGCTGATTTCTATGAAATGATATAAAGCTACATTCTAGACCAGGGTCATTTCAAGGAAACCTAATTTACAAGGGTCAACATCTCTTAGCCCAAATATACATTGTGATCTAGCTCTTTGGCGAAACAAATACTGATCTGGTGTCTTTGCTACAGGCAACTGGCACTTTAGGGGCCTCTGGCTCTCTAAGCTGACCATCTGTCATTCAATTTAGGTTTCAAGGCAGCTGATAGGGGAGCAGAGGGTCAGCGACCCCAGGACAAAACGTCCTGCTGCCTCCAAACAGAGAAGTGCAAATGTTAAATGTTCTACACTACCCTGGACCTGTCCCAGTGGTTGAGTTTGGCTGCAGCTAAGCACATCTTACAAGAGACCAACAGGGGCATCAGTCATTAGCACTCAGGATCCCTCCTAGGAGTAGTCACCACTCTGAAAGTGCATGATGAGGATTAAATCCATTATGTGTGCTTTCTAAACAGGGTGATGGCAATTAGAAGAAGCATGCACACATTTACAGTGAGCTCTGTTGAGCTCTTCAGAATGGAAATGGCATTAACCTCCTGCCCATTGCATACAACTATGGAATGTGAGAGCTGGATACGGACATAATACTACGTAATGTAAAACAAGTGCACACATTACTGTTACATAAGATCACGAATGACAGCCAGATATTAGCACAGCAAACCATATCAGTATGATGCTAAGTTCTGCATAAATGGCCTTATTATGAATTATTAATATGATCACACCCCCAGCGTGCATTATTAATATTAACACTTCCCTAGACATTTAATTATGATTTATTTCAAAATTAGCATTTTGGCCTTAGTTCCTTCTTATCTTTGATGCCAAGGGTTAATCTTAAACTTTTGACCTTTGATTCAGTTTTGTGCCGTATTCTGTAAAGTAGTTATAACAGGGCAAGAAAACTCCTACTTATAAAACAGCAGCCATTCAGACGACATATCGTAGCCATATTGTACTTAAACGAAAGATGAAATTTCACTTGCCAAAAGGAAAATTTTACTAATTAGAATGGATTGCGTCAATTATAAAATGGTGTAATGTTTAGGGGCATAACTATAGTAAGGGGGGGGGGGGGCACAGAGTTTGTGGTTGCAGCAGGGCTGGGATCCAAAAGATCCCGAAGCCCCATAAGTGAGGAGACCAGTACAATAAATAATGTGTGATAGTGCTCTGGAATATGTTAGTATTATATAATCCAGAATATATACCCCATTACACATTTTGCATTGAAGACCAGGAGTTACATTTCATATTGTTATTATCTGGGGTATACAGGAAAAGGGAGCCACAAAGAAAGATTATGCTACTACCCACCTCATGAGGAGGGCCTGACATTTTGACCTCTGCTACCTAATAAGCATTGGAAGAGAAAGAGATGGAACAACCTTCACTTATGAAATCTTTAGTAGATTTTCATCTCTATGGAAAAGGAGAGTATGGTTTACTTAGGCTGCACCAACCACCCTTTCTCTTCCCCATGGCATAAAGGTATGTATGGATTGTCTGCTACAGTGTAATGCAATGTTAAAGTATATATAACACCTTATACAAATTTTCAGAATCAATCAACTGTACATTAGCTGATTAGTGTAACGGTACTGATGGGTGGTGCGGTGCTGCTACAACTGTGAATCAGACCCATTTTGTTGGTATTGTTGGAGTAATCAGTAACAGAAGCACTTCAGTGGGCATCTCTTGGGATTTAGGGCTAGCAAGGGATCAGTGTAGTATTCCAGAGTTAACGGGGCCCCTCCATTATGTTATGTGTTTGTCCTGTGTAATGGTATTGTCAGTGTCTTCTATGTGTATGCATTTGATGTGTATTGCACCTCTGCAGCACTGAATGGGTTAATGTCTGGGTTATGTCTGAGAAATGTATCATGTTGTCTGTCACGTGACTGTGTTTGATATATGTGTGTGCAAGGTGGAAAGTGAAGAGAGTCTAGGGTCTTCTTGCAAAACAGAGGTTGGAGTTGAAATCTAGTCTGCAAGCGAATGGGCCACACACCCACAGATTGATCTGTGAGGAGAGAATAGAAGAAGCTGAGAGGTAGCCATTAGCATGGCCTGGGACTACTTCACCCAGGATGTGCCGGTGTCATTGCTAGAACACCAAGGGAGAGAGAGAAACAGGAAAACGCCTGAATTGTGAGTGTGGACCGGTAGAGAGTAGAGAAGTGAGAGTGAAAAGTCACTGGGAGTGGGATCTCACAGATAACTAGCCTGTGGATTGCCCGGAGTCATCCCAAGAAGTCCTCCCTGTCACACCACCTTCTGGAAGGGTAATTTGTGCCAATACCCTAATGTTTTGTTGGAATTGTTCTGAAGTTGAAGTAAACGGACATTACCGACCATTTCCAGTTTGTCCATGAAAAGTTGCCCTGTGTGTGGACTCTTTTATTACATCATCCAGTTTCACTGCAGAGGATGGAATGGTGGCGTCGCGAGTGACAAAAGAGACTCAAGTTGATTTCCAACTACCTTTCCCTGTGACCTCCCCCAGTAGTAACTTGGTTGGGTCCCGAGCTACCCTCAGGGGAGGAGAAAGTAGAGCCCTGAGACAGAAACCTTTATCTACCCCGCTATCTCCTCATCTGTGGGCCCGCTCCTCGGACGCTGCACCAGTACCTATACCATGATGAGCAACAGTTTCTGAGAGCGTGAGGGACTTTTCACATGGGGTGGAATTTTCTGCAGAATGCAGATTTTATCAATTAGTGTTGCGTTTTTAACTATGGAATGTGTTCTGGGGAAAGTGCGGAATTTCTAGTTTTTTATTTTGCAGACTTTAATTGCAAAATTACATTTCATGTAAAAAATCTGCAAAAACAATTACGCCAGCTGTTCTTAATTTTGTAGCAGAAAACTTTTCTACTGTGGAGTTTAATCTTGCAGCCTTGAAGTAAAAATGCGCAGAATTTAACAGGTGCGGAATTTAAGCTTCATAGGGATAACATTGTGACGCAGAAATATCCGCTTGTCCTAATTTCATCTCGCGTGAAAGATCCCTAACTCCTGGATATCTCTGCCCCTCTGGTCTGTGCAAGTGCAGGCTTCATAGCTGCATACCTTGTAAGGAACTAACAGTTACAGGGTGGATGCCAAATCATGCAGGATGACAGACAGTTTCTGACATCACAAGCTTTACTTGAATTGTGACTAAGACAGTCTTTTACAGTTTTCCCACAATTGATGAGCACGTTTATGCATACTGTCTACTAACGAATGTCTCTCTTGTACTCTCTCTGCTTCCATTTGGTCTCTCACAGAGTTCTATATCATTCTCTGCTCTATGTAGGCCTCTTGTCCTCTTCAACACGCAAGGCAACATCCTCTCTCTACTGCTTCTGTGACTCACAACAACTCCACAACACCATTCACCCCATCAGAGCAAGCGTTATCTAGCCCTACCCACATACACACATCACACAGGTACCCTACTGTAGACTAAGACATGATGGGACACATTCAAGATATATTTTTATAGAAACAGGACACATATATATATGTATAACATACATTAAAGGGGTTGTCCAAGTTGCAAAATTATTTTTAAAAATTAGATCCAAATTAGTTAACCCTGCTCATTCTGTGCTGAACAGTCTATTGGGCCTTCCCATCAGAGCTTAAGTGTACAAATAGAGAAGGTTGTCAGTCACTGATAGGACCGCCCATTGGACTGTTCAGCTCATGATGATCAATGGTTTAAATGACTAGAATATAAGTAACACTGAAGCTTTCCCCATAAAACTATACATTAATCTGTTCAGCTCTTCCCGCTCTATAGCATGATGCATGCAGTTTGGTAAGTATGTTTGAGCTGTCAGATCCCCTTTAACTGATTTGGATCAAATTTTAAAAAGTAATTTTATAGCCAGATGACGACTTTTAACATCTTCTTGCTTCAGGACTCATGAAAAAGTACATGTATATGAATATACAAGCAGTCTTCTGGAGGCTTGTGGTAATTGTACTCTTGCATTTCTAAGGTGAAACTGATATGATGCATGTTTTACACCCATCAGATGTATGTCTTTCAGTCAATCTCATCCCCATATACACTTAGTCATAGGCTACATTGACACAGCCATCATCATCTCCACCTATCTCCAAGCTCCACGGCCATACAGATGCAGTGTATATTTTATGAATGTTGACCTTGGTTCCAAGCTAAAGTAAAGTAACAGGTTTCTGTAAGCAGATTCCCCATGAATCCAGCTATGGACTGATAACAGGTTGTGGATGTGCTCCCTGCTGCTGACCACCAGTTTGTTTCCACAGGGCACTAAAAGATTTTTTCCTCTCTTACAAACAAACCAGAACAAATTGATGAATTGGGCTTTCACTATGCTAATTTAGACATTATAAATATTTAACTAACATCCTTAATAGCCATCTATGGAGGACCCTTTCTCCTTTACACGCTTCTTAATCTAAAGTAAATGCTTTTCCCATTAATAGCTGACTGCTATATCAGCTCTTTTGGAAGGCATTTTCTTTTAGCTCAAAATAAGTAATCTCTGTAGGATTTCACTTAATAAGGAATGCTGGATCATGTCATGCCTGTACTTATGCTTAATGGACATGTGTCATGCAATGTGCTTACTATCAGCACGCATTTCCTGTAATGTTTTATGTGAATATTATATGCGAACAATGTGAAATATAGTAAAAGACGTAAGTTCAGCACTTCAACCATGATGCTCCTTGGAAGAAAATTAGCATCTATAGCAAGAATATAGGTAAAAAGACTCATGCCACTCCTAAAGACATTGAATGCAAATGCAATGTAAATGAAAGAATTATAATTAGAGATGAGCGAGCATACTCGCTAAGGGCAATTGCTCGATCGAGCATTGCCCTTAGCGAGTACCTGCCCGCTCTGGAGCAAAGATTCGGCTGCCGGCGGCGGGCAGGGAGCTGCAGGGGAGAGCGTTGAGGAACGGAGGGGAGATCTCTCTCTCCCTCTCTCTCCTGCTGACTGCCACAACTCACCTGTCACCCGCGCCGGCAGCCGAACCATTTCTTCCGAGCGGGGAGATACTTGCTAAGGACAATGCTCGGTCGAGCAATTGTCCTTAGCGAGTATGCTCGCTCATCTCTAATTATAATGTGAATATAAAGTATAACAGGACATTTCGGTCCTCCCAGACCTTGGCCATCTGTGTAACTGAAAGATAACAGTGATAATGATATAGTCAAAGGGAAATATGTACCAAAAAGAAATATAAAAAATAAATCATCATCAAAATAGTAGCAGCATAAAAATATAGAAATTATATTATACACCTATGTCTATAATAGACTGCATATCATTATGTACTAATAAAGCTGAATTGCACCAAAACACTGCTCATTGGACTGCAATGGTTCTAATGGCGGATGAATAAGTATTGAGCTGACTAGGTTAAGTCTAGGGCTATATGGCAATAGGGGTCGGAGGACCAAAGATTGCTGTGTAACCCTGCATTCATACTGACGTGAATGGGGTGCAGTGCCAGTTGCAGCTTGCTGCTACTGTGGGATGCAGGTCACAAAAAAACAACCTCAATGGCCTGCGACTCATGGTTGAAGTTAGCTGCTACTTGCACTGCGGCCCCTATTCACTTTAATATGAGCGCAAGGCTACACCACAATTTTAGGTTGCTGATCTCCTGTTGTTGCCAAAACTTGCTGTGTAGCCCTAGCATAATGCATATCTTTTGACTATATTGCACAGTATTATCAAGCAACATTGGATTAGAGTACCAAGTATTACAGTGTTCCCAAGTTATACTGTAGCATGAAGTGTCCAACTCTAATAATTGGGGGATGCCATAGTAACATCTACTGAGACACTGTTGTAGCACATGTGGTGATATTGATATGGCTCTACAGCACCTACGTGATGATGAGGGTATGTGCACATGGAGATCTAAGCTAGAGAGATATGTTACAGTTCCATCATATCTGATGTGTTTGCATATGGATCTCTTTGCTAAAGACACAATCTTCTTACTGAACATTCTACTAACTCTTAAAAATGTGGGCAATATCTCAGTAGATGCAATTTTTGACGTAAATAGCCTATACACCTCTATATAACATGAGAATGGGATTCTATCAGTTTCTAAACTACAGCTGACATCTGATCTTAGTCCTGTAGAGCAAGATAAAATAAAAAAAAATCTTGGTATTTGTATAGCGCCCATATCTACTCCAATGCATTGTTCCAATGTCATGACATCATATGGTAATGGTATATGGATTCTATTTTCTGCACATGGTGGGTGACATGCATTCCTTTATTAAATTGAGACATTGAAAGAAGACACTAATTCTATCTAGCCGGACCTCCAGTTTACCCTAAATAATGGTCCTTAGACAGGTCCAATTTGTGGATACCACAGTGATTAAAAAGGACAATGGTAGCTTTATAGCCAGCCTTCTTACTAAACTAACAGACCATAATGGTCTTTTATTGTATCAGAGTTGCCATCGCAGAACTATTAAGATGTCCTTACTTAAAGGCCCATTTACACGCGCCGATGATCGCTGAAAAAATTGCTAATCGGCGATCGTTTTAGCGATAATCAGTGAATGTAAATGTGTGCTGATTGTCCACTTTTCGGGCGCTGCAAGCTGATCGTTAAATTCAAGTCAACCTAAAAATTGTTGTTCACTCTTATCAGCAGTTCTCCACAGGGAGTGCTGATAGCATTGTTTCCCCGTGGAGAACAAAGGATCTGAACGCAGATAATAGCCCTTGGGCTATTAACTGCATTCAGCGAAGGCTTCATTTGCACACCTAAGGGCTTAGTCACACGGGCGCATCCGAGCGCCGATGCACCTGTCTTCCTGCAGGATAAGACGGCCGCACTGCAGGTGCGGAGAAAGAACACATGACCGGCTCTATTGCCGGTCTTGTGTTCTTTCTTCCGGCTCTGTGGAAAGTCATCCGCACCTTCAGTGCGGCCGTTTTCTTCATGCAGAAAGACGGGCACATCGGCGCCCGGATGCGCCCATGTGACTAAGCCCTCATTGGTACGTAAGTAGCTGAGTAGCTCCTTGATACTTTATGCAAAATGATCGCTCAAAGCTGTCACTCAAACTGTCGTTTGAGCGATCTTTGATCGATCATCTGCTGGTGTAAATGGGCCTTAAGTCTTAGTTTGTTCAAGTGCATTGGATTGTCACTGTTCCTTCTGTAAAACAGATGCAACTCTCCAAAATGGCGACCAAGTTTAAAGAGTAAGAATATACAGATATATTAAAAACCATCAATAAACAGACACAGACAAAGATGTGACTTCCCTTTCTCAACACTTACCATCAATCAAACCTAAAATCCATAATATCAAAAGGAAACAATGACCAATTCTTCATTGGACCTATCTGACAATACAGAACTCTTAGAACAGTGGATGGTTTTCTAGAAGAGACCACCAAATCTGAGAGATAGACTTATACAAGCTGACATCGTATTCTTAACCAAATAGTTATGGCAACAATTCTTAGGACCACATAAGCAGGACACATTTCTGTCCATTCACTGCATGCAGTACTTTAATATTATTGAAGCAGATAAAACCTTCCATTCCCAAACAAGCCAACCATTGCAGATTCAGGGCAACCATACCTGTAAGACAAAATTTGTGGCATAACTGATAAAGTGTTCTTCCTATCTTGTATATGTCATTTAAACCAACAAAGAAGTACAGGACTACATATCCAGTCAGAAATCAACTATTAGATGTGGTAAAACGTGGTTACCCATCCCATGCCTAGCCTCACAAACGAGCCATAATATTTCTAAATTACATTTACTAGTTATAGAACAGTTTTTCCTGCTCAACCATATATGACTCCTCGAACTAACTGAATCTTTTTGGTTTAAATGGCTCTAAACACTTGCACCATCTGGACTGGACCGTGAATGTGATTTTACTGTAAAGCAACTTCGTCTGGCATATCAGATACACTAGACATATTCATGCCACCCATATGCAACCATGATTATATTTGTATCATTCCATTTCTGTACTTTATTATATTTATTCTCTTGCTGGACTATATTAAACTATCCCCTCTAACATATACCTACCTAGTATATGACATACTTTGTCTTTTACAGACTCACTAAAATGTACTTGGACATTAAATGGTGAGAATTATGATTTTTTACTATTATTTACCCAGTACTCTAATCCAATGTCACAGGATAGCATTGTGCATTATATTTACAAGATATGCATTACCTGGTTAATCCCTGAAAACAATAGTACCAGAGAGACTGTGCCTTAAAAATAATAGTGCCAAAATGGTAGTGTCCCATATTGTGCCGCAGACAGTGGTGGTGCGCCAGATTGTAACAGTGCACCACACAGTAAAAGTGCCATCTTTGTACTCATATAGTAAAATTTCCCACACACTGTAATCTTTTCAGTGTCCACAAACAGTAATAGTGCCCCTTTTAGGCCCCACACAATAATAATGGCCACTTCTGTGCCCCCTACACAGTCTGTTACACTGACTTTTAAGATTGTGTGTGCATGGGGATGGGGGTGATAAGAATGATACAGAGGTCCCCAGTGGGGATGGAAGCCCTGACAATTTGCCCAGTTTGCCAGCCCCCAATGCCCGCCATATTGCCAAATAGATTTTCTGTAACTTTGAAGCATGCTTTAGATCATTGTCCTGTTACAAGATGAAATTCACACAAATTACACACTGTCCAAGCTATAACCTTTTAAGTTCATTATTTCTTGCACTCTGTGAATCTTCCACCTTACTCAAGCAGCCCCATACAATTACATTTCTTCTGTCATGTATCAAATGAAATATCAAGCATTCCTCAAGGATTCCTCATCTGTACATCTCACATTATGTTGTACTCTTTAACAGAGGCGTAACTTGAAGCTTTTGGGCCGTGGTGCGAAATCTGTAACAAGGCCCCCAACTATAATGCTTTTTTCATAGTATGGGGCATCCCCTGCACCCTCTATAGTTACGCCCCTGCTCTTTAATCTAAACAGCTTAAATTTAGCTTTATCTATCTACAATATTCTTTTCCAGTCATTCACTAATCAATATTCGTGTTTTTGCCTCAACAAGAATTTTCTATTTTCCATTTTTAAATCTGGACTTTTATTTGCAATTAGGTCTTCAATAGTTGATCGATAATGGGGGTCCACCACCCAGCAGCCCGGCCAATAAACTGATTGTCGGGTTCTATAGAGCCTATGGTCCATACACAATGTTCAGGTCCAGGATGGTATAGCAGTCACAGTGCTCATTCAGCTGACGGGGAAGGGGGTGAGAAGGGTTTCCAGTCGCCAGACCCCCACTGATCAACTATTGATGACCTATCCCAAGCATAGGTCATCTCATCAATAATTCAGTCCTGGAAAACCCTTTAAAGGCACTGCCAACTCAGGTCCTGTATGGCTGTATTGGGGCAGATGGCCACCATAGAGGCAGTTCCCATTTTATCTCTGGTAGTCTCAGCCATGTATTATTAATTTAATAATATAAGTGTATGCGATAAAAGCAGAGAGATAGGCCAACACAGCCAGAAAGAGCATTACAACAGACTGCTGAAGTAGAGAAAAATGTACTGGTTAACATTACCTTTTGGTGACATCAACAATGAACGCTACATATCTGAACGAAAACAGAAGGCAGGGAATTAAGACTTCCTTCTAATTTTAATAGCAGTGTGATCCTGTCAACTGGATGCAGGCTCAGCCTTTGGTTAGATGGTGCGCTGTGAGAATTGTTTTCCGCCGTGCCCCCTTTCCCCATCTTAGTAAGAAACACTACCATAGGTGAAAGAGTGTTAGGAGCTCATTTCAGGCATCACAATTGAGCTGCAGCTCTACCAGCTGAGTGCAATGCAGCACAGGGGCTGGTTGGCATATTTTAGCTTGGAGGGCAAGCACAAAACACTAGCTTGTGACTCGTGAGTAGTAGGCCTTGTTCACATGTTCACATGTGGTGGATTTGCTGTAGATTAGCTACAGTGGAGAAAATCTACAGCAAATCTGCACCGAAATCTGAACTATTTTGTGAGGATTTTGACCCGTATTTTGGTGCAGATTTGCTGCAGATTTTTTTGCTGTGGAAAATCCACAGCAAATCCACTACATGTGAATGCACCTTTAGGGCGCCTACCCACTTGCGATTTTTTTTCCTGTGATGTTTTGCGTTTTTTCTCAAGAGCAATTAGTATAGAATGTGTTCTTGTTAGAGATGATCGAACGTGTCCGTTACGGACACTTACGCACCCGGACACCGGCTTTCCCGAACACTTCAGTGTTCGGGCGTAAATGTTCGGGGGCCGCCGGGGGGCGGGGGTCGCCGTGGCAGCACGGGCGGCAGCAGCGGGGAACAGGGGGGAGCCCTCTCTCTCTCCCTCTCCCCCTCACTCCCCGCCGCACCCCCCCGTGCTGCCACGGCGACCGCCGAACATTTTTCGCCCGAACACGGAAGTACTCGCAAAGTTCGGTGTTCGGGCGAAAAGGGGCGGAGCCGAACATGTTCGATCATCTCTAGTTCTTGTCCATCTGGGGTTTTTTTTCCGTTTCGTGGGGTTTTTTCACATAGGAACTGTCAGTTGCATATGTGTCCTTATTTTTCTCTTAATGCACCCATGATTGTCAATGGAGGGCTGCAAAAAACGCCACGAAAAACGCGCGAAAACGCCGCGTTTTTCACGCGCGAAAATCGGCAACGCAAGTGGGTAGGCGCCCTTAGGGTGACTACCCACTAGCGTTTTTTTTCACTGCGAAATTCGCTGCGTTTTTTTTTCTGCAGGGGGTCTATGGGACTTGTAATGTTAAAATCACATTTTTTTTACCGCGAAATCGCGATTTTGCGTGATCGCGATTTTAGCTTTACATGTCCCATAGCCCAAAAACCCCTGCAGAAAAAAAAACCGCTGCGAATTTCGCAGTAAAAAAAAACCCGCTAGTGGGTAGTCACCCTTAGGCTAATTTTATATAGCACTGGAATGAAGCTCATAATATTAATGTAGCACCAGAACCAAGCTCAATACATAAATACAGTACCAGAAACAAGCTCATGACATAAATACAGCACCAAACCAATCTCATACACAAATACAACATGTACCAACCACAGACTATAGATACAATACCAGAACCAAGCTCAGTACATAAACAGCATCAAAACCCCTGAAATTTATATATATATATATATATATATATATATATATTCTATAAGGCCTCATGCCCATGGCCGTGATTGACTCCGCCAGTGGAATATAACAGCGGAGTCTGTCACGGCGCCCTGCAAAGACCCCATACTCATCTCTCCGGATCCGCTTTGCGCATCCCGCCTGGCAAGCCAGCGTGCGTGCGCAGTACAATGCATGACGCGCCAGCAGTGCGGCATGACGCACCCAGCAGTGGGCGTGGACGCGTAATCACTCGATACTTCCGCTGTGCTACAGCAGAAGTATAGCGTGACGGCCGGCTTCCATTGACTACAATGAAAGCCGGTGGCACGTATTCCCGCAGCAATTAGAGCATGCCGCGGTTTCTTTCCCGCTGCGGAATTCCTCAGCGTGAAGATTGAACTATTAGGTTCAATAGAAAACGCGGCAGAAATACGGCTGTGGGCATTAGCCCTAAGACAACCTTTAAATTGCAGTGGGAATAAATACAGGGCTGTAGTTTACCTCCAAATAATAAAGTTACCATAAATTGTGTTAAAATACTGGCTCTACACAGCGAGTTTCAGCAGGACTAAAAATCATTGTTGGATCGTTCACTTCTCATTTCGTGTAACCCCTTAATGACGCGGGCCTTATTTTTTTTCCATTTTCGTTTTTTTCTTACCCCCCCTTTTAAAAAAATCGTAACTCCTTTATTTATCCATTGACATTGCTGTATGAGGGCTTGTTTTTGCAGGACAAGCTATATTTTTCAGCAAGCTATGTTTTTGCTATTTAATGTACCATATAATGTACTGAAAAACTTAAAAAAAAATCTAACTGGAGTAAAAAATGAAAAAAGAAAACTACATTCCGCCATCTCTCGGTGCGTCTTGTTTCTACGGCGCATAAACTGCAACAAAAATGACATAACTTTATTCTAGGGGTCAGTACTATTACTACCATACCAAACTTATATAGCTTTTTTTTGCTGTACTACTTTTATTTTTTTCAATGACATTTAATTTTTTTAAATTATTTTCTGCCGCCATCTTCTGCGCGCAATAACTTTTTTATTTTTCCATCGACGTAGTTGTGCGAGGGCTCATTTTTTGTGAGATGTCCTGTAGTTTACATTCGTATAATTTTGGAATACATACAACTTTTTGATCGCTTTTTATTGCATTTTTTCTGGGAGACAGGGTGACTGAAAAAGTGTATTTCTGTCATTTTTAAGTTTTTTTCGGACAACGTACACCGTGCAAGGTAATTAATGCACTACTTTGATAGATTGGACTTTTATGGACGTGGCGATACCAATTATGTATTTTTGTTTTATGATTTTGATTATTTTTATTATAGATATGGCAATAGGGGGGTGATTTAAACTTTTATTATTTTTTTTTACAATTAATAAAACTTTATTGATCTTACTTTTACTTTTTTTTAGCTCCCCTGGGGGACCACAACTAGCAATGATTTGATCACTCCTGCAGTATGATGTAATGCCATAGCATTACATTCTACTGCAATATGACAGGCAGTTTATCAAGCTACCCCATTGGTACGGCTTGATAGGCAGTCTGCTAAGGCAGCCCTGGGGCCTTTCAGAAGGACCCCGGCTGCCATGACACCCTTACGGCTCCCTGCGATCTCACACGGGATGGGGAGGGGGCGCGTGGGACACCGAACATCGTCCGCGGTATTTAAAGGGTTAATAGCCGTGATTGGCCGTGCAGGCGATTGCAGCTGTTGCCCGTGGGTGTCAGCTGTAACAAACAGCTGACCCCTGCGCTGTATAAAGAGAAGTTGCCCCGCGATCTCTGTTTATACATAGGCCACCGATATAGGCCGTCAAAAGGCGTATCGGCAGTCGTTAAGGGGTTAAACTGTTCCGCTCAGTGTTTCACATTGGAATGTTCAACACTAAACAAGAAGTGAACAATTCTCAACACAACAATCATCTTACTGTCTAAACAGTTCACACAAGTACAAGCTAGTTAGCAGTAACATAGTATGTTAGGCTGAATGAAGACAATGTCCATCTAGTTCAGCCTGTTTCAACCCCCCACCTGTTGGTCCAGAGGAATGCAAACCCCCTTTTCCCCCCTATGAGCCAATTTAGCTCATTTGGAGTTAAAAAATTCCTTCCCGACTCCATATGGCAGTCAGAATAATCCTGAATCAGCGTTTTTTTAAGTTTCTACTTGACTCCAAGACCCGGATCAAAAACCCCACTGGTCACCTAATGTCTATATCCTGTAATATCGTAGCAGTCTAAAAAGATGTCTAGTCCGTTCTTAAACTCCTTTATGGATTTTGCCATCACCACGTCCTCAGGCAGAGAGTTCCACAGTCTCACCGCTCTCACAGTAAAGAACCCTCTTTTGTGTTGGTGATTAAACCTGCTTTCTTCTAGATGTAGAGGATGCCCTCTTGTTACCGTTACAGTCCTTGGTATAAACAGATCATGGGAGAGATTTTTGTATTGTTCCCCTAATGTATTTATACATAGTTATTTGGTCGTCCCTTAACCGTCTTTTTTCCAGGGTAAATAATCCCAATTTTGGTAGCCTCTCTGGGTATTCCAGTCCTCTCATTCTGTTTATTAATTTAGTTGTCCTTCTTTGAACCCCTTTAAGCACTGCAACATCTTTCGTGAGCACCGGTGCCCATAACTGTACACAGTATTCGATGTGAGGCCTGACAAGTGCCTTATATAGTGGAAGAATAATGTTCTCGTCCCTCGCCCCTATACCTCTTTTAATGCACCCCAAGGCTTTATTTGCTTTTGCAGCAGCTGACTGGCATTGATTGCTGCAGTTAAGTCTACAGTCCACTAGTACCCCATGGTCTTTTTCCAACTCACTTTTCCCTAGCAGTACCCCATTTAGTGTATATTGCTGATATCCATTTCTCCTGCCCATGTGCATAACCTTACTTTTATCAATATTGAACTTCATTTGCCATTTTTCTACCCAAGCCCCCAGCTTATCTAGGTCCTTTTGTAGCCGCACATTGTCCTCCTTTGTAATAATTATCTTGTATAATTTTGTATCGTCTGCAAATATTGATATTTTACTGTGCAGCCCCTCTATCGGGTCATTGATAAATATATTGAACAAAATGGGGCCTAGTACTGAACTTTGTGGTACCGCACTAGCAATGGTGGCCCAATCAGAGTATGAACCGTTTATTACTACTCTCTACTTTCTATCTCTGAGCCAGTTCTTTACTTAGATACACACGTTTTCACCCAGTCCAAGCTGTCTCATTTTATATATCAACCTACTATTCGGCACGGTGTCAAATGCTATAGAGAAATCCAGACATACGAGATCAATAGACTATCCCAGGTCCAGCCTAGAACTTACTTCATTGTAGAAGCTGATCAAATTGGTCTGACATGATCGACCCCTCATGAACCCGTGGCTGATGAGGAGTTTAGAAAGCCGTAGAATATTTTCCCAATTATTGAAGTGACACTTACAGGCCTGTAGTTACCAGGCTCTCTTTTAGACCCCTTTTTGTATATTGGAATCACATTGGCCATGCGCCAATCCAGTGGTACAACCCTGGTCTCAATAGTGTTGATAAATACAAGAAATAGCGGTCTAGCTATCACGTCACTTAGTTTCCTTAGAACCCTTGGGTGTATTCCATCTGGGCCTGTCAATTTATCAATTTTAATCCTCTTTAACTGGGTCTGCACTTCCCCCTGTGTTAGGCATGCAATATTTAGCCAGGGGTTTGTTTTATTCCTCTGTATCTCGTGTGACATTTCTTTTTAACTCATAAATACACTTCAGAAAAAAAAAATGTAATAGAATTGCCTTCCCCCCATCGTCTTCTATGGTTTCTCCTGCATTATTTCTTAGAGGGCCAGTGCTTTAGTGCAAATCCTTTCACTGTTTATATAATTGAAGAATAGTTTAGGGTTATTTTTGCTCTCTTTGGCAATCAGTCTCTCTGCCTCCTCCTTAACAATTTTGATTTTTTCTTTACGCAAAATAGTTTTTTTTCCCTGTATAGGCTGATTTACACGGGCCGATGATCGCTGAAAGATCGCTCAAAGGACAGTTTGAGTGACAGCTTTGAGTGATCATTTTGCATAAAAAATAATTTGTATTTAAGTAGCTAGTCAGCTACTTAAATACCAATTAGGTATGCAAATGAAGCCTTCCTGGAACACAGCTAATAGCCCAGGCTATTATCTGTGCTCAGATCCTTTGTTCTCCAGGGGGAAACAATGCTATCAGCAGTCTCCCCCCCCCCCCCGCCCTGTGGAGAACTACTGATAAAAGTGAGTGACAATTTTTATGTTGGACTGAACTAACGATCAGCCGAAAAGCAGACGATGGGTGCAAATTTACACGCACCGATTATCGCTAAAATGATCGTCGATTAGCGATTTTTTAGCGATAATCATCTGGTGTAAATGGGCCTTATGTTTTTGGCGCTTCTTCGCTGTCTTCTTGTTTTAGTAATTTAAACGCTTTTTTTTTTGGTTTATTGTCCCCCTTACAGTCTGAGCCACATTGGTTTCCATCTACTTGGAGTTCTTTTATTTTTAAAGGGTATGAACTGCTCACATGAGGTAATTAGGATGTTTTTAAACTTCTCCCATTTGTCGTCTGTACTGTTATTTTTGAGGATGTTGTCACAATTAATGTTACCGATAGTAGTTCTGAGCTGATCAAATTTTGCTTTACTAAAGTTTAGTTTCTTTGTCGCTCCCTGATAAGGCTTCTTATTGAACGACAACTGGAAATTAATTATATTGTGGTCACTATTTCCCAAGTGTCCCTGCTTGAGGAAGGTCTGTTGACCGAAACGTTGCTTGTTTGTTATGGGGTAAATAAACGCATTTGTATTTTTCCATACCTTGGATTGCTGCCAGTCATTCTAATTACGTGGACTGCACCTGCACCCCCATGATTCTGTCTGCTTTGTTAGTTAATAATAAGTCTAGAGTGGCCCTCCCTCTAGTTGGCTCCTGCACAAGCTGGTTAAGGTATTTTTCTTTAATTGTTCTCAAGAACTTATTACCCTTGTGAAATTTGCAGGTTTTGTCTTCCCATATTATATCCGGATAATTAAAGTCTCCCACAATAATTACTTCATTGCGGTTTGACACCTCTTCTATTTGTCTTAATAATAAGTTTTCAGTTTCTTCTGTTATTTTTGGTGGCCAATAGAAAACCCATATCATGATTTTGTTATTTTTTTCTCCCGTATTTCTACCCACAGAGATTCCATGTA
Source organism: Eleutherodactylus coqui (assembly GCF_035609145.1). Lineage (NCBI taxonomy): Eukaryota > Metazoa > Chordata > Amphibia > Anura > Eleutherodactylidae > Eleutherodactylus > Eleutherodactylus coqui. The sequence goes on along the minus strand of NC_089838.1, from coordinate 229,157,716 downwards.
TTCAGCTCCTACAACTATATCTTCTCATAGCATTAAGTACGATTTAACATACAGACACACCCCTCCCCCTTTCTGGTTCCCATGTCTCTTCTGAAGAGATTATAGCCCTGTAAATTCACCACCCAGTCGCATTTATCATCAAGCCATGTTTCTGTTATTCCTACTATATCGTAATTTTCATCAGACATTCTCATTGGTGCCAATGTGCACCATGACCGCTGGATCCTCACCAGCCCCTCCCAGTAATCTGTCAACCCGATCCCTGATGCGTCGAACTCCAGCGCCAGGAAGACAACACACCGTTCAATGATTACGGTCTTTGTGACAGATTGCCCTATCTATCCCCCTTATAATTGAGTCCCCCACCACTAGCACCTGTCCAGCCTGCCCTGTGCTCCCTGTCCCCTTCTTACTGGAGCAGTCACCTCCCCTGGCATTCAGAGGGCATGTTGTGCTGCAGCAGTGCTAGCCCTGTAATGGCATCCCCCTCATCTGCCAACTTTGCAAATTTATTGGGGTGTGCTAGTTCAGGACTAGCCTCTCCTGTTGTCTTCCATTTACCCCTTCTAACTGTCACCCAGCTGGCTGCCTGCTCCCCTTGCTCTCCCTAAATACTGTCCATCCCCGCCTCTACCCCAGTGAGTGCCTGCTCAGTGAGCAGCAAACTCTTTTCATGATGTCAATGGATCTCAGTGTTGCCAGTTGCTCATATGGAACCAGGATTCGGGCTTCCAAATGTGGCTGATCTGCTGATCAAGGACTGCATACATTGCACAAGTAACACACTGGACGGCATTGTTAAGCATGGAGCACATCCTAAAGGGGATCTACAATTTTATGAAGATTGACTAGATTACACTTAGAGATGAGCGAGTGTACTTGGTAAGGATAGATACTTGAGCGAGTATCGTTCTTACCGAGTACCTGCCTGCTCGCCCGCAAAGATTCGGGTGCCGGCGGGGAGCGTCGGGGGAGAGCGGGGGGGAGGAACGTGAGGGAGATCTCTCTCGCCCCCCCGCTCCCTCCTGCTCACTCCCGCAACACAGCGCTCACCCCCGCCTGCACACGAATCTTTGCGGGGAGCAGGCAGGTACTCGGTAAGGACGATACTTCCTCGAGCATCTGTCCTTACCGAGTATGCTCGCTCATCTCTAATTCCACTTCAAATGCACCTCTGCCCGTTTGCAAAGGCTCCTGCTGCTCTGCCCATTCGCAACCGCTCATGCTACTCTGCCCATTCACAACCTCTCACGCTACTCTGCCCATTTGCAACCGCTCACGCTCCCCCTTTTTTTTTTATTCGCTCACACACTTACTGCTTGCTCACACTCAGTCACACAATTCTGCTACACTTACACCTTGCTCACAGACACTTACACTTTCACACAGACATTTACCCACAGACACTTACACACAGACACTTACCCACAGACACTTACACACAGATACTTACACTTTCACACAAACACTTACACACAGACACTTACCCACAGACACTTACTCACAGACACTTACACACAGACACTTACAGACACTTACAAACAGACACTTACACACAGACACTTACTCACAGACACTTATTCACAGACACTTATTCACAGACACTTACTCACAGACACTTACATACAGACACTTACACAATGACACTTACACACAGACACTTACACACATGGAATATACTTAGCAGTTCTTGTCAGCAGCAGCAGTCTTCCTCTTCAGCAGCTGACGACGTCACCCGCATGCTCAGCATCGGGACCTCTCACTGCAGTGATCTCACTCTCTAGCCTCCTGCTGCTCTAGGACCCGCTCCTCTTCTTCTCCTCACTGGACTGATCTTTCAGCGGTTCGCTCGGTCTTCTTGCAGCAGCTCGGAGGCCGCTCCGTTTCCCTGCGTCCTGTTCCCGGCTTGCGTCTATGACATCACTCACTAGTTCGCTCATTCAAATGAGAATTGGCTCATCCAAAGGGGTATTAGTAACTGGCTGATTTTGCGCCTTAAAGGGGTTTCCCAGGGAAAATACTATTGATAATCCATCCTCAGGATAAGTCATCAATAGTTGATTGGCTGGAGTCTGCCGCTAGGGACAAGACCGATCAACTGATCAGGCACCTGCTGTCAGCGCCAGCATACACTAGGAATAGGGCGGAGGCTGCTGCTCTGACCCCTGTGCATTTACCAGTGCTTGTATCTGCAGGCGCAGCTCCCTTTGATTTCAATGAGAGCGGGGCCTGTAATTATAAGTGCTGGCAACTACACAGGGGTCGGAGTAGCGGCTTCTGCTCTAACCAACGTGTATTTGCGGCGCTGTCAGCGGGCGCCTGATCAGCTGGGGTCCTGAGTGGCGAATGTTGGCCAATAAACTATTGATGACCTATCCTGAGTATTAACCTGGAAAAATTGTCTCTCTGTAACCACATTACTAGACCCAGAACATTTTTATTTTTTCATCATAAGAACTGTATGAGGACTTATTTTTTACGGGACAACCTGTAGTTTTTATTGGTACCATGTTGGGCTACAGATAATATTTTGATCACTTTCTATTCTGATTTTTAGGAAGAAGGTGTAGCAAAAAGCCGCAATTCTAGAATTTTATTTTCTTTATGGCCTTCACTGTGCAAAATAAATAACCTTTTAGCTTCATTCTATGGGTCGATATGATTACAGTGATACCAAAATTATACTGCTTTAAAAAATTTTTATACTACTTTTTATGCAAAAAAGCATCCTGGGGTTTCACAGCCAGAAAAGACAGATGCTGCAGTTACCTGCGTTTTAAAATCTGCTGCCCTATATTTACCGCTGCGCATTTTTGTACACAGGTAAATATTGGGCATATGACTGCTGCCATTAAAAAGCATTGGTTCTTAATAGATGCGGATCGCAAATGTAGGTAACATATGCACATAAAAACACCCGTCTGACTGAGGCCTGAGGGAAATAGTATTTCAAACAATTATCTATATATTTATATGCTCAGAATTTTTATGCTAAAAAGTTGTTCATTCGTTCATGCGTTCAAGCAATAATCGTTGTGTGTAAATGGGCTTTAGGGCAGACAGCAGCTCATGCCTGTTCATGAGCTTAACCCTTTTCAGCAGGCTGACTTTCAGGAGTGGGGCCGGGCAGCCTGGATCAGAACAGGGCGCCTGGTGGTGCCCCCTTCATTTAGGCAGAGTGATACACTCTGTGCAGTCATTGCATACCCCAATGGCCGCCCCTGACTGGTTAACACAGAAAGGTGCTGGAATGAAGTCCTTTATATATGAGCAGATAATCTGCCCATGATAATGACCAGGGAAGAACAATGAGTATGTTAGTCAGCACATATTCCCTCTGTATACATGGGCCGTTTATCTGCTTGTTAACATGAACCTTCATCCTCATACAGCTGTCATTAATTGACTGCACATCTCCCTGTATATGGATTGATGCGTAGCTGACCAGTGAGCATTTTTATGTTTACCTACGGCCTTAGTCAGACGGGAGTTTTTTCGCGCGATTTGCGGATCGCATGACGGATGCGCATCCGCAAATCGCGTGACCGGTGCCCGAAAATCGCCCGAAAATCTGCTCCTAGCCGCGTTTCATTAGAAACGGGCCGGAGCTGTCCAGCGCATTGCATTCAATGGAGCCGGCAATACAGCCCGCTCCATTGAAAGCAATGCGCTGCGGGCGAGTGTGGGATGAATTGTCGGGAAGGGCTTAAATATATAAGCGCTGAGCCAATCAGGGGGCAGGTCTGACTCACACCCCCTTCACACCCACTGCAGGCCGGCCGCACGGAACTCCGGCTGCCGGGAGCACGTGAGTATATATATATTTTTTATTTTAACACTTTTCTGGATGAATTGCAGGGAAGGGCTTATATATTTAAGCCCTTCCTGACAATTCATCCCGCGCACGCCGGCATCCCATTGCTTTCAATGGAGTCGGCTGTATTGCCGGCTCCATTGAATTCAATGGGCAAACATCGTTCTTCTCTGCCACAGCTGTTACAGCTGTGGCAGAGAAAAAGGATTTGTCTTCTATATGTTCTCAATGGGGTCGGCGCTGCTGCCGCCGGCCCCATTGAGCGCATATAGAGAAGAGAACAGGAATCGCAGATCGCAGATAGGTGCGATCTGCGATTTCTGTTCTATAATTTATCGGACGAGTGCATAAAAAGCGCTCATGTGTCTGATACCATTGCAAAGCAATGATTTTATAAAATCGCCGGACGCATGCGCATGCGCAAATCGCGGCAAAAAAACGCCCGTCTGACTAAGGCCTAAATGACATAATCAGCCAATGAACAAGCATTTGGCTGATCATCCTTCTCTTCACACGGCCTGATTGCTGGGTGAACACACATGTGTAGCAACATTCATCTGTGAGAGGATCCTAAAACTCACCAAACTTTGCCTCGTTAAAGGGGTTGTCCCGCGCCGAAACGGGTTTTTTTTTTTCAAACCCCCCCCCGTTCGGCGCGAGACAACCCCGATACAGGGACGTACAGAAAGCTTACCGGAGCGCTTACCTTAATCCCCGCGCTCCGGTGACTTCTATACTTACCTGTGAAGATGGCCGCCGGAATCCTCTTCTTCCGTGGACCGCAGCTCTTCTGTGCGGTCCATTGCCGATTCCAGCCTCCTGATTGGCTGGAATCGGCACGTGACGGGGCGGAGCTACACGGAGCCGGCATCCTGCACGAAAGGCTCCATAGAAGAAAGCAGAAGACCCGGACTGCGCAAGCGCGGCTAATTTGGCCATCGGAGGGCGAAAATTAGTCGGCACCATGGAGATGAGGACGCCAGCAACGGAGCAGGTAAGTAAAAAACTTTTTATAACTTCTGTATGGCTCATAATTAATGCACAATGTATATTACAAAGTGCATTAATATGGCCATACAGAAGTGTATAGACCCACTTGCTGCCGCGGGACAACCCCTTTAAGGCTTCCAATTTTTTAATAAGTACAAGGCTTAGGGACCTCTCCCACGGGACGGTATTACGCCACAAGGCACAGCCAAATCCACAGCTGCGGAATTCCACGCCAAAATCTGCAGGTAAAATTACCATTGAAGTAGAAGTATGAAGACTGGCATAACAGCTGCTGAACAGTTCTACAGTCCGAGGGAGAGGCATATGGCCACTGTATGCCCTAACACTGGGTAACGCAGCACTACCTACTGAACAATGCAAGGTCTTACTTTGCCTTGTTCTCAGGCACATTTCAAAGGAGAAAAATGGCAGAGTAAATAAGTCACCATGCCCCTATTCCCAACATAAATGAAAATAAGTCCTGCTCCAAGACCTTCAAAGATGCATTTTTTAAAGATTGCACTGGTGATCACTGTAATAAAAGAAAATGGTGTCACCAAAGTATAGGGCAACAGGGCATGTACAACATTTACTGAACACATCATTTCTCCATACAGTTGTATCAGTGCATTTCTCTGAGTTCAGTATCCAACATAGCAGTTTAAGGCTAGTAACTGGTAGCACCAGCTGGGCTAGGATACTATGAAAGGTTATGTAATCTAAGGTGGGAGATAAAGAGTACAGTTCACAGTAAGCGCTCAAGTCATTTGTGCAGCACTTAGATCTTAATTATCTTGATTGCTTCAAGTGATGCTGCTACTCAAAATATAAGTCAAGATCCTTATTTTTTGACCCTTCCAACCTCCTATTTCTCTGTTCAGAGGAAACATACATGCGTTTGAAGCTGTGTCAACTCAGAATGATCCTGTGCAATTTATCTAATCTCTGCAGGGCTCAGACATCAAAAGTGATATTCTCTCTCAACGTTGCAGCTTTTAGAGAAGTTATATTGTAGCACGCAGCACAGCTATGAGGGGTTTACAGTATTGTGCTAGATGGCAATAGGACATTAATATTGTGCATAATGAAACACTAGTATGAATTTCTGTAAATTAACAGCAGGCAGAATGGATATATATATACGTTATATGAAGTGACTATAATTATGCCCCATTGTACCAGTGAGGTTTTTTGTTAGTTATAATGAAAAAAGGTCTCACCGCCACACGGTTAAAGAGAGAAAGACAAAATTACCATGGCCAAGCACTTTTCTAGTCACGGACACAACATAGAACACATGAAAGTCAACATATTAAAAGGCAATTTCAAATCACAAAGCCATAGAAGAATTTGGGAGTACAAATTTTTAACAATTTTTGACACTTTCAAGAGAGGGCTAAATTCTTCAAGAGGATTCGTGCGTGACTGGGAAGTATGAGAATTCTACAGCACAGTTAACACTCTGGCCTGGTGACCCCCTAACAATAATTCAGAGACCATAAAACCTTCACATCTTTATCAGTGGACTATTTAAGTATTTATTTATTTCTCTACTCATCCTGTTGTGGTATTCTTTTAGGGCTCGATCAGAAGAGCGTTTTTCTTTGCTGTGCGCAAAAAGAGTGCTTTTAAAAGAAACAATAGGTTCCTATAGAAGCACTCATATGAGAGAATGTAGTAGTGCAAAACAGAGTGCACCTAACAAAGATAGAACATTGGCTATCTTTGGTGCGCACTGTGCAGGAGTTTCCATTGACTCCTATGGGAGCAGGAGATTCCCCGCAGCTTACAGCAGGTCATTTAAAAGGTGCTGCGCAGAAGCACATTTTAGATGTCCTGCAGTAAACTCCTGTTAGTCCCCGCAGGGATAAGGGAACTCCCTGTGGGTTCCGTTAATCCCCACGGGAACTAACAAGAATTTACAACAGGATATTTAAAATGTGCTTCTGGGCAGCACCTTTTAAATACCCTGCTGTAAGCCGCAGGATATTTATGCTACTCCCTTGCTGGACAATTCTCCAGCAGCAGGGGCAATAGGGGACTTCCTCCCTCCTCTCCCCAAGGGATTTCCCTATAGCAGGGAGAGAGAGGGGGCCGGGTTACAGGGCTTTCCCCAAGAGCGTGGTAGGAGGGTGTGGGGCTAGAGGGATGTGTCCCTAGCCCCACCCCTCTAACTCTGCTCCATCTATGTTTTGCTATGGGGAATCTATGTGAGAATCCCTACAGCCACGCCCCTATCTCTAACCCTGCCCACTCTCTATGTGCTATCCCTCGGGGCTCCCCATAGCAGGGAGAGAGAGAACGGGACTATGGATGTCCCTATAGCAGGGAGGAACAGCGGAGCAATGGGCGATTAACCCATAGCTCCGCTCCATCTCTCCTTGCTATGGGGACATTCATAGTCCCGTTCTCTTTGCCCTGGTGCAAAGGATCAGCTTGGGCCCCCTTCTGTGCTCCATATTACCACCATATCATGACTGCATTGCACTACTATATTGTGACTGTTTATCACTGCCATATTGTGACTAAATAATATCACCATACTATGAATGCATAATATTCCAATGTTGTGAATGGTTAATACCACACCATGACCAGATAACACTATTATACCATAGCTAAATAATACCAACATGCAGTTCATAAATAATGCCACCATACTGTGCGTGAATAATAGTATAGGGTGATGTCTGAATTGTGATTTTTTTAAAAGTTAGATTTTCCCATGCTTGAAGGATCCAGCACCGCCAGTCAATTTGCAGCCAATTCACAGAGCTCACTGCTTGGACACTGAGATCCGTGATTGGCAGCAGCAGCCTGCGATGTCCCATAATTAGGCTGATCACAACATGTAAACACAGTATCACGGGGCAGAACAGAGCCGTAGTGCTATAGATACAAAAGACCCAGATGAGGTGAGTATAGGATATACATATATATATATATTTTCAGGTATGGGGAGCAGGAATTAAAAAAAATGATAACTCAGGCAAGCCCTTTAATAGTAATAATAGTGCCTGCACATAGTAATAGTGCCCCCACTGTGACCCCTTAAAGTATTAGTGCCCTCACTGTAAAGGCCCATTTACCCGCAAAGGCAATCTTTCAAACGATTGAAAGACTCACAGTTTTAGCGATCATTTTTCATAAAGTGCTAGTGGACACTAATGTCCATTAGCACTTTATCAGTTTCATTTGTGTGTAAAATGGCCTCCGGGATCTTTTTGCAGAGCCCAGCATGTGGTCTGAGCTCTGCACACAGCTGCATTGTTCTTGCATGGGCGGTCAGCTCAATACAATGTAATCTCCGACTCCTGTACAGAATACAGCGTGTGGTCCCTGTTATCTCCCTCTGGCTGAATGATGGATTTTAAGCTCACTTTAAAATCATCGTTCAGCCGAAGAGTGAACAATGGCAGCGTTTACACGCAACGACTATCACTCATATGCCATTGTTTGAACTAATTTTGAGCGATAATCGTAAATGTGCCTTAAGCCTTTACACTAATAGTGCTGCCAAGGTAACCCCTTTAAGTAACAGTGCCGCCGTTGTGGCCCTTTATAGTAATAGAGCCCCCTTATAGTTTATATGAGTTACAGGGGAGGAGTTGGGCTCTGATGCTGCTGAGTGATGTGACTATGCAGTGTGATGGAACTTTGATGTGATAGCACCGCTGGGTGCCAGCTCTAAAGAAATCATAGCTTTGCCAACTGCACATTCACAATATGAATCTCCCATCCAACTACATAACAAAGGTGACTTATTGGATGACATCTATTTATGCTGCGGGTCATTGGCTTTACAAAACTCATTATCAGATGCACAGAACCAGCGTGAAGTGACACGTGACGTGGCGTGTTATCCCGTTAGAAGCAGCCATTACATGATAAGTAAACTGGAGCTGTAATCTAAGAAATGAGGGAATTTTGGCAGCGTCTTGACAGATGCATGACTGTCTTCCAGTACATACAGCAGTGATTGTTGGATACGATATCCTCATAATAATGACACATCTGCGGAGATCAGATACTGAGTCATCTATTCCCAGTGAGTTAGCACATTCCAAATGCAATAATAGCAAGACTGTAAGTAATGGCTTAGAGGGGAAAAGTTCAGAACCAATATTATGATAAAGGAAAAAAAGAGCATAGACTTCCTCTCAATAACATAAAACAAGAACATAATGAATAAAACATCCCATTTTTGCAGTATAGAAGCTGTGTGAAGCACATTTCACTGACTGGAGCCAGTGTGTGACCACAATTAGAACCCAGTCCTTTCTGCTGAGTAGTTCTGGTCTCTGTAATTCTCTTGTAATGGCTATACTTGAAATTTATATCTAATTGCTTGGATTAGTTTAGAAGAACCTTGATTAGGTCAAAGTCAGCTCATCCAAATGCATTTAACAAGAGTTTTAGCTAATAAATCTTTTAAAAAATTGCAGTTTATAACTTTTTAATGCTTTCATGTTCACTTCAGTTTTTTCCTACCCATAAAAGACCAATCATACAAGGAAACATGACCAGTTTGCATTTACGTTATATGGCACTTACTTTGTCTTGCTGCTACTGTAGCTGTCATACGTGGTGCAGGAGGAACCTCATTCTACCTAGGAACAAGGTAGATGTGCACAAGTGTCTAAACTTTGTACTGTACTTTTGCGGATGCAGGGCTGTTTTTTTTTGCACCTGCGGTGCTACCAAACCCCAATTTAAATGACTATTTAGCATAATCAAGGTAAGATGTGTTCTTTTTTTCATGAAATTGGGCACATATTGCTCGCTTGAAAGGTATATTTGTATACCTTTCATAGACTTCTATGGGAACCCTTGGTGTGCAAATACACAGAAAGATAGAGCAGGTTCTATTTTTTGTGTGAGCGAGAAATAAGCACGCACAAAAAGGAAATGTGAATTAACTCACTGAAATCAATGGCTTCTATTTTCTGTATAGTGCATGCACAAAAGCGCATGCAAATACACCCTCGTGGAGAAGCCCTCAGGGTGCCTTTGCACAGACTGGAAATGCTGCAAAATTTCCGCTGGTGGAATTGCTGAAAAAATACCGCAGCATTCAGGCTGCTCTCACACCGACTGCTGCGCTAATCGCGGTACAACACTCCAATTGATTTCAATGGGACCCAGCAGACCTGCACCCGAACGCAATATTTCTAACGCCGAGATTTCTGAAGGTGTCTGTACTATTTTCTTACATTTTCATGTTTTTAAACGCACCTCATCACCCATTACATTTATGGAGTGTGTTAAAAAGCACTGTTAAACTCAGTGACAAAAACACAGCTCAATATCCCGGTAAAATGCAGCGATTTTGGGTGGCATTTAACTGAACGAATGTGTGAGAGTGGCCTTAAGGTTGATTTACACGCAATGATTATCGTTTAAAACTCATCCAAATGAAGTGTGCCCATCATGCACTTACCATGCACTCTTCGTTCATCGCTGAGTTCAGCTCAGCATAAATGCAGTCGTCTCTGATAAGCGCTGATAGTATTGTGTGCAAGCTGCTGCCCGCAGCAGAACAAAAGCGATGTATTTAGAGAAAAGATAATTTGCTGTTCTCTAAATACATGCAAATGAAGCTAGTTATGCCTTCAGTATACACAATTTTTTGCGGCTTGTAAAAAAACACCATGAGGCTGGATTCAGACGAACGTATATCGGTTGGGTTTTCACGCCGGCCGATATACGTCGTCTCTCTCTGCAGGGGGAGGAGGCTGGAAGAGCCAGGAGCAGTGCTCTGAGCTCCTGCCCCCTCTCTGCCTCCTCTCCGCCCCTCTGCACTATTTTCAAGGAGGAGAGGTGGGACGGGGGCTGGGCTAATTCTCGGAACTTAGCCCCGCCCTGTCCTGCCTCCTTTCATTGCAAATAGTGCAGAGCGGCAGAGAGGGGGTGGAGAGGAGGCGGAGACGGGGTGGAGAGGGGGGCGGGAGCTCAGTTCCTGCTCCTGGCTCTTCCATCCTCACCCCCTGCAGATGAGGACACTGTATATCGGCTCAGCGTGAAAACCGAGCCGATATACGGTCGTCTGAATCCATCCTGAGTTTCATGTTTTTTACAGACATTATTTGAGTGGCTTTTTTTTATACACACACCTAATTTCGAGTATTTTTTCCACCATAGAAATGTCACACATTTGTAACCTATATACATTTTCCATTTTCAAGTTTGTTTTTAGTTCCTGATTGTGCAGTTTTTTATTCTGTTGTCTGTACATGGCTATGGGGGCTGCTAACTTTCCTAAGCCCCATGTAACAGCATTTAGAGATATTGTTTACAGCTTCTTCATGGGCCATTCACACAGTGGACGAGAGGGGACTCATTGACTTGTATGGGAGAATGTTCTATATAAATAAAATCTTGCTTCACTTCTTTGTTACTTTGTTTTTAATCTGTAATCTGTGTGACATATAAAAACAGTTTGGAGAGCCATCCACTGGAGGATTATCTGATAATGACATGTAGTTTGTAAAAAAATTCAGATAACAAATGTGAACACAAAGTAAAGTTTAGTGCATGAACATTTAAAGAGTACATACTTGCATTTGGATAATGGGCAGAATATCAGGTGTGATAAGATGTTAATTAAAGCATCAAAAGTATGTTTTCATAATAGAACACATAATGAGAGTCAGAGATCCAGAAACAACTTGCTGATAGTTTCCATATTGCAACAGAATTTTGTTTCCCAATAGAGATGAGCGAGCACCAAAATGCTTGGGTGCTCGTTACTCGGGATGAAAATATCGCGATGCTCGAGGGTTCGTTTCGAATAAGGAACCCCATTGAAGTCAATGGGCGACCCGAGCATTTTTGTATATCGCCGATGCTCGCTAAGGTTTCCATTTGTGAAAATCTGGGCAATTCAAGAAAGTGATGGGAACGACACAGCAACGGATAGGGCAGGCGAGGGGCTACATGTTGGGCTGCATCTCAAGTTCCCAGGTCCCACTATTAAGCCACAATAGCGGCAAGAGTGGTCCCCCCCCCCTCCCAACAACTTTTACTTCTGAAAAGCCCTCATTAGCAATGCATACCTTAGCTAAGCACCACACTACCTCCAACAAAGCACAATCACTTCCTGCATGACACTCCGCTGCCACTTCTCCTGGGTTACATGCTGCCCAACCACCCCCCCAGCACAACGCAGTGTCCACAGCACACAACAAAGTGTACCTGCGCAGCCTTCATCTGCCCTCATGCCACGCCACCCTCATGTCTATTTATAAGTGCGTCTGCCAGAGGAACCGCAGGCACACACTGCAGAGGGTTGGCACGGCTAGGCAGCGACCCTCTTTAAAAGGGGCAGGACGATAGCCCACAATGATGTACAGAAGCAATGAGAAATATAATCCTGTGCCACCGCCATCAGGAGCTGCACACGTGGGCATAGCAATGGGGAACCTATGTGCCACACACTATTCATTCTGTCAAAGTGTCTGCATGCCCCAGTCAGACCGCGTTTTTTTATAAATAGTCACAGGCAGGTACAACTCCGCAATGGGAATTCCGTGTGCACCCACAGCATGGGTGGCTCCCTGGAACCCACCGGCTGTACATAAATGTATCCCATTGCAGTGCCCTGGACAGCAGAGCTAACATCAGATTAAATGCAGGTGGGCTTCGGCCCACACTGCATGCCCCAGTCAGACTGGGTTTTTTTTTATAAGTAGACATAGGCAGGTACAACTCCCTATTGTGAAGTCCGTGTGGATGAACAGCATGGGTAGCTCCCTGGAACCCACCGGCGGTACATAAATATATCCCATTGCATTGCCCATCACAGCTGAGGTAATGTCATGTTTAATGCAGGTGGGCTTGGGCCCACACTGCATGCCCCAGTCAGACTGGGGTTCTTTAGAAGTGGACACATGCAGTTACAACTCCGTGTGGACCGACAGCATGGGTGGCTCCCTGGAACCCACCGGCGGTACATAAATATATCCCATTGCAGTGCCCAGCACAGCTGATGTAACGTCAGCTTTAATGCAGGTGGGCAAAAAATTAATTGGATTACACTGTAGGTGAGGGCCCAAAAAAATTGGTGTACCAACAGTACTAATGTACCTCAGAAAAATTGCCCATGCCCAACCAAGAGGGCAGGTGAAACCCATTAATCGCTTTGGTTAATGTGGCTTAATTTGTAACTAGGCCTGGAGGCAGCCCAGTTAAAATAAAAATTGGTTCAGGTGCAAGTTTCAACGCTTTAATGAGCATTGAAACGTATAAAAATTGTTTACAAAAATTATATGACTGAGCCTTGTTCGGCGTGATTACGTCAGGTTTCAGGAGGAGGAGCAGGAGGAGGAGGATGAATAGAATACACAGATTGATGAAGCTAAAAGGTCCCCGTTTTTGATGGTGATAGAGAACGATGCTTCCATCCACGGGTGCAGCCTACGTATTGCTTAGGTATCGCTGCTGTCCGCTGGTGAAGAAGAGAAGTCTGGGGAAATCCAGGCTTTGTTCATCTTGATGAGTGTAAGCCTGTCGGCACTGTCGGTTGACAGGCAGGTACGCTTATCCGTGATGATTCCTCCAGTCGCACTAAACACCCTCTCTGACAAGACGCAAGCCGCAGGACAAGCAAGCACCTCCAGGGCATACAGCGCGAGTTCAGGCCACGTGTCCAGCTTCGACACCCAGTAGTTGTAGGGGGCAGAGGCGTCACGGAGGACGGTCGTGCGATCGGCTACGTACTCCCTCACCATCCTTTTACAGTGCTCCCGCCGATTCAGCCTTGACTGGGGAGCGGTGACACAGTCTTGCTGGGGAGCCAGAAAGCTGTCAAAGGCCTTAGAGAGTGTTCCCCTGCCTGTGCTGTACATGCTGCCTGATCTCTGTGCCTCGCCTGCTACCTGGCCCTCGGAACTGCGCCTTCTGCCACTAGCGCTGTCGGATAGGAATTTTACCATCAGCTTGTCCACCAGGGTCCTGTGGTATAGCATCACTCTCGAACCCCTTTCCTCTTCGGGTATGAGAGTGCAAAGGTTCTCCTTATACCGTGGGTCGAGCAGTGTGTACACCCAGTAATCCGTAGTGGCCAGAATGCGTGTAACGCGAGGGTCACGAGAAAGGCATCCTAACATGAAGTCAGCCATGTGTGCCAGGGTACCTGTACGCAACACATGGCTGTCCTCACTAGGAAGATCACTTTCAGGATCCTCCTCCTCCTCCTCAGACCATACACGCTGAAATGATGACAGGCAAGCAGCATGGGTACCCTCAGCAGTGGGCCAAGCTGTCTCTTCCCCCTCCTCCTCATGCTCCTCCACCTCCTCCTCCTCAACGCGCTGAGATATAGACAGGAGGGTGCTCTGACTATCCAGCGACATACTGTCTTCCCCCGCCTCCGTTTCCGAGCGCAAAGCATCTGCCTTTATGCTTTGCAGGGAACTTCTCAAGAGGCATAGCAGAGGAATGGTGACGCTAATGATTGCAGCATCCCCGCTCACCATCTGGGTAGACTCCTCAAAGTTTCCAAGGACCTGGCAGATGTCTGACAACCAGGCCCACTCTTCTGTAAAGAATTGAGGAGGCTGACTCCCACTGCGCCGCCCATGTTGGAGTTGGTATTCCACTATAGCTCTACGCTGCTCATAGAGCCTGGCCAACATGTGGAGCGTAGAGTTCCACCGTGTGGGCACGTCGCACAGCAGTCGGTGCACTGGCAGATTAAACCGATGTTGCAGGGTCCGCAGGGTGGCAGCGTCCGTGTGGGACTTGCGGAAATGTGCGCAGAGCCGGCGCACCTTTCCGAGCAGGTCTGACAAGCGTGGGTAGCTTTTCAGAAAGCGCTGAACCACCAAATTAAAGACGTGGGCCAGGCATGGCACGTGCGTGAGGCTGCCGAGCTGCAGAGCCGCCACCAGGTTACGACCGTTGTCACACACGACCATGCCCGGTTGGAGGCTCAGCGGCGCAAGCCAGCGGTCGGTCTGCTCTGTCAGACCCTGCAGCAGTTCGTGGGCCGTGTGCCTCTTATCTCCTAAGCTGAGTAGTTTCAGCAAGGCCTGCTGACGCTTGCCCACCGCTGTGCTGCCACACCGCGTGACACCGACTGCTGCCGACGTGCTGCTGCTGACACATCTTGATTGCGAGACAGAGGTTGCGTAGGAGGAGGAGGAGGAGGAGGAGGAGGAGGGTGCTTTAGTGGAGGAAGCATACACCGCCGCAGATACCACCACCGAGCTGGGGCCCGCAATTCTGGGGGTGGGTAGGACGTGAGCGGTCCCAGGCTCTGACTCTGTCCCAGCCTCCACTAAAATCACCCAATGTGCCGTCAGGGAGATATAGTGGCCCTGCCCGCCTGTGCTTGTCCACGTGTCCGTTGTTAAGTGGACCTTGGCAGTAACCGCGTTGGTGAGGGCGCGTACAATGTTGCGGGAGACGTGGTCGTGCAGGGCTGGGACGGCACATCGGGAAAAGTAGTGGCGACTGGGAACTGAGTAGCGCGGAGCCGCCGCCGCCATCATACCTTTGAAAGCCTCCGTTTCCACAACCCTATACGGCAGCATCTCCAGGCTGATAAATTTGGCTATGTGCACGTTTAACGCTTGAGCGTGCGGGTGCGTGGCGGCGTACTTGCGCTTGCAGTCCAACACTTGCGCTAGCGACGGCTGGACGGTGCACTGAGAGACATTGGTGGATGGGGCTGAGGACAGCGGAGGTGAGGGTGTGGGTGCAGGCCGGGAGACGGTAGTGCCTGTGTCCTGAGAGGGGGGTTGGATCTCAGTGGCAGGTTGGGGCACAGGGGGAGAGGCAGCGGTGCAAACCGGAGGCGGTGAACGGCCTTCGTCCCACCTTGTGGGGTGCTTGGCCATCATATGTCTGCGCATGCTGGTGGTGGTGAGGCTGGTGGTGGTGGCTCCCCAGCTGATCTTGGCGCGACAAAGGTTGCACACCACTGTTCGTCGGTCGTCTGCACTCTCAGTGAAAAACTGCCAGACCTTTGAGCACCTCGGCCTCTGCAGGGTGGCATGGCGCGAGGGGGCGCTTTGGGAAACAGTTGGTGGATTATTCGGTCTGGCCCTGCCTCTACCCCTGGCCACTGCACTGCCTCTTCCAACCTGCCCTGCTGCTGCCCTTGCCTCCCCCTCTGAAGACCTGTCCTCAGTAGGCGTAGCAAACCAGGTGGGGTCAGTCACCTCATCGTCCTGCTGCTCTTCCTCCGAATCCTCTGTGCGCTCCTCCCTTGGACTTACTCCAATTACTACTACCTGAGTGATAGACAACTGTGTGTCATCGTCCTCCTCACCCACTGAAAGCTCTTGAGACAGTTGCCGGAAGTCCCCAGCCTCATCCCCCGGATCCTGGGAACTTTCCAAAGGTTGGGCATCGGTCACGACAAACTCCTCCAGTGGGAGAGGATTCGGAACCATTGCTGCCCATTCTGGGCAGGGGCCCGAGAACAGTTCCTGGGAGTCTGCCTGCTCCTCAGAATGTGTCATTGTAATGGAGTGAGGAGGCTGGGAGGAAGGAGGAGCAGCAGTGGAAGCAGAACTCTGGGTGGTCGATAGATTGCTGGATGCACTTTCTGCCATCCATGACAGGACCTGCTCACACTGCTCATTTTCTAATAAAGGTCTACCGCGTGGACCCATTAATTGTGAGATGAATGTGGGGACGCCTGAAACGTGCCTCTCTCCTAATCCCGCAGCAGTCGGCTGCGATACACCTGGATCAGGAGCTCGGCCTGTGCCCACACCCTGACTTGGGCCTCCGCGTCCTCGCCCGCGTCCACGTCCTCTAGCTCTAGGCCTACCCCTAACCCTCAGCATGCTGTATTACCAGTAGTGCAGAAACAGAACGCTGTAATTAAATGTGCCGCTTATTGGCCTGTGGTTGGAGGCTGACTTCGCTTACGGAACGCACAGCTGAGCCAGGAAAGAATTTTGCGCAAGCCTGTTGTAACACTTAGCTGGCTGCGTATTAATTAGGACTACTACCCCCAGCAGAGACGCAGAACACTCAGGACGGTCACAGGCAGCCCAAATAGAATGTTTTTTCCCAAATTTTTTTTTAAAAGCCCACTGCCTATATACACAGTATATCTCTTTCACTGTCCCTGCCTCATCACTACTGGCCCTGGACTATGTAAAATTACTGCAGACTGCGGACGCAATGCTCTGCACGGCCGATATACAAAAAAAAAAAGTGCAACACTGCAAAAAGCAGCCTCAACAATACTGCACACGGTCAGATGTGGCCCTAAGAAGGACCGTTGGGGTTCTTGAAGCCTAAAATAACTCCTAACACTCTCCCTATAGCAACTCCAGCAAGACAGCACTTTCCCTAAACTATGTCAGAATGCATCTGTGGCGAGCCGCGGGAGGGTCCGATTTATATACTCGGGTGACACCTGATCTTGCCAGCCACTCACTGCAGGGGGGTGGTATAGGGCTTGAACGTCGCAGGGGGAAGTTGTAATGCCTTCCCTGTTTTTCTATTGGCCAGAAAAGCGCGCTAACGTCTCAGAGATGAAAGTGAAAGTAACTCGAACATCACGTGGTGCTCGCCTCTAGTAACGAGCATCTCGAACACGCTAATACTCGAACGAGTATCAAGCTCGGACGAGTACGTTCGCTCATCTCTATTTACCAATTATATAAAATATACTGAAAGATAAAAGAAAAATACTTTAAGGCTAGATGCAAACTTGACTTAAAAAAATTATCTGTGTTATATGATTACAGAAAATGGATGTTTTTCCATCTGTGTGCAGTTCTGTGTGGCCTCCGTATCTGGTCTGTATGTCTATTTTTTTCTTCCATACGTTCCATTGCTTATGTTCGCAGCAAAAAAACAAACAAAACGCAAACAGGCCAAAATTATTCTTCACCCACCTTTAACACCATTATAAATGATCGCATGACTACACAGACACTTCTTCTAGCTTTTATAGCATAGAGATCATTGTGGTTTCTGTGATTGGTCATTTGGTTTCTGGAACATGACGATTTTGTCCCGGATAGCAAGAGATCATATTGTTTTTGCCTGGATGATCTTCAGATTTGCGGCCCCATGCAGAGGGGTTACTTGAAGCTCCCGGGCCCCGATGCAAAACTTGTAACAGGGCCCCCAACTATAATGCTTTACTCATAATACTGGGTTCCCTATATGGAGAAGTGAGGCCTTATGGGCCCCCTAGGGCTCCTGGGCCCAGGTGCAACCGCATCCCCTGCATCCTCTATAGTTACGCCCCTGGCCCCATGTGAAATGTTGGAAAACTGAGGAAGAAAGGGGGATATTCAGTTCATCCAATTGTTGCGACTGGAAAAGCTACTTTCACACCTTGTTTAAGGACCTATGCAGCACCCAGAGATATTTCATGCATTCTATCTCATTTCCATTCTGGAAGAGGTGTATAGCTGGGTGTCGTCAGCGTAGAGATGGTATTGGAGGCCGAATTTGCGGACGATATAGCACGGTTCAGAACATGCGACTTGCTAAGAAGACACAATCCATTCTATTGATAGAGTTATCCTAATACTTTTGGTAGGACAGTGTGCGGACTTGGCGTCTGTTACATACAGCTGATACTGTACCAAAGCACTTTGCATTTTATCATTATTAAATATTTCAGTCCCATTATAAATAGATAGTATTCTCACCTGCTACACTTCCACAAATATAAACAAACTTCTTAATACATTATTGTTGTCCCCATGTTCGTAAAGCTCCTATTACTATGAATTTTTTTTTTTTGGGGGGGGGGGGGGAGGGATACAGAATTGAAGAAAATAAATATACACTCATATCAAAGTAGTAAATTTTCAGCAAAATTCAATATTACAGCATGCAGAGATAATTGTACAAGTTTTTTTCATACATCCCCATAGAAACATCTGGCTAAAAGGTCTTAAAATATTGAAGCAACAAACTTTTTGAAAACCGAAATTGCTGTCAGTTTCAAAACTTTTGGCTACAACTGCACAGAACTGCTTTTGTACCTGTTGCTCTATGGGTGGAGCTGCTTACCCAAAAATCAAATGCTGCAATTTACTTCTCATTGCTTAAAGCATGGCTAAAGCTTTGTACAGAGGTGTAACTTGAAACTTCTGGGTTTCAGTGCAGAATCTGTAACCGACCCCTCAACTATAATGCTTCATTTATAGTACAGGGAAGAAAATATTATGGGTTTCCTAAAGGGACTCTGGCTTTTAATTGCGTAATCCGTGATCGCTATCCTCGCAGAAGATCCGCGCTAAAATGCGGGCATTGAAAGACATTTATTTTTGATTTTTCCTTTACACTTGTGGGTACAAATTGCCTATTCTGTGCAAGGAAGAAAAATCGCTGCATTCTCTATTTTTGTGTGGAGTCCGTGCAGACGGCCCGACTTAAGTCAATGGATGCAATGTGGTGGAAACGCTCACAACTTCAGAGGAAAATAGATAGAAAAGCTGAATTGCTGGCTGGAGGGGAGAGAGATCTTTCTTCCGTGTGCATATACGCTGTACATACATGTTCTCCGCGTGGAAAAATGCTCGCATCCGTGATCTTCCGCGATCATTCGCAATTACTTTCCACGAATGATTGCAGATCTTCCACTACAGAAATCAGTATGCAGAATCCGACCTGTTCGTGTGAGCCTGACCTAAAGCTCCAGCTTTTGTAAACACTTTGTAAACAGATTCTGCCTTTGTTCTAAAAGTAGATGTCCTCATATTAAAGGTGTCATCAGGTCTAGAAATCATATTTTCAAATGCCTTATTGTGAATTAGTACAGCAACTCTCATTCTGCTCTTGCATTAGCTATAGTGAAGAACGCTACACATAGAAGAACATTTAAAAAAACTTTACACCAGCTTTCTGGCATAGAAAAGTTGCACAATTTAGCACAAGGGCCTCTTGCACAAATATTTTGCAACTTTTATGTCTTCTTCAACGGCCTTGCCACTTTCGAGGAAAGTGAGCAGGGCTTTCAGGCGTGGATGTGGCCACCTGAACCATAAAATTTATGTATAATTTATGCCTCAAAATGGCGTAAATTATGCTAGAAATGGACGCCGGGTGAGGACCCAGCATACTTTTCTGTTAAGACGCACGGAGCTGCCACGAATACGCCTAATACATAAAAAGGCCTCTTCTTGTGTGAGGCACACCGTGTGCTGGGAGACATTATACTAAGCCCAGGGCTGGAACGGCCGGGGTTAGTACGTTTTCCCCATAGAATCTGAAAGGTTTGACCGAGATTTACAGCGGAATTGCTATGGTTTTTGTTCTTAACAAACCCGCAGCAAAGTCTGCATGTAATACATATGGATTTTAATGAGGATTTTTCTGTGGCAGACCCTTTCAAATTACAGGTATACCTTAGGCACAAGGGCCCTTTTTCTATTTGTGCCTTTTATAGTACTATTGCCTTCCTATTTTACAGATAGTCCCCCTAAACCACCAGATTGCTACAACCTGTGAACACGCAGAGTTACACCCGCTACCCTACAAATTAGTATTTCAATCATAATAAATAAAAACATTTTTTAATAATAATTTTAATATTCTAGCAAATGCAGCTCTTCTTGTATAATTGCATACTTGGTTATTACATGCCCCTGAGACATATAGGTACATAAGCTGATGTCTTTGTGTCTGGCTCACCAAGAAACGGCTTATGTATCATGTTTGTATTTTCTGGGAGTTCCAACTGTTTTTTCTGTCATGTTTTATTGATTTCCATATGCAGAGATAATTTTAGTGCTAGCAGAAATGTTTAGACCTCACTCTTGTGAAAGCATGACCTATTCTTCCAGGTGATGGCCTATAGAAGCAAGCTGTTCTTAGAAAAATATATGTTATATATGAAAGACAGAACACTAAAATGTATTGGAAAATTAAAAATGGTATAAAAGTCTCAAACAGTAAATCTTCATGTAGATGTAAAAGTTGCACAGTTTTATAATCTGCAGTGATGTTTTTATTCCTAGAGCCCCATTTACACGCAAAGATGATCGCTCAAAATTTGTTCAAAAGATTGGAAGAATGACAGTTTGAGCGATCATTTTGCATAAGATGCTAATGGGCACTAATGCCCATTAGTAGCTTATTAGCTTCATTTGCATGTAAATGAAACTCCCTTCGCTGTATGCTAAAAGCAGCAGGTGGTCTGTTCTCTGCATACAGTTCTTTGTTCTGCTGCGGGGCAGCAGCTGAAAACAATGTTATCAGTGCTCACATGGAGAATCACAGCATGCGGTCCCTGCTTATCAGCTCTCTAGCGAACAATGGATTTTAAACTCAACTAAAAATTATCGTTTGGCCGAAAAGCAAACAATGGTAGCATTTACAGGCAACAATTATCGTTCAAAAGACTTCGTTTGAGCGAATTTTGAGCGATAATCGTTGCATGTAAATGGGGCTCAAGACTGGCTATACTCTTTAGACAGCTGTTATTTGACTGACTGTGCTATACACAAGCACTCTCGGCAGGGGGGGCATGTGTTCCCAGTGGAATGAGGGGAGTAAGCTCATGCCAGACATCTTTGGTAGTTGAAATTTAACATGCGTGACTCTTCTTTTCCCAACATCTGCTATCAGGGTAGAGCATGTAGGGCCTTAAGCACATTAGCTAGTCACAATAATATGAGTCCTATAACTTTTTATTTTTCCATTTAGTGACTTTGTAAGGACTTTCTTTTTCCGTGATGAACTGTAGTTTTTATTGCTACCTCTTGTGGCTGCATGCAATTATTAGTTCACTCTTTATTCAATATTTTAGGAAGATGGAGTGAACAACAAAGCAATTGTGGCACTGTGTATTTTTTTTTACTTTCTTGTACTCATCATGCAAGATAAAAAATGTGACATTTAAAAACCTTGGGCTTTCATTAGCAAAGTGATACCAGTTGTGTTTATTTTTTATTGTTTAGATTTTTTACGGAAAAGCGGGAAATGTTTTTTTCTTTAACTTTTATTATTTTTTATTTCTAAAAATGTTATATAATTATATTTGACTTTTTCATCTCAGCGGGTGACTTAAATTTGTTTGTTTCTACAATATACAATATATCTAGTATATTGTAGCTTTAACATTATCCTATTAAGCACTGCCACAGGCAGAACTTGAAACGTATCACCACTTCATACGCACCCTGCACTTCTTTAAGACAAATGTACATCACAGACAAGGAATGAATTAAACAATATAACCTTATTAAAAATGGTAAATTGGTTGTTAAGGGGTGTGTAAAAGAACCATTAAATAATAAGGCAACATCTTTGTAGGTTCTAGTAATGAGAGTCATACTTATTAGGGTATTCTGGAGACTCAACAAATTTTCAAAATTTTCCTAACGGTTCCACTTATTGCCATTATTCCAAACGCCGATCTCAAGCAAGAGAAAGGCTTATGTTTGGAAGCCGAAACCCGTTGCACGAATAAACTGTTATTGTGGAAACGGAACATCTCTTGCACTTTGCGATCTCCACACGCCTTCTGGGATTAGGGGTGCCTGCGACAGGGCACACCTGTGAAGTAAGTCCCCTACTATTTCCTTCTGCATTGTCTTGCATTTTAACACTGCTGGAGCGCTGAGTTTTTTTCCTGATCCATTGAATATACATAATAATTCCAGCACTAGAACCAAGCTAATTACAGAAATATAGCACCAGAACCAAGCTCATAACAAATACAGCAGCATAACCAAGTTAATTACATATACAGCACTAGAACCAAACTGATAACATATAGCCCCAAATCCATGCTCATAACATACCGTACCAGAACCAAGCTCATAACAGGAATACAGCACTAGAACTCCTAAGTAAATTACATATATGCTATAAGACAACATTTATAGCGCAGCCGGTTCAGCTCTAATATACCTCTAAATAATATAGCTACCATATAATGTCTTCAAATACCACCTCTACACAGTGATCATGATTACAGTGCAGTTGCCTCCATTAATCAAAGGTGATGCCTTTTTTTTAAGTAGTCCGTATTCAGTTTTCTTCCCTTTTGGCCCATACTACCTTTCCATTGAGACTTCTAATATCCATGGCTCGTCTCTGCACACTCTCCCTATCCTACTGCTGCAACCCCTAATCAACTTTTCACTGCCTCCCATAGTAATAATGTCCCTGTTATGATCCCTCTTAGAAACAGTCACATCCTCTGTGGCCCACTTAGTAATAGGATCCCATATGTGGCACACTTAGTAATCTGACCCCTTTTGTGGCCTCACTTAGTAATAAAACCCGGTATCTGGCCTCACTTAGTCAAAAGACCCTGTATGTTGTCACACTTAGTAATAATACCCCATATGTAGCCCCATCTAGTAATAAGACTCTGTTTGGTCCCACTTAGCAATATGACCCCATTTGTGGTCCCAGTTAGTAATAAGACCCAATACATGGCTCCAGTTAGTAATAAGACTTGTTATGTGACCCCACTTAGTAATAAGACCTCCTATGTGACTTGACTAAATATTAAAACCCTTTATGGGGCCCCATTTAGAAATAAGATGCGTATGTGCATCTGCTTAGTAATAAGACCCCCTATCGGTGCCCCATATATTACTAAAATGCCCTTATACGGCCCACTCTATAACAGTACCCCTTATTTTGCCCCACTTAATAATAAACCCCCCTTCCCCTGGGTGCCCCCACTTAGTAACAGGACTACCTCTGTAGCCCTAAATAGTAATGGTGCACCCCTCTCTATGCCCAAATAACAACCCCCTCTCTATCTAAATACAGTAGTAGAAAGCCTCTTTAGGACTGCATGGTCCTCTCCTAATACTATGGCTGCTGGACGGGGTTAACACTGTGCACTCCTTTAATGTTGCAAAGCAGAACTTTCTCACTTCTTTTTTTCTTTTCAATAATTTTTATTTTTTTGAGCAGTGAATGTATAGATAACATCAGATACATTC
This sequence comes from Eleutherodactylus coqui, assembly GCF_035609145.1. NCBI lineage: Eukaryota > Metazoa > Chordata > Amphibia > Anura > Eleutherodactylidae > Eleutherodactylus > Eleutherodactylus coqui. The sequence continues at coordinate 229,134,016 of NC_089838.1, read as the reverse complement.
ACAATAGGTGATGGTCACAGCTCATCTAATTCCCCTCCCTGCACAATGACCTCTGTACAGGGCACAGAGCATGCCCACAACACTCTCCCATAGAAGTCAATGAGACAGCTCCGGTATACTGATTTCTATATCAGGGTGGCTGCTGTAAAGCATATCTCTGAATGCTACTAACAGCAGCTCAGGCAAGATGGCAGCTCACATATTCATCTACAGAAAATAGAATGAAAATAAATCTACAGTCAGAAAATAAAAACAGATTAGAAAAATAATATCTTTCACTGTCTGGTATTATATTTTTAAAAATAAAGGTGATACATTTCCTTCAAGTTTATACAGTGGATCGATACAAAATAATTTAATCTACAATAGCTAAAAAAATGACAAAAATCCAACGATTTCCATAAACAGACAAGAGCGACTGGAAGCCATGAGATGAGGAAGTTTGGTACATTGTGTTCTTTGTATACAACATCCTACTGATATTTTTGACATTGACATTCACCCACCCTTCACAATAAAGCTTTGAGTTGCTGGCCTTTGAGTTTCTGTCTCCAAGTAACTAGTCACATCATGCTGGTACAGTGAAACAGCACTTCATTGATTAGCTCAATGATTAATGCCGAGCAGTAGTAATGCTTATCTTTTCTCAGGCAGAAAGTTAAAGAGGAGTGGAGCTCTAAAATGTGATGTGGCTGCAAGCTACATGGAGTAGAGCTAAATGTCAAAGTAAAGTTCACAAGGTGAAATATGCATAAATGTTACAAATGTCAACATGCAGAAAACCAAAGCATATATTATTCTTCACACTGAACACAGTAGGTGTCTGCCCAATTCTGAACAGACCAATTCCAGGGGAGTTCTTTAAGCAATCGCAATTTCTTATGATATTGCCTCTTAGACACCCTGCAGTCATCTGTACTATAACCGATGCAAATATTATACACGGCTAGGGCTATGATTAATTGTCTTTGCTGATATTTATGCTTTTAGGACAGTATATAAATTAGATTACACAGGCCTCTTAGACTAAAGACATAAAGGATAAATTGCACTTTCTACCTAAAGCTTGGAGGCACTGGATATCAATATACAATATCTAGTATAGAATCATTGGTTTTAGCTTGAAGTAAGCCTGGAAATACCATATGCAAATATCATGTATTATACAAAGGCCCATAGCACTGTCTTATATAGTAAATTGGGATGATGAATTGATATTATAGAGATATGAAAAATGCAAAGACTATATCTGGGAATACCAAGGCCTCGTTTTATTTTTCTGTTGTTATATTTTATATTACTTTAAAAAAAAAATCTTATTTTATTGAGTACATCACAAAGTGGCAATGCAGGTTACAAAACTTCAGATCGAAAGACCTGGAAGAGGCAACAGAAAATGGGATACGTAAGTCCCTATCAGAAATTATAAATTTAATCTCTTGTTAATGTAAACTTTCAAATAGATTTGTATTATTTAAGCATACAGGATGTTAATATTTTCCTACTTTCCATTTTTAATTACTTTTATACTCAAAGCGTAGATGTTGTTACAGATATTCAGGCACATAAAAAGGAATAGCATAAATAATAGGATGGGAACATTTGCTAGATTTGATGTACATTATCTCTATTATAAAAATGCCACATATTAGAAGCAACCCATGTGGCTGCGCTAAGGAATTGTCCCACTTCTAGCTATTGTGCTATAGGAAGCAGACAGCTCCGTACATTGCACAGTGGCCCAGATTAGTACTGCACACTGAGTTCCATTCATTTTTATAAGACTTAACCTGTATTACGAACCAGTGCCACTGCCGTGTGTACGGAGTTGCACAACAGCTACAAGTGGGATAACCCCAATAGGGTGCCTGGAGAAAGAGGCTATTTCCACTCGGCTACTAGGTAGTGGAAACTTATGTAGGACTCATCACTAGGAATGAAGTGCATTATTAGCAAATAAGGGGGTGGGGAGTTGGCCCAAAATGATGGAACAAAGGCTGTAGGGGGAATGCTGGCACTTAATAGCACCATAATGAGGGTCTAGTGTGATTTCTGCAGCCCTTTGCATATTGTATAATGTGGAAGAAACATAAAACATTACATTTTTCATGCAGAGTCTAAGAAGGATCTATGATAAGGATCTGAAGATAAATCCAAATAACAATTATTGGAGAGTGTCTTCAGATTTTCTTTTAAGCGTATGAATACTATATTTCATTTGTATTTTTGAATATTGTAGTCACTATCATTTCTATATGAGTTTTTCAAACAAGATTGTGTTAAATATATACGCTATTTAGACTCCGTGTATTCTGAAATATTTCTACCATATTTCTGTTAATCGATAGACCCCATAGTACTTGGCTTTACAAAACAGTCAAGTAGAGTAAGGCATAAAATAAATAAATTATTGCACTAATAATGTGTATGCTAAAAAAATCCAATATATAAACATGGATTTGTACAGTTTGATAATGTAGATGAACAATCCGAGCGGGCTATTTCATATGTTATCAGAAACAATTACTTTCAATGTGTCTCTAAAGCAAACACTGATTTCTTCCATAAACTAAAACAATGAAACATAATACAGTACCCCGTCTCAAATTGTACTAATTTTCTGTCTGATGCTGTTACTCAGCCTCATATCTGTTACATTTCTGGATTCAATAAGTGTGTAACAAGAGTTGAGTTGAGACAGTGAGCTCAGTTGATTGTACATTAATGCACTACATTTTAATGTTGCTGCAATGAAGAAAAATGAATACATCTGCGTGAAAATAAGGAATATTTTTTTCTTGATACTTACTTGTTTTATGTTCCCCATTTATATGTCTTTCCGAAAATTAGAAGATAGGTTAGTAGGGTAGATACATGATAGATAGATAGATAGATAGATAGATAGATAGATAGATAGATAGATAGATAGATAGATAGATAAATAGATAAAGACATAGGGATGGATAGATAGATAAATAGATAGATATGAGATAGATAGATAGATATGAGATAGATAGATAGATAGATAGATATGAGATAGATAGATAGATAGATAGATATTAGATGGATGGATAGATAGATAAATAGATAGCTATGAGATAGATATTTGAGGTGTAAATATAGGAGTTGCTGAAGAGCAGTTGCACGTTAAGCCTGATGCCTGAGGTTGCACAAAAGTCTACTACCACATAAGAAACCACCGTTACTATAAATGACATCTGGCAGGTAGAAGGTTCCTGTCATTGATTTTTTATTGGAGTCCAGGAGCTTCAAGTTACTATCCTTATAAAGTTTTTAATGTGAAAACAGAAGACTCGACTTATTGAATAGGAAAAAATATGTAATACCCACCTTCCCTCATTTTTTCCTATTTTTGGTCAGTAGCTGACCACTCTCTAGAACACGTTGTACCCTGAATACCATCTCATATTTTTTGACCTTCATTTTGTTCTTTTTCTTGACCAAGAGGTTTCTATATTCACTTGCTTATGCACGGTCTTGGTTTATATCCTCAAATCCTATAACTAACCCACTGTCTGAATTCAAACCTTTACTTTAGAGTGACAAAAACACCCAAATGTATTTCTAGCTATAGCTAACTATTAATTTATATGGAAAGTAGGGGGCAACTTCTAGTTAAGAAATGGGAAACCCTTGTTTTTTGTCAAAGTGGGATCCAAGTGATTAGATTCCAGCCTATCATAATTTTCCTGTTACTTGTTTAAATGAATGACTACTGATGTAAATGTATGAAAATTTAAGAAATGGATTAGCCTAGACTAGTTGCAAAAGGCAAAACAGCACAACACACATACAGTTTTCATGTACAACTGAATTGAGCAACGTTGTGCTATATTTTTATTAGACCAGGTAGCTCAGTCACATGAATGGTCAAATGATCATCTCATGATACCCAGGAGTAGGTAAGGCTGTTTGCTATCTCTGACATTCATAAGGGGAATTTTGACAGACAAGAACAACCCAGGTATTAATATTCATTGGACATCACAAATCCCTTTCCACTATAGAATATAATTTAATTTATCAATCTCACCTAGAAGTTCTCCACCGTGTTGCACCAGCCTATATCATCTCTACCACCATACTCTATGCTCTGCTAACAATCTAAGATTAATTTGCTCTGTAATCCAAACTTTCCACCTCTCCCTACCCCAGATAATCAAGTCATTGGAGTGTTTCACTAGTCTTTCTGTACTTGTCTGCAGTGGAGATTTTCCGTATACACATAACTGCTGTATCCATTCACCGACCTCAGTGGTATACTGGTCAAGACTACAGGGATCAGTGATTGGCTGCAGCAGTCACTATTGTAGTTTGTAACAAAGACTGGTGGTGAAGACTGGAGCACTGGCGCCGATCCAATGGTGAGTATTGAGTATAATTTAGTTTTTTTTATTTTTCCCATTTCCTACCCTCTCTCCAATTTTTCATTAGCTGGCAAACCCCTTTAAATCTCAACATCAGCTAGTCAGATACAGACTATTAGAATGTAGCTTGTAGTAAATAAGAATATATCATATATACTAATGTGATTAAACATCCAGGAACTATCTGTCACAGTTGGTGGAAGGGTCATTGACTCCTCAGTTTTACTAGATTTAATCCTGTCACTTACTGGTAATCTATTTGCAGGTAAAGAAGTATATGGGTTACAGCAATCACAGTGATATCTTTTATGCTGACCTTTTATACAGGACAGGACCAATTCAATTAGTGCAAATCATTTTAGAACAGAGAATTTACTTTATTGAATGGCTCAAATACAAGTTGACTGGGACATCAGACTTCTGGTGGATAATATATAATATCGAATGAAACACTGTAGCCAATATCTTAACATGTTGTGTAACTGAGAAAGACCTGTAGCTGCAGTTGGTGGATTTAAAGGGTTGTGGGGCAACCTAGAGCATACCTGGAACAAAAGCATGGATAGTAACGTGATTGTCATCTTCTCAAAAGATACCCTGTCTTGGTTTTATTTTCCTAATTCATATTTTATTAAAACTGTGGGTGTGACTTTTCAGAGGTACAGGACCATCTGCAGCCAACAACTTTACTAGAATTTACACCAAAAACGGGCATAAATTATAGTGCAGATCTACACCAGTTCATAGCTGGCATGTATTTGACTTTCTGGTTCACAGAACAGCTAGAGACGCACCAAATATTTTAAGATTCATGTGCCTCTTTATAAATTTGATGACTTACACTCCAGCACACTTTGCATTATTATTGGGGAATAAAACACCCATTTAAGTAAATTTCCTTCATAGAATTTAGAAAGCTCAAGCTAAAATAAATAAGCCTCCAGCCCAGGGATATACTGACCATCAGACATAGGTCAGTGCCAAGGACCCATGGCCAGATCTGGCCAACAAACTCTTTTGGCCCTTTTGTACACTCCTTAAAGCGACCATCCAGTCCTGGGAAGAATAATATTACCTGCTGCTTTTCTTTCTTGCATTTCTTTGATGGATCAGCAAGTCTTTCCAGAATGTAGTGTTTGATTACTGATGCACATTGTGCATCGGATATTGAGATGAGTACTGTGGTCAACTTGAAAGATCAAAGAAACAGCCCCAAAACGGATGGATTTGCAGCAGAACTGCAAGAAATAAGAATGATGGGTAATATTCCTCCTGGGAAAATGTTGACCCCAGGACCGGAGTACACCTTTAAAGTTTAATTGCAGGACCTGCAAAAAAAGATATTAAGTGATATGTTCTCCCCAAATGCATTTGATTAACTGAAACAAAGTGTACGATGATATAAAGTGGTTGGTAGAGATGCTAATGTCTTTCAATGGCCATAGGTCCAGATCATCCAAAGTAAAAAATATGGTTATGGAAATGACTATTTTATTCTTCCACGATTTCCTGTTCTAGAGGAGCCTCATTTTTATAGTAAAAGCTGGAATAGATTGCATTGTGAATAAGCGCTGCTTGTCATAGGTCTTGTCATTGGGCATGTTGTGTGTCCCTTCCATATGATTGGTGGCAGTGCTATTGTTTCACATAGCATGCTGTGCCAGATAATGAAAGGAAAGCATAATGTCAATACTGTTCTTAAAATATATTTTCAATCCAGACTTCTCAGAATATTATTTGCTTTCTTAATGGACATTATGGACTTTTGTGTCTTCAATAGCCTGTAATGGCGATTTCTTTTTTTGTCAAGAGAGAATAATGAACTCTGAATGTGAAATTGCAGAATGGAATTGTATGGATTGTGCAGTAGCTACAACACAATGCACCACACATACACGCACGCACAGACACACACAGATGCACGCACACACATGCATGTACGCAAAGACACACACGTGCATGCATGCATGTACACACACACACATGCACGCACACACACACACACACACACATTTTTACATTCAAATGTACAATTGCACGATGGGTGTTTCACATGAAGTGTCACAATTACCTTCGGACCCATAAGTGTACTTTCACTTGTGTTTCCTTGTCTGGTTACCCGTTGTTTCTCTTTATACATGTTATTCAGTGTTCATATAAAAAAGAACCCTTGCATAAAAAGCATTGTGAAAAAAGACAGAAAAATCTAATGCGATTTATTGATGATGCCTGCGCCTTTTATTTGCTTTTTATGGTAGTGTTATTTGGTCAAAAATACTGTAGACTTTTTGCTTTGCAATCTATTTCCTATAAAGAAGTTTATGGGAAAAGGTTAATAAAACCACCATACCCAGAGGATAATGTGATATTTTTAAAAATATGCTGTGAATCCAAAAACTGTATCAAAAGTGAGAAAAAAGGTAGTGCAAATAATCCAATGTTCCTGGTGAGTTTAATAATTCTGTATTGACCTACATCAGCTGTATAGTTATATAATGTTGGACAGGCACAGACGCTATGACGGGGTGATCACTTCATGGCGGTGATTTAGAACCAGGCTCCACTATTGTGGCTGGGATCAGTGAGATCACGGATACCGCTGATCCTGGATATTTAACTCCTTTCATGCCACGGTCAATAGTGAAATGTAAAAAGAACACTACTTGTTTGATATGGCATATTTGTACCAACCTGTAGAATAAAGATAACTTGTTATTTTTAAGGCATGATACACAGCAAAAAATAAAACAAAAAAATGACCAATTTGCTGTCTTCTTGGAATTAAAAAATTATATGGAGCCCAAAATACAATGAAAAATCCCTCATTCAGAAAAGCAATAACACTGCTATTCAAATTTTTTACGTGGATGAATTCTATATGTAAAATACTTTCCTATATAGACATCAGGGCTTATTTAGACTGTTGTAGGCACACGGAGCATAGTTGCGCCTGAACAAGGTGTATCCCTTGCCCTTCGCCGGGAGTTCAAACTCCATGCCAGAGCACAGGAGTTTGAAAATTACAGCGGGAAGATAGCAGCTGACCGATATTCCCCGCACGTAGTTTAACTACATCCAGGAAAGCAGGGCAGGTACTAAGGTACAAATTACGGCTGGGAAAAGAGCTATTGAAAAACCACTGAAGTCCCATAGAGATTAGTGGTTTAGTTTTGTCCTGTATACTGCCGTGATTATTATGGCCATATAGGGGTTAAAAGCGCAGGCTTTATTCACACGAGCTTATATCAGTCGCCCCTTTACGGCTGGCCGTAATAGCCTGCCCATCTGATGCATTGGTTTACAATGCATCAGTTCAGACAGGCGTATTCTCGCCGCGTAAAAGTGCCCAGCTGGCCAAAATAGAGCGTATGAGCGCATTTTGGCTGCGTGCTTTCACGACAGCCAGGAAAGATAGTTAAAGAACTATCTTCGGGCTGGAACACAGTGGCGGCTCCCATAGACTCCTATGGGAGCCTATTGTAGCTGCCGGAGAAGGGTGGTGGGAGGGACTTTATCAGCATGACTGCTAAACTCCAACACCCTTCCCTCCGTCTCTGTGCCCCCAGCGGGCTGCTTGCAATGGGAGGGGCGGGAGCTATTTGCTAAGCTCTTGCCCTGTCCCGCCACCTCCAATTGCTGCCAGGCAACAAGGGGAGGACAGGGGGCAGGAGCCTGAAACACTAGCTCCTGCCTCATCTTGCGCCCTTTCCTTGCTGTGAGTTGGCGATGGGGTGGAAAGGGGGAGGCAGTTTAGCAGAGCTAAACTGTTTTCCCCCCCGTCCAACGGAATTCTGGGCTCAGCACATATGTCCCAGACCATCTGAGCGGACGTACAAACGGCAGATTTGTGCATCCATTCACGCGATTTTCAGTCGCGCTGTGGCCGTGACACGGCCGACCGAGAATCGCTACGTGTGAAAGAGCCCTATGTCTGTAAAAAATAACCAATGCAACTCCTGTGCATTTTCAACAATCAGTATCAGTGAAAACAAATATAGCTTTTGGTCAGTTTTACACATCTGTAATGTATAGATATTATGGGATCCATATTATAAAACCCGGATCCACAATGGTTCTATTGAACTGAACTTTGATCACCATAGAACATATACTACCATATATACTCGAGTATAAGCCTAGTTTTTCAGCACATTTTTTTGTGGGATAAAAGCCCCCCTCGGCTTATACTCCAGTCAGGGAAGGGTTAAAAAAGGCCCCCCAAAAAACCCTCCATACTCACCTCCCAGCCGGCGTCTGTGTCCCCGGCGGTGGTGCGGCGAGCTGCTTGAATTCCTGTGTTCCCAGCGGGGATGCGGCAAGCTGCTGGAAATCTCCCCACTGTCATCCTCCGCCGTTCTCTCTGCTCAGCTCTGTCATCCCCCGTCGTCAACCCTGTGATTGGCTGGCGCTCGATCCAATCACAGCGTTGACAACGGGGGATGACAGAGCTCGATTATTCACAGCCAATTGCAAGCTGCTTTAGAATTTTCTTCACTGTCATCTCGCTGCTTGGCTTTCAAATCCCCTGCCGTCAGCGCTGTGATTGGATCGAGTGCCGGCTATGATTGGCTGCGCTCAATCCAATCACAGCACTTACTTACACAGCACTGACTAAGATGAAAGAGCCGAGCAGGGAAGACGGTGGGGATGACACCGGGGAGAATTCACGCTGGTTGCCACACAGACACCGGCTGGGAGGTTAGTATGGAAGGTTTTTTTTTTACCCAGCTTGGCTTATACTCGAGTCAATACGTTTTCCCAGTTTTTTGTGGCAAAACTTATTCACTCGGCTTATACTCGGGTCGGCTAATACTCGAGTATGTACGGTAAATTACATATTGTTGTATACTTTATTGAATTTTAGAACCATTACGATTCTTAGGGCGAAATCACACGAACGATATTCTCGCTGTGAGTTCTGTGCGATGCGATGCACACAAAACTCACACAAAAAAGGAATCCACTCTTTTAATTTACTCATTCGCAGCAGGTTCCATCTTTGGCTGTTCCCTCGGAACGCCTAGCCCATTGATTTCAATAGAACCTTGGAAGACCGCAAGGCACTCACATACCATGTGATGTGCATGTGAGTGCGATTAAGGGAGATGGATTAAATACTCCACAGTGCCACGTATTGAAAGGCAGCATTCCTTTAAAGGGGTTGTCTCACGAAAGCAAGTGGGGTTAAGTACTTCTGTATGGCCATATTAATGCACTTTGTAATATACATCGTGCATTAAATATGAGCCATACAGAAGTTATTCACTTACCTGCTCCGTTGCTGGCGTCCCCGTCTCCATGGCTCCGTCTAATTTCGGTGTCTTCTTGCTTTTTTAGATGCGCTTGCACAGATGGGTCTTCTCCCTTCGGTTCGGTAGCAGCGGCGTTTTGGCTCTGCCCCCTTGTACGCGTCATCGCGTAGCTCCGCCCCCGTCACATGTGCCGATTCCAGACAATCAGGAGGCTGGAATCGGCACATGTGACGGGGGCGGAGCTACGCGATGACGCGTACAAGGGGCGGAGCCAAAACGCCACTGCTACCGAGCCAAGCCGAAGGGAGAAGACCCATCTGCGCAAGCACGTCTAAAAAAGCAAGAAGACACTGAAATTAGACGGAGCCATGGAGACGGGGACGCCAGCAACGGAGCAGGTAAGTGAATAACTTCTGTATGGCTCATATTTAATGCACGATGTATATTACAAAGTGCATTAATATGGCCATACAGAAGTACTTAACCCCACTTGCTTTCGCGAGACAACCCCTTTAAGCCAAAGTCAGACTTTTTATACAAGCCTTGTTACAATATTTACAATGTGTTACAATGTGAGTGCGATGTGATGCTTTCCATTGAAGTCATTGGGAAACACTTGTGATCCTTTGACGCACGTGAAACATGCAAGTGAGGATCGCAATTTCAAAAAAAGCGATGCGATTTTTAATCAAAAACTCTTCGCATTGCTGTCAAAATCGCATGTTTACAAGCGAGAAACCTGTGTGAATGTAACCTTAGATGAAACTCAGCCCTATATCCCATTTGTGCGACTTTTGTGCGTATCGCCTTGCACAAAATTCACGTGAGAATTGTTTGTGTGAATGCACCCTTATGGACATGTTTTATAGCTGGTATTCTGGCTAACTACGACAACCTTTACGTAGCGCCATGAAACTGTGCAATTATACTTGTAAATTTAGTTTTTAAATGTATCCAGCCACCTCCCTCATTGGCGCATTTCAGGGTTTTTGTTTTACTATTGACCATTGTGTTTCATCTCTATGGTACAGATTATAATAAAGCCATTGCACAAGTTTCCCCCTTCATGCAAAAAAATTGAATAGTGTACATACTTTAAATGCAGTGTCGTTCTAATGCGCCAATTATATGAGCATTTCTTAAACGCGTTCTACACGTAATGTCAGGGAGGTAGGTGTAAAAATAGATCAGTTTCAATGCTATGGTTGGCTAAACACAGAACAGTCACTACGCTTGCCTGGATCATGGCCAGAACATTGCCTTTTTTCTCGAATTATAGTACAAGGAAAAGTAGTAATTATCCTGAAATTATTCTGCATGGCTAGCGGGTTTGACCGTACAAAAGAAATGGCTTTTAACCACAGTCCACAAGGCTGCACCTTGGAATGCTGGACTCAAGCATTAAATGATACGTTGACCTGCATTATGAAATCATTGACTAATTTAAGAGCTGTATGTCGAAAATAACAAATGTAACACTGATTACAAGAGACACATTAATTGATCAATGCTTTCACAGCCTAGGGGCACATGAAGTAGAACTAAAGGGACAATTTATTCTTATTTTCCTTCTTAGATATGAAATTAAGCTACATGGTCTGACCTTCCTCAGGTCACATGATTAGAGGAATTTTGGAGGATAGTTTCCTTGTGTAGGGAATTGCTACATAAGCATTTTTCCATTTCTATTGTTCAAGTCTAGGTAGGTTTTTCTTGTTGTTTTACTCTTCAGCCAGCTTCACGCGGGCATAAGAGTATTCATGCGTGGATTTGCATGATGGACATTATGTTTTTGCGTGCGTCTGTGCGTGTTTTACTAAGCATGTCCTGTGTATTTGAGCATGGAAAAAAATATGTAAGCACGTTCTCGCTGATTTCAGTGGGCAATTAGGTTTAATTATTTCCATTTGTACTATTTTGGGTGCAATACACACGAAAATAGAACATGTTAGTGTAAAATGCTCCTGTGACCAGAACCCATTGAAGTCGATGGGTTCTATTCACTGCGTATTGTGTGCACAAATTTTGCATGCAAAATACATAGCACAAATGCGTTTGCGTGGATAAGCCCCTAATATAATGTGATATTGCAGTGCCTGTGCTATCAGGGTAGCTGATTTAAACTTTAAATTGCTTTACAATGGATTTTGTTGTGTTAAGATAAGAGCGCAATAGCTTTTAATGGGTTAAGATAACAGAACTTTCTGCGCCACGCTATCACAATAAAGGTAAAACTTGTCCCATCTGTACTTTCATATTTCAGACAGCTCTGATGAATTCAGCTCTTAGCTGTCAGATAGGATGTTTTTAGCATGTGAAGAGCTTTAATGACACATTCAAGGGCCACTCCGATGCTTTTTCTTATTTACTTACTATGTAGCTATTCCCCCAGTATATATAAGCGAGTGTTACTTTGGTTAGTTATTTCTTTCTGTCTGAACCTTCTGGCCTCTTTTGCATTAGATGGTCATGTGATCCCAATTCTGACCTGCTCAGATTTACTTGGGGGTTCTGGATTCATTTTCTACTCAGATTCTAAGTCTGTGTGTTGTTATTACAAGGATCTACCACTGAAACAGTTTACAGGAGGACGCATGCTCTCCTGTTGTAGTAACTGATGATGATCACACAGCTCGTCACACAGTTATAATAGAGGAGATCACAGCTCATGCTCCAGACTGTATACCTATAGTATGTAGCTTATATTGGTGAATACAGAATGTAATGATAACTAAATGTACCCCCCTTCCAGCAGGCAGAATTGTATAGCCTTAAAGGGTTTTTCCAGGGAGAATACTATTGATGACCTATCCTCAGGATAGGTCATCAATAGTTGATCGGCTAGGGTCGGTAGCTCGGGACTCTGACCGCTTAGCTGAGCGAGTGCATGCTGTCAGCGCTGCAAATACACAGAGGTCAGAGCAGAAGCTGTATTTGCGTCGCAGCAGAGTGATTACCAGCTGGGGAGCCACAGCACCCCAGCTGGCAATCACTTTGATGGTTACCACTGTCTGAAGTCTGAAGACATTCTGATTAAAGGCTGTACAGCTCCTATGTCGGAAGTCGTCCGGCAGGGTATTCTTACTGTATATTGCTGGCCGCTCTGTTGTCAGGGGCCTCTCCAGCATGTCACATACCGCAGTACTAGCTCTAGCCAGCAGATGGTGCCATTGTATAATGGCAGAAAGAGAAAGCCCCCTAGGAAACCCTGAATCCAAAATTGGATTGCAAAGGGTTAATCGGGATGTCTGGTCACCTTAGAATAGACTTTGTGAAAAGATATTCATGCATTATTTTTAAGTGCATCTCCTCTTTTGATAGCCTCACAGGATACTATACTTTATAGGGGTTATCTGAGATTTCTTTTTAAACCATGATCCCCAAGCCACAAAATAGGCAGTCATAAATTCACCTCTCCAGACTCCCTGCATCTCCCACAATGCTGCTTTGTTCTCTGTGCCCAGTCTTTGATTGCAGGCTGTAGTCAGTCTGTGTGCAGGATGTCAAGGGCTGCAGCAGCCTTTGACATGCTATAAACAGGTTGCTGCAGACTGTAAACATTATATCATTGGGAGAGAACTGGAGCTGCCAGCACAGGAGATGCAGTGAGCTGAGAAAGGTGATTATATGACTGTTTGTAATTTCATGGCTTGGGGAACACGGTTCTAAAAAATAGAATATCTCAAACAACCACTTTAAGTCCTTTGAGCTATGGACAATACAAGGGAGTACTTATTACATAGTCACATAGTATGGAAGGCCAAAAAAAGACACATGTCCATCCAGTTCAGCCTATTACCCCCAATGTTGATCCAGAGAGAGGCAAAAACCAAAAGTCAAAGCAAATTTTACCCATTTAAGGGAAGAAAATTCCCTTCTGACTCCAATCTGGCAATCAGAATAATCCCCGGATCACCTTCTGAAGTTATTAATGAATATAACATCTAATATTGGATCGCCCAAAAAGGCGTCCAGTCTCCTCTTGTACTCTTTTATTGAGAGTTCTGTAGTCTCACTGCTCTTACAGTAAAGAACCCCTTTCTATGTCAGTGTAGAAACCTTCTTTCCTCTAGACGTAGAGGACGCCCCCTTGTTAAAGTCACAGTCCTGGGTATAAACAGATGATGGGAGAGACCTCTGTATTGTCCTCTGATATATTTATACATAGTTATATATTTATACATAATTTGTTTGCAGATAATTAGTTGACTTTTTTGGTTTAACACATCAAAGTGTACTTTATATGTCTGATTTAAATTTTATAGTTAAAGGGGTTGTCCCGCGCCGAAACGGGTTTTTTTTTTTTTCAACCCCCCCCCCCCGTTCGGCGCGAGACAACCCCGATGCAGGGGTTAAAAAAGAACACCGGACAGCGCTTACCTTAATCCCCGCGCTCCGGTGACTTCTTACTTACCCGGTGAAGATGGCCGCCGGCATCTTCTCCCTCGGTGGACCGCAGGGCTTCTGTGCGGTCCATTGCCGATTCCAGCCTCCTGATTGGCTGGAATCGGCACGTGACGGGGCGGAGCTACATGGAGCTACACGGAGCCCCATTGAGAAAAGCAGAAGACCCGGACTGCGCAAGCGCGTCTAATTTGGCCATTAGACGGCGAAAATTAGACGGCAACCATGGAGACGAGGACGCCAGCAACGGAACAGGTAAGTGAAAAACTTTTGATAACTTCTGTATGGCTCATATTTAATGCACGATGTACATTACAAAGTGCATTAATATGGCCATACAGAAGTGTATAGACCCACTTGCTGCCGCGGGACAACCCCTTTAAAGCCTGATTGTTTGATTTTTTTTTTGCAGATCTGAAGTGACTATGATCCCCCAAGTGTGCAAAAATAGGACATGTGACAGCAGGTTGCATTTAAGCTCCGTGGTGTGCACAAAGATAGGACCTAACCTATCTTTGGTGTGTGCTTTCCACAGACTTCTATGGGAGCTGGAAAGCATGCACCCCACACCTCAAGTAGCTGGAATTAACTTGTTCACGCGATCTTTGGAGCAGTATAGCTGCAATCTTTTCATCTGGCTATACTGTGTGCCCACAGCGCTTATGTGAAGGAGCCCTTAAAACGATGTTCAGACAATTTCTGGTGCATATGTATGCCTTGCGAGGAGCAGCATTGTCTGTAAGAAACAAGATTCCTTTGGAAAGTTTGCCTTGAAGTGTGGACTCAATGTTAATTTTTGATCTGCCAAAAAATTAAATAATCATGCTACAACTATATAATTTAGGTCAGACACAAAAACAATAAACTTTGGTATGCTAAAAGTATTATTATTATGACAGTAGGTGAAATAGAAAAAGTCAAAGACTTATCAACATCCCCTTGTATACATGGCGGAGAAAGTTCTATTAGACCTTGCAACCTTTCCCTCCCCATACCACAATATTGAGTATCAAGGAGACAGTCATTTCGAAGATAGGAGGTTTTATTATTACTGATGTCCATCACTAAGATGGAGCAGAGAGTGGCTACAAAAAGGATCTTTCTTTCTTCAGGACTAGACAAGTTTATTAATTGGACAGCCCCTTGTTTTTAAATAGGCATCATAAAATGCCTTACTTGGCGCTATAGGGGAATTCAGCACTTACTGCCTGCCGATTACAGATTATTGTTGGGGATTCCAGCAGCATTATACTATGTGATCGACTTATTATCTATCAGAAATAGCAGGCCCAAAGTGATTAACCCTTCTAAGTGCAAATATCATAAAACTGCTCAGTCTCTGCTTGGCTCGGGCTCTTTATCCTGGGAATTCATGTGTCAGAAGTAATTAATAGAATGCAGTGTCACATGCATGAGTCAGAAGTAATTAATAAAATATACTGCCTCCAATCATTCTACTCTTTCCTGGTGCTAATGTCGGCAAGTAAACAAAAGTAAGCAGTGTCAGGCCTTATTTACACAGTGCAATTTTGATCACATTTTTGAATGCATTTGTTCCCAAACCAAGATTGGATCTCACCATGGGAGATGGGGAAAGCATTTCTCAAGACATTTCTTTAGGAAAGGATTTTTCTTGATTTTCTAGGACTAGATTTGACCCCATCCTTGGCACTCAGTATATATCTTTGGCATGCAGCCCTAATACAGCTATGTGCTTTCATTCCTGTAATGACTTCAGTTCACTCTGCACTGTGATTTTATTTCTCAGGCCACCCTACTGTGAAGTGATGCTGAACATCGCTTCTTGTGAGGGGGGATAGATTCAGTTTCTCTTCATAGATAAGAAGATAGTGCAGAATGAACTAGTGATTACAGGGTTGAAAGCCATATCTAATTAAGCACTCTTATCTCCAGAACTGTGTCCTGAATACATGTAAAAGACTGCAGACACATAAATAAGAGCTCCATAGGCACGGATTTTCCCTAGTAACAGTCTTCAACTGAATTGGAGGGGGCAGCAGTTCAAGAGTAATTTTCTATTAAAAGCAGCCTGAATTTTTTAATTAAATATATTACAAAAAATCTTCAAATCTGTTCTTTAGATCAAAGAAAAATAAAATGGCAGTTACACTTTAATAATTGCTGATGTTATCCATCTATTGACAATATAACCAATTAATATCAGCATTAAACTACAATATGTAAAACACACTCAGAATGATTTATTGAAACTATTATGCCAGATTTCATACTGAATGTCACAGTTATCAAAAGACTTATATAGATACAAATGACAGATTTAAAGAATTATTCAGATACTTTTTTGGTTCAAACTCTGGTGGTATTCAGTAGCATGCACAGCATTCTGCAACTATCATGCACCATGTAGGAAAATAAGGTTCATGCTACAGTCATGCACAGGTGCTTGTGTCCCCTGGGAAAAGCCTCCAGTGCATGTTTAGGGCCGCCTGTCCCGACTCTTAAAACTCTGTCCGGTAGAAGGGGCTAAACTCATCAACAAACAAACAAACTCATGCTGGTTGCAGTCTCCTGTCAGATGCTGCTGGGATCTAATGCACAGCATGACTTCTTTACTCACCCCCCTCCCATGGCTTTGGCAGTCACTGTACTCTTAGTACTGTAGCCGGAGGGGTGGGGTGAGGAGTGAAGAAGTTAAGCTGTGCATTAGATCCCAGCAGCATCAGTCAGGAGACTGCAGCCAGTGTGAGGGTGTCTGTTGATGAGTTTCACCCCTTCTACCAACTGAAATTTTGACAGTGGGGACAGGCAGAGAAGGCTGAAATGAATTAGGCACACAAGGTATCCTATTGCTACGTTCCGGCCACAGAGGGAGTCACTATTACAAAGTGGGGCCACATACAGTGTCTTTGTATTAAGTGAAGTCACACAGGCAGTGGGGCCATATAGGGAGTACTATTACTAATTGGGGCAACAGAGGGAGTGACTAATAGTAAGTGGGGCCATAGCATGGACATTATTACTATGGGGGCTACTGAAATGTTGATTAAAGCTTGCAACAGAAGGATGTGGAGAGTGTGCAGAGGAGAGGCATAGCTAGAAGAGATCTTCATGGCGTTCTAGGCCAGAGGGACAAAAACTGCAAACACATGACTCCAAAAGGGGACACCATCACCTGCGATCACTGGAAATACTGTGATCACTATCACAGGGTAGAGCCAGTATTTGAGTACAATATATGGTAACTGTATTATTTAGCAATATTCTGGAGCTGAGCCGCCATTATCTAAGTCTGCTGTCGCGTCTGTGCGGCTCACAAGCACCACGGTCAGCATGGACACAGGGTGATGTAAACAACTGCAGTAGTAGAAAGATTTATGCACTGCAGAACAGTGTGCACCACAACTGAATTACATAGTCCAGATGTAAAGCTCGTGCAACACCAGAGCACAGCGCAGGGCAACACTATGCAGATCAGTAACACCACTCCAGGGGGGAAAGAAGCCTGGCCCTAACCTAGCAGAGAGGTGACAGGTCCCTGCCTAAAGCGGAGTCATCGCCTCGATAAAAGGCGGCCCCACAGTCTTCTTTCTGGGCCATGATTGTCCCTATAGGAACCCCTGGAGAGATGAACTGACACCACAAGGCAAAACAGAAATGAACAGCAGGAAAACAACTGAAAAGGAACCTGCAGCAACTTATCTGTGAGTCGCAATACACCCAGCATGGAAAAGCTCCAAACTCCAAGGACTCCACCATGGAACGGAATAAGCAGGACTGATCACCAGGAGGGGTGAGAATATATAGCCTCTCTGCACCTGAAGACTAGCAGAGTGAATAGAAAACCACACCTCCACCCTACTCCCAGGCATGACTAATCCATGCAGCAAAGGCGGACAGCACCAGCAGACTCTGAACATGGTGCATTAACCCATGACCTGCTTAACAAGGCAACAGGTCTTTACCTGTATTGTGGCCACCATGTCACAACGTTGTCGTGGCCAACAAACCGTAACACCCGCGGCATTATAATGCTGGGTTCCCACGGGACGCTTTCACCGTAGAGACCTTGCGGTTTTGCTGCAGTGAAAAACCGCAAGATTTCAGCGGGACAAGCACGGCTTCAAAACTGGCGGCACCTAGCTGCGGGTTTTAGAGCGGCTTTGCCGCATGCTTTTCCGTTGCGGTCAGCTCTCCCATAGAGAGGAGCGAGGCCGCAATGGAAAAAAAAGAAATAACATGCTGCGTCCTGGGAATACGGCTTTGCCGCAACAAATTGTCCGCCCCGTATGGACGAGAATTTCAACAAATTTTGTCCACATGGCAGGCCAATCCCAGGATTAGTGGCCATAGCCGGATTTGCCGCAGTGAAATTCTGCAGGGAAATTCTGCGCAATTCCGCCCTGTGTGAACCTAGTCCTAATGTTGTCTTATAGACTGTATATATTTTGGTGGCGCAGCACCATGCAGAGCTTTGTGGGTGAGGGTGAAGAGTTTAAATTTAGTTCTGTAGTAGATGAAAAGCCAGTGCACCGACTGGCATAGTGCAGAGGGAGTAATGGCTGGATAGAAAAATGAGCCTAGCTGCCGCATTTAGTATGGATTGGAGTGGAGCGAGTCTGGTGCAGGGAAGGCCAATGAATAGTGAGTTGCAGTAGTCGAGTCGAGAGTGGATGAGGGCAACCACAAGTGTCTTCAGCGTGTCCGTGGTGAGGAACGGCTGGATTTTAGCAATATTTCTGAAGTGCATGTGGCATGTTTCAGCCAGAGATTGGATGTGGGGGTAAAGGAGAGGTCAGAGTCCAGTGTGACCCCAAGGCAGCGGGCATGCTGTTTGGGGGTTATGATGGTGCCAGACAATGGAATAGAGATGTTGAGGGGAGGTTGGTTGGAAGGTGGAAAGACGAGAAGGTCAGTTTTAGAGAGCTTAAGTTTAAGAAAAAGGGAGAACATACTATTATAGACAGCGGACAGACAGTAAGTGATATTTTGGAGGAATGGTTTAGAGATCTCACGGGAAGAGGTGTAAAGTTGGGTGTCATCAGCATAGAGATGGTATTGGAGGCCAAATTTAAGGATGGCTTGTCCAATTGGGGCTGTGCAGATAGAGAAGAGAAGGGGACCAAGGACTAAGCCCTGTGGTACCCCGACAGCGAGAGGAAGTGGAGAGGAGATAGAGCCAGCGAAGGAGACGCTGAAAGAGCAGTCAGAGAGGTAGGAGGAGAACGAGGAGAGAGCAATGTCCTTAAGCCCATTAGAGTGGAACATAGTGAGAAGGAGGTCATGGTTAACAGTGTCAAATGCAGCAGAGAGGTCAAGGAGGATTAGTAAGGAGTAGTCACCTCTCGACTTTGCCGTCATCAGGTCATTTGATACTTTTGTGAGGGCGGTTTTGGGCAAGTGTAGAGAACAGAAACCAGACTGGAGGGGTTAGGGAGAGAGTTGTCAGAGAGAAAGCGTGTGAGGCGGGAGTAGACCAGGCATTCTAGTAGTTTGGAAATGAATTGTAGGTTTGAGACGGGTCGGTAGTTGGCGGCATAAGTTGGATCAAGGGTTGGTTTTTTAAGCAGAGGGGATATGATGGAGTGTTTAAATGAGGAGAGGAAGATGCCAGAGGTTAGGAAGAGGTTGCAGATTGTGGTGAGGTGAGTAATGAGAGCTGGGGAAAGGGACCGGAGGAGGTGAGAGGGGAGAGGGTCGCTAGCGCAAGTGGTGGGGCAAGTAGCAAAAAGCAGCCTGGAGACTTCTTTCTCAGTCCTTGGCTCTAACATAGAAAGTAAGTAGGTGCTGGATGCAGTACTGAGGAGACTGGGATCAGGTCTAGCCGTGCCGTTTTTGAAGATTTCTTTTTGGATGTTGTTGATTTTTTCTTTGAAATAGGCGGCTAGTTCTCCAGCAGTCAGATCCATCATGGGGGCCTGTTCTTTGGGGCTGTGCAGGGAGTGGTGGGTGTTGAAGAGTCGTTTGGGGTTGTGGGATAGTGAGGAGACAAGGGAGGTGAAATAAACTTGTTTGGCATGGTGAAGGGCTAGGTTATAAGTTTTAAGCATGAATTTGAAGTGGAGGAAGTCCGCTGGCAGCTTTGTTTTCTCCACAGCTGCTCGTCGTACCTAGGGTACCATCGGTTGAAGTGCGTTTGGGACGTGAGCCAGGGTATATGCACATGCACCAGTTTATTTAAGCTCTAATTTAAGGTGATCAGATTTTCCCAGGGTCAAAGCAGAATGAAGTGTGGCAGGGTGGGGCTTTTTGCTTTTACCTCCGTCATTTTAAAATGTACAGGGCAGTTTAAAACAAGATAAGGAGCAAATTCCACAACATTTCTGCAACCAAAAATCTGTACCATTCCATTCTATGTGGCACTCCCTTTCACCTCCTCTGAATGCTTCCTGCTGTCGGCGCTCCCCGGGTTCTGGTTCTCAGCGGCCTGTAGTGGCCTCACCTGACCAACAGCACCACACCTGAACAGCCCGCTGGGAACCAGAAGGCGGGGAGGCTGACAGAAGCCTTCAGAGGAAGTGAGCACTGCATAGTATGAAATCTGCTATGGATACATAGCTGATTTCCAGTCAAAATCTGCACCAATGATACGGATTTTGACTGTTTTTGGATACTGAAGTGCTGCATAGTTTGCCTCAGAAATCTTGGCTGTAGACATTCAAGCATTTTCACCTTGAGTAAACATACCCTAAGTCAGCTAGAAAAGCAAACCAGAAAACAGGTTTTCTGCAGCGGCTCCCATTCAAGTACTGACTGGAAACCACAACTGATGCACAGGAAAATGGAGAAAGTCCAGTGCTGGGTTAAAATCATTCAGTCTTTATTAAATGATACAGGCAAACATGGAGGAACAAAGGACATGTGCCGTCTTACATATTTCAGGCAAGCATGGTGCCCTTAATCATAGACAAGTCAGCTAGAGGTATGCAGCCATGTACAGAGTGATCTCTGTAGTAGTAATAGTGTCCCCTATATCATCCCCAGTAGCCTCAGTAGTAAAAGTGACCCACAGAGTGGCTTTGGTAGTTACAGTGACCCCTATATTAGCCCCAGTAGTAATAGTGTCCCCCACAGTGGCTTCAGTAGTAATAGTGCCCCCTTTATTAGCCCTAGTAGTAATAGTGACCCCAGTAGTAATAGTGACCCCTATATTAGCCCCAGTAGTAACAGTGACCCCCACAGTGGCTTAAGTAGTAATAGTTACCTCTATATTAGCCCTAGTAGTAATAGTGACCCCTACAGTGGGTTCAGTAGTAATAGCAACCACTATATTAGCCCCAGTAGTAATAGTGACCCCACAGTGTCCTCAGTGTTAATGCTATTACTACTGGGGCTGATGTAGGGGACACTATTACTAATAGTGTCCCCTTTTTTTTGACCCCAGTGGTAACAGTGACCCCCACAGTAGCTCCAGTACTAATAGAGCCCCCCCCCCCCCTGAAAACCTTATACTTACCCTCTCTCCCTGATCTTAAGAGCAACATCCTCTTCTCAGCGCTGCTGTGGGTGGAAGTGAGTGCGGCCACAGCAGTGCCTTCTCCCTTCTCCTCTCCTCTTGTGGAACTAAGGAGAAGAGGTCAGGGGAGGAAGATCCCGGATACACACACTGCATCCTGAAAGTGGGACAAAAGCAGAACAGACGTCGCGAAAGCGTAATAAATGGCTGCCCCGACTGGGACCCTGGGGAAAGCATTACACAGGGTCCCAAAGTGGGACTGTCCTGCCTAAATCAGGACATCTGGTCACCTTACCTAATTGTAAGTGATCCTTGTATTCTGTTCATAGTGCTGGTGGCTTGCCTGCATCTGCTCATAAAGGGAGTGTGTCGGATAGTGGAATTGGATTTAGGGAATAGCAGATAAGCTACTCCCTGAGTATTTTAACATGTTACAGATCTGTTGAGGAATTTCTGTGATTGAAACCGGTTCCATACATCTGAATATGATTTTACTGCAGCATGTTGGTGGATTTTTAAAAACCCTGTTCAGATGAATGGAACTGAGGCAAAAATGTCTGCCATAAACCAGCAGCATAACACATCCTAGTGTTTGGCTAGCTTCACACAGTGTTTTGTAGCGTTTTTCTGATGCATTTTTAACAGATTTTTTTAAAGCTCAAAGCAATGTGAGCAGTTGTTACTTTAAACAATATAATGAGATAAAAAGCATCAGTGGTGTTCTTTTAAAATACAGCATTTCTAGGTATAGTGTTTTTCTGGCGTTTTTCCCATAGGCTTTTCTAACATTTGGAAAAAGTGCAGAGAAATGCATGTTTGAAATTAACAAGATGAAAAAGACCACCAAAAATGCTTGTAAAAATGCTACAAACAAAACTTGAAGTTCATGGCATTTTTCCTTACAATCACTTAAAACACTGAACTTGTTTATCTGTGTCAAAAGTAGTTAAAATTGACAGCGGTGCAATTATTTAAATATTTTCATTGTATAATTATACTTTATAGTGAACTTTGAAATTCCAATCAGATTTTTTTGTAATTAAAAGAAATGTCAATTCTCACATTTTGAAATTTTGAAAAGCTTATAGAACTAATACCTATGTTGTTAACCATGACATTTCAATTACTTAACTATGAGAAGGCAATATCTCTGTATTTAATAAAATGGAACCAAAGACAGCTTGATCCTTGTCTTTCCAGTCCGGCATTTTGTCATGCCCACTTAAACTACTTATGGAAAGATAGGTAATGGAAGAGGGCTCTGAAAACTATTTTAGCATACAAAATATATCTTAAATGGGCAGGCAGCAAATCGTATTTGCTAAAGGGCTGCTGGATCAACTGACTCTTGGCCTTTTGATAGCATCTTTGAAATGGAAATAGCCATCTGCTTGACCTTCTGTTCAATAACCCTTTTTGTACAAAGTCAAACTGCAATGACTTTACTGCTGCAATTCACCTACGTAACATAAACTGATTTTCCTGTGTTTTTATTTGCACACTTATCGATCCATTTTTTATTTTCTTCAGCACAATACAAAACAAAATAAATCCTGCAAAACCAATGACAGCAACATAGAGAATAAGGCAATGAAATCCAGCTCATTAGGTAACCAACAAAATAATACAAGCTTCATGTTTGGTTTGTTCACGTACAGGACACATAGCAAATGGTGACTTACAATTACATTGCATCGTACAATGCACGATCTTGTAAGACAAGTGAGCATGGCAAGTCACCGCAAATACCACATAGAATGGTGACTTGTAGAGATGAGCGAACTTACTCGTCCGAGCTTGATACTCGTTCGAGTATTAGCGTGTTCGAGATGCTCGTTACTAGAGGCGAGTACCACGCGATGTTCGAGTTACTTTCACTTTCATCTCTGAGACGTTAGCGTGCTTTTCTGGCCAATAGAAAGACAGGGAAGGTATTACAACTTCCCCCTGCGACGTTCAAGCCCTATATCACCCCCCTGCAGTGAGTGGCTGGCGAGATCAGGTGTCACCCGAGTATATAAATCGGCCCCTCCCGCGGCTCGCCACAGATGCATTCTGACAGAGTTCAGGGAAAGTGCTGCTGGTGCCGGAGCTGCTATAGGGAGAGCGTTAGGAGTGATTTTAGGCTTCAAGAACCCCAACGGTCCTTCTTAGGGCCACATCTGACCGTGTGCAGTACTGTTGAGGCTGCTTTTAGCAGTGTTGCACAATTTTTTTCTTGTATATCGGGCGTGCAGAGCATTGCGTCTGCAGTCATTGTACAGAGTATAGGGCCAGTACTGGTGAGGCAGGGAAAGAGATATTCAGGCTATATAGGCAGTGGGCTTTTTCCCCAAAATTGGGGAAAAATACTATATTTGGGCTGCCTGTGACCGTCTTCAGTTTACTGCGTGTCTGCTGGGGGTAGTAGTCCTAATTAATACGCAGCTAAGCGTTACAGCAGGCTTGCGCAAAATTCTTTCCTGGATCTGCTGTCTCTGTTACATCAGCGCCGTCATCCCGCCAGAGGGAAACAGTATACATAATATTATACGCTGCCTACAGTATCTATCTGCTGGGGGTAGTAGTCCTAATTAATACGCAGCTAAGCGTTACAGCAGGCTTGCGCAAAATTGTTTCCTGGATCTGCTGTCTCTGTTACATCAGCGCCATCATCCTGCCAGAAGGAAACAGTATACATAATATTATACGCTGCCTACAGTATCTGTCTGCTGTATCAGCTCAGCATTTAAAAAAAATAGAAGCAAAATACTTAAGGCCTACTACTGGCCTTTGGCCACTTGACTGCTTCTGCGCTGTGAATTCCACTAGCTCAGTCATACACACCTACGTCTCACTACAGGTGTGCGCAAAATTGTTTCCTGGCTCTGCTGTGCATTCCATAAGGGAAGTCAGCCTCCAACCACAGGCCAATAAGCGGCACATTTAATTACAGCGTTCTGTTTCTGCACTACTGGTAATACAGCATGCTGAGGGGTAGGGGTAGGCCTAGAGGACGTGGACGCGGGCGAGGACACGGAGGCCCAAGTCAGGGTGTGGGCACAGGCCGAGCTCCTGATCCAGGTGTATCGCAGCCGACTGCTGCGGGATTAGGAGAGAGGTACGTTTCTGGCGTCCCCACATTCATCTCACAATTAATGGGTCCACGCGGTAGACCTTTATTAGAAAATGAGCAGTGTGAGCAGGTCCTGTCGTGGATGGCAGAAAGTGCATCCAGCAATCTATCGACCACACAGAATTCTGCGCCGTCCACTGCTGCAACTCTGAATCCTCTGGCTGCTGCTCCTCCTTCCTCCCAGCCTCCTCACTCCATTACAATGACACATTCTGAGGAGCAGGTAGACTCCCAGGAACTGTTCCCGGGCCCCTGCCCAGAATGGCCAGCAATGGTTCATCTCCCACCGGAGGAGTTTGTCGTGACCGATGCCCAACCTTTGGAAAGTTCCCGGGGTCCGGGGGATGAGGCTGGGGACTTCCGGCAACTGTCTCAAGAGCTTTCAGTGGGTGAGGGGGACGATGACGATGAGACACAGTTGTCTATCACTCAGGTAGTAGTAATTGGAGTACGTCCGAGGGAGGAGCGCACAGAGGATTCGGAGGAAGAGCAGCAGGACGATGAGGTGACTGACCCCACCTGGTTTGATACGCGTACTGAGGACAGGTCTTCAGAGGGGGAGGCAAGTGCAGCAGCAGGGCAGGTTGGAAGAGGCAGTGCGGTGGCCAGGGGTAGAGGCAGGGCCAGACCGAATAATCCACCAACTGTTTCCCAAAGCGCCCCCTCGCGCCATGCCACCCTGCAGAGGCCGAGGTGCTCAAAGGTCTGGCAGTTTTTCACTGAGAGTGCAGACGACCGACGAACAGTGGTGTGCAACCTTTGTCACGCCAAGATCAGCCGGGGAGCCACCATCACCAGCCTCACCACCACCAGCATGCGCAGACATATGATGGCCAAGCACCCCACAAGGTGGGACGAAGGCCATTCACCGCCCCCGGTTTGCACCGCTGCCTCTCCCCCTGTGCCCCAACCTGCCACTGAGATCCAACCCCCCTCTCAGGACACAGGCACTACCATCTCCTGGCCTGCACCCACACCCTCACCTCCGCTGTCCTCAGCCCCATCCACCAATGTCTCTCAGCGCACCATCCAGCCGTCACTAGCGCAAGTACGCCGCCACGCACACGCACGCTCAAGCGTTAAATGTGCACATAGCCAAATTGATCAGCCTGGAGATGCTGCCGTATAGGGTTGTGGAAACGGAGGCTTTCAAAGGTATGATGGCGGCGGCGGCCCCGCGCTACTCAGTTCCCAGTCGCCACTACTTTTCCCGATGTGCCGTCCCAGCCCTGCATGACCACGTCTCCTGCAACATTGTACGCGCCCTCACCAACGCGGTTACTGGCAAGGTCCACTTAACAACGGACACGTGGACAAGCACAGGCGGGCAGGGCCACTATATCTCCCTGACGGCACATTGGGTGAATTTAGTGGAGGCTGGGACAGAGGCAGAGCCTGGGACCGCTCACGTCCTACCCACCCCCAGAATAGCGGGCCCCAGCTCGGTGGTGGTATCTGCGGCGGTGTATGCTTCCTCCACTAAACCACCCTCCTCCTCCTCCTACTCCTCCTACGCAACCTCTGTCTCGCAATCAAGATGTGTCAGCAGCAGCACGTCGCCAGCAGTCGGTGGCACAGCGGTGGGCAAGCGTCAGCAGGCCGTGCTGAAACTACTCAGCTTAGGAGAGAAGAGGCACACGGCCCACGAACTGCTGCAGGGTCTGACAGAGCAGACCGACCGCTGGCTTGCGCCACTGAGCCTCCAACCGGCCATGGTCGTGTGTGACAACGGCCGTAACCTGGTGGCGGCTCTGCAGCTCGGCAGCCTCACGCACGTGCCATGCCTGGCCCACATCTTTAATTTGGTGGTTCAGCGCTTTCTGAAAAGCTACCCACGCTTGTCAGACCTGCTCGGAAAGGTGCGCCGACTCTGCGCACATTTTCGCAAGTCCCACACGGACGCTGCCACCCTGCGCACCCTGCAACATCGGTTTCATCTGCCAGTGCACCGACTGCTGTGCGACGTGCCCACACGGTGGAACTCTACGCTCCACATGTTGGCCAGGCTCTATGAGCAGCGTAGAGCTATAGTGGAATACCAACTCCAACATGGGCGGCGCAGTGGGAGTCAGCCTCCTCAATTCTTTACAGAAGAGTGGGCCTGGTTGGCAGACATCTGCCAGGTCCTTGGAAACTTTGAGGAGTCTACCCAGATGGTGAGCGGCGATGCTGCAATCATTAGCGTCACCATTCCTCTGCTATGCCTCTTGAGAAGTTCCCTGCAAAGCATAAAGGCAGACGCTTTGCGCTCGGAAACAGAGGCGGGGGAAGACAGTATGTCGCTGGATAGTCAGAGCACCCTCCTGTCTATATCTCAGCGCGTTGAGGAGGAGGAGGAGGAGGGGGAGGAGGATGAGGAGGAGGGGGAAGAGACAGCTTGGCCCACTGCTGACGGTACCCATGCTGCTTGCCTGTCATCCTTTCAGCGTGTATGGCCTAAGGAGGAGGAGGAGGATCCTGAAAGTGATCTTCCTAGTGAGGACAGCCATGTGTTGCGTACAGGTACCCTGGCACACATGGCTGACTTCATGTTAGGATGCCTTTCTCGTGACCCTCGCGTTACACGCATTCTGGCCACTACGGATTACTGGGTGTACACACTGCTCGACCCACGGTATAAGGAGAACCTTTGCACTCTCATACCCGAAGAGGAAAGGGGTTCGAGAGTGATGCTATACCACAGGACCCTGGCGGACAAACTGATGGTAAAATTCCCATCCGACAGCGCTAGTGGCCGAAGGCACAGTTCCGAGGGCCAGGTAGCAGGGGAGGCGCGGAGATCAGGCAGCATGTACAGCACAGGCAGGGGAACACTCTCTAAGGCCTTTGACAGCTTTCTGGCTCCCCAGCAAGACTGTGTCACCGCTCCCCAGTCAAGGCTGAGTCGGCGGGAGCACTGTAAAAGGATGGTGAGGGAGTACGTAGCCGATCGCATGACCGTCCTCCGTGACGCCTCTGCCCCCTACAACTACTGGGTGTCGAAGCTGGACACGTGGCCTGAACTCGCGCTGTATGCCCTGGAGGTGCTTGCTTGTCCTGCGGCTAGCGTCTTGTCAGAGAGGGTGTTTAGTGCGGCTGGGGGATTCATCACAGATAAGCGTACCTGCCTGTCAACCGACAGTGCCGACAGGCTTACACTCATCAAGATGAACAAAGCCTGGATTTCCCCAGACTTCTCTTCTCCACCAGTGGACAGCAGCGATACCTAAACAATACGTAGGCTGCACCCGCGGATGGAAGCATTGTTCTCTATCACCATCAAAAACGTGGACCTTTTAGCTTCATCAATCTGTGTATAATATTCATCCTCCTCCTCCTGAAACCTGACGTAATCACACCGAACGGGCAATTTTTCTTAGGCCCACAAGCCTTAGTCATATAATTTTTGTAAACAATTTTTATACATTTCAATGCTCATTAAAGCGTTGAAACTTGCACCTGAACCAATTTTTATTTTAATTGGGCTGCCTCCAGGCCTAGTTACAAATTAAGCCACATTAACCAAAGCGATTAATGGGTTTCAACTGCCCTCTTGGTTGGGCATGGGCAATTTTTCTGAGGTACATTAGTACTGTTGGTACACCAATTTTTTGGGGCCCTCGCCTACAGTGTAATCCAATAAATTTTTTGCCCACCTGCATTAAAGCTGATGTTACATCAGCTGTGCTGGGCACTGCAATGGGATATATTTATGTACCGTTGGTGGCTTCCTGGCACCCACCCATGCTGTCGGTCTACACGGCGTTGTAACTGCATGTGTCCACTTCTAAAGAACCCCAGTCTGACTGGGGCATGCAGTGTGGGCCGAAGCCCACCTGCATTAAACATGACATTACCTCAGCTGTGATGGGCAATGCAATGGGATATATTTATGTACCGCCGGTGGCTTCCTGGCACCCACCCATGCTGTCGGTCCACAAGGACTTCACAATAGGGAGTTGTACCTGCCTGTGTCTATGAATTAAAAACCCCGGTCAGGTTGGGGCATGCAGTGTGGGCCGAAGCCCACCTGCATTTAATCTGACGTTAGCTCTGCTGTCCAGGGCACTGCAATGGGATACATTTATGTATAGCCGGTGGGTTCCAGGGAGCCACCCATGCTGTGGGTGCACACGGAATTCCCATTGCGGAGTTGTACCTGCCTGTGACTATTTATAAAAAAACACGGTCTGACTGGGGCATGCAGACACCTTGACAGAATGAAGAGTGTGTGGCACATAGGTTCCCCATTGCTATGCCCACGTGTGCAGCTCCTGATGGTGGTGGCACAGGATTATATTTCTCATTGCTTCTGTACAGCATTGTGGGCTATCGCCCCGCCCCTTTTAAAGAGGGTCGCTGCCTAGACGTGCCAACCCTCTGCAGTGTGTGCCTGTGGTTCCTCCTCATGGCAGACGCACTTATAAATAGACATGAGGGTGGTGTGGCTATGAGGCCAGCGTGTGGCATGAGCGCAGCTGAAGGCTGCGCAGGGACACTTTGGTGTGCGCTGTGGACACTGCGTCGTGCGGGGGGGGGGGGGGGGGTTGCAGCATGTAACCCAGGAGAAGTGGCAGCGGAGTGTCATGCAGGCAGTGATTGTGCTTTGTTGGAGGTAGTGTGGTGCTTAGCTAAGGTATGCATTGCTAATGAGGGCTTTTCAGAAGTAAAAGTTGTTGGGAGGGGGGGGGGGCACTCTTGCCGCTATTGTGGCTTAATAGTGGGACCTGGGAACTTGAGATGCAGCCCAACATGTAGCCCCTCGCCTGCCCTATCCGTTGCTGTGTCGTTCCCATCACATTCTTGAATTGCCCAGATTTTCACAAATGGAAACCTTAGCGAGCATCGGCGATATACAAAAATGCTCGGGTCGCCCATTGACTTCAATGGGGTTCGTTACTCGAAACGAACCCTCGAGCATCGCGAAAATTTCATCCCGAGTAACGAACACCTGAGCATTTTGGTGCTCGCTCATCTCTAGTGACTTGGAATAAAAATCTAGGAGTGGATTTCTCTCTTATATGTGCAATGGATACAGTGCCAACTAAACGGCTACACAGGAATGTCACAGCTAAAGTCATATTCTGACTATACAGTTTTATTTTCTTAATATCTCTGAAGCTTGTAGAAACATGTATATCTTGAATAGTGTTGCTCGTTTTGATTGGCTGGGCAATAAAATCACCTTAATTTAAGCATAATTCAATCAGGTAACTCCAAATCGTGGTGAAAATCATGGGAAAATCATAATTCCCGTAAAGCCTGCTGCAGAAGTCACCATGCAGGCAATTAGCAGCCAGGGCTGTTTCAGGACATTTCGTCCAATTTTCTTTGTCCAATCTAAATCTCGTTCAATCCATAGATTTTGTCCATTGCTTTCCTTGTCCATTAGCACATTTCGTCCAATTTCTTTTGTCTAATCCACATTTCATCCAATTGCTTTCCTCGTGCTATACTAAATAAAAGACTGTGTTCTCCTCTTGAACATATAGTGTATATGAAATCACTGTCCAAAGGAAGACTCCGGTTGTCGCCAACTCTTGACCCAATACTGTAGTAAAAAAGTTGTAATTTCAAAAATTTTTAACTGATCACATGACAGTGACATCATCAAGCGCTGAAGGACCTGTGATGATGTCAATTATACACAGATGGACAGACATTTTAAATGAACAAATAAGCAAAAACAAAGAGGCCCAGCCAAACAGGCCTGGTCACTAAGGGGTTAAAACAAGTGTCTGAGAATCACTTTTGCATTTCCAATGCTAAGTGGACTAAATATAGGTTGGACATAGTGATATATAGGACAAATTAAGATCCGATGAATTGTCCGCCCAGACAAGTTTTTCCTTGGACAAATTTATGAAAAGACAAGAAAATCTTGGACGTAATGTCTGACTGTACGAGTTTCTCTTGGACAAACTTATGAAAGGACAAGAAATCTTGGACCAACTTCCTTCAAACCGCCAAGGTGCCTTGTTGATGTCACCAAATGTGTCTTCCATCTTGCATATGGGCAGCAGTTTCTTTAGATGTCTACATCACATGGCCTTGCCACATATCACATAGGCACAGTGTAACCAACAGCCATTTTACATGGTTTGTTGTTAGCACCAGATATTCTACCAAGGCTATATTGCTGCTGGTATGAAAGCTTGTATGCTGGGGTTATGTTGGAGGGATATAACCCCAGTATAACAGAGAAAGAAGCTGCATCATGTTTATATACCTATATGACAAGTGGTGTGTTGTTAATAGGGACAGATATTCTACAGAGGATATATTTCTGCTGGGTGTGAAAGCTTGTATACCAGCAGAGAAGGTGAGTTCTCCTTCAATGGAAGTGTTCAAACAAAGGCTGGACAAATATGTCTGGGATGATTTAGTGAATCCGGCACTGAGCAGGGGGTTGGACCAGATGACCCTGGAGGTCCCTTCCAACTCTACCATTCTGTGAAGGTAAACAGGGTTCTATTGGAGGGAGCAGAGAAAGAAGATGCATACTGTTTATATATCTATACAACATGTAATCTATACATTGGGAGAGGGTATATGTCTGCTGCTGTCAATGTATACAACAGCAAAGCAGGCAGACTAGCTATGCTTTGGTGTGGCGAATATTGCAGTTCCCTTTTTGTCTCAGACATCATTCAAAATTGACAATCTGGCCACTCCAAATTATCTGCAGACCTTACGCAGCTAGCACTGAGGTTCGGCGGAATTCAATTATGCCCCTTCTCCTGTTTCTGCCATGTTTTCTCCTACTACTTTCCCTGAAATGAAAAGTATGAATGGACATACAGAGCTACAGTCGTCATGTTTCCATGAGAAGCACACTCTGCTCTCAAGGTGCTGTTGCTGTTGGTGGAACTGCTGCTGCTTTCCTTCTGCTGCTTCTGCCAAGCTTTCTTTTCCTTCTCCCTTTCCTTTTCCCAAAATGAAAATTTTCTAAAGCACAAGAACCAGCTGTAGCTCTATAGCTTTTCTTGGAGAAGGCCAGCGCATGGCTGTTCTGTTCAACTGTTAGAATTAGTTCTTTTCAAGCTTTTTGGCATTGCTTTTAAGACAAGCAGTGCACCTGCTGTCTCCCTTGACATAATTTTTTGGTAACTATACTTATTTCCCTTAGAGGAAAAGTAGAAGGACCATGCTTAAGAGTTGCATTCACTTGCAGTCCTTGTAGAATTTATGACATTGTTTTTAAAACAAACAGCATACCTGTTGTTTTGCATAGTGAAGTTTTTTTGTAGCTCTACTGTTCCTTGGAGAAGGTCCGTGCTTGAGTGTTGTGTTTATCTTGCAGAATTTCTCCTTATAAAATTTATGACATTGCTTTTAAAACAAGAAGAATACATGGGGGGCACTGGCTGCCTTAGGGACCTTCTAGAGGGCAAATTAGTCAATTCGATTTTTATTCCCATTGATTTTAATGGAAGTCGAAATTGAACGTTCCGAATAACAATGATTTTTGTGAAATCTGCCTTATACTGACACAAACTATTTGTACACTAATCGCTCATCACTTATCTTGAAGTTCCTGGGACTCAATTCAAATCGTTAAGAAGGTACTCAACCTTCATGTGTAACTATAACACTACTGTCTACTTACAGTATTTTGAACCAGGGGCCAGGTGTGACTGCAATCTCTGCATCTCCTGTACCTAAGCCTCTGATAATATTCTCTCACCAGGCCAGTGATTGACTGATAAAACTATAAGAATCTAGTTGGGACTAGTGACTTCATAATACCTGAGCTTGTAAATGGACATTCCAACCATATGCATTCATGACATATTTACTGGATATACCATAAATGGTTGAAAGGTGAAGATTTCATAGACTAAGAACAAAACTAACAAAGAATGCTGTGCATGTATCATAATCTGTCTTTTGCTTCTCTTCTTTTGCTAGGCTCAAGTGCTTATTTCCTGATAGATTCGGATCCCAGTGTTGAGACATTTATGGCATATCTTAGCAACACACCATAAAAGTTTATAATTGGAATAAACTTTTTAATGTGAGATGCTCAGCTAGTTGAGTGTCATAATATGTAGATAAGTTAAAGGTGGTCTACTCCAGGAACATTTCGAGTTGGCTTTATGGGGTTGAAGAAAAGTATACTGCACCATATCAATTTTTAACTGAATACCTCTGCATAGCATAGTAGAGTCTACTACTTTGTTCCATATAGCAAAAAAAATATACCAACATATATTGGCCAAGAATAGGGACCTATGAATATGTTTTATGGACATGCCGATGCATAAGACAAATATACACAGCAAATGTGTGGGTGAAAAATTCTCCTAAAAACATAATACAATGAATATGCTGCCATTGGAATAGTTGCCTCGAGAGTAAAATATGGCAAAAAAATGGCATACACAAAAAATTACTTGTGTATCAAGAACAATAGAAACAAAAAGTGACAACACCCAATGGTGCAAAAATACTTAAATCTTCTTAATTTCTTCCAGATGTACAGATAGCAGCAACGTTTGGACTCCTGCGAGTCTTTGTCAAGTATTTTTGCACCACTGGATGCTATCACTTTTTGTTTCTATGGTCTATTTTGAGAATCTTGGATTCTGCTTCTGCTGTGGCTTTGCATGCTTTGTTGCCCCACTGGAGACGGCATTAGGGATTGTGCTGCTGACATTTGTGAAACTGCTTTGTGTATCACGAACGTCATATTTTGCTGCTGACTACCAGCAAACATTGGACTGATGAGTTTCTAATAACCCAAAAATGGCAAAAAAGATCGTGACTGCAAATCTTGCTAAAATTTGACCTACATGATGTGTGTGAACCAGGCATAAGGAAACACACTTATAGTTTTAGCAGCACCTCACATCAGACTTGTTTTTGCTCTATTCTTTTTTATACCCTGGAAGAACCTTACCAGGCTACATTTCACCAATAAGGAGCTTTCACAAGATTCGGAATTAGTCTGCACAGACATTTCTGCGTCATAATGTTATTCCTTGTGGGACTTAAATTCTGTAACTGTTAAAATCTGCGTGTCTTTATTTCAAAACAGCACAATTAAATTCCACAGCAGAAAAGCTTTCTGGTGCGGAATCAATGACGTCTTGCGGAATTATAACAGACAGGAGATATAATTCCACAATTAACATCTGTGCAAAAAAACTAGAAATTCCACAAGACGTTTCGCAGAACACATTCTGCGCAACCGAATCAGCACTAATTGCCAATATCTGTGCTGCGGCCTGCAGACAATTCTGTCTTGTGTGAATGGTCCCACGGGTTTTGGGCTGTCCTACAGTGTTTCTTGGTATTTGGTTTGCCCTATCCTTTACTGTTCAGGGTTGATACTTTTCAGGCTCCGCTTTAAATGATTATGTATTGTTAATATTGTACATGAAAATAATCGTTCATTTAGTTATTTGTTGTACATGAAATGTTGTGTAAGATCTTGCTTTAGGAGTACAAGTGAGTTAATTTTGGCAAAGGACATGTCTAGGTTCAGATACTGAACTGTGTTTTGGAAAATGTTCTTTGTGGCAGTGTGCCCAGCCTTGGAGCTCACGCGCAGAACAGTTCATAATTACATCATAACTCAATCCAAAGTAGTTTGTTTCCAATAAATCTTCAACTGAATTAGTGTTTTCTTCAACTGAATTAGTGTTTTTTAAGTACAGATTCATTTAATCAGCTATACAGTAGGAACATAACAATTCTGAATGTTTCCTTAGATATTGTAGCCCAATGAATAATTAGATTAGCAATATTTGTACAAAAATGTCCTACTACAAGTCTAATATGTTTACTAGTTTAATAATTTGGATTAGGAAGGTTCAGTAAGCCTCTGGAGTGCTATATAGCTTGTGTCTGGAAAATAAAAAAAGCAGTTTAGACGAAACTCAACAATTCCATTAGAAAGTGCTTGTTCTTTGGAGGCACGCAGTAAAACTCCACAGCTCTAAATTTAAAAACCATGATACATGCCCTTAAAGTGGTATTCACATCTTAGACAATTATGACATATCCATAAAATATGCTCTAAATATGGGGTAGATGAGGTTCCTACCCCTGGGAACACTATCTATTAGGAAAATGAGAGTCATGTGACTTGTATTCCTTTTGGTGAGGCTGTTGGATCCAGGTGGAGATTGAATGGAGAGGTGGCTGTGCATGTGCAAGCTTCTTTCAATACATGTCAATATGGGCTCCTTCACACGAGCGTATGCACAAATGCGCATGCTGCAGTACAACGTATTTGCCCTATGAGTGAAGTTGATGCGTGTCTGCCAATTGTACTGTACTTTTTGTGCACCCAGGGCCTGTTCATTTGAGTGCTCAACACCTCCCCACCCAGATATTAAAGACTATTTAGCCTAATGAGCTCCAGATGTGTTCTTTTCCCTGCAGTTTTGCGCTGTATTTCGCGCATTCTGTTGCGTATTGCATGTGCATTTGCTCTCACCCATAGACTTCTATGGGATCCTAGAGTATGTTCTATTTTTTTGCACGCATGAGAAGTGCGCATGCAAAAAAAGGAAGTATGGGTAACTCCATTGTAATCAATTGGCTTTATTCTGTGTGTACTGCAAATTTTGCATGTGCAAATATGTTTGTGTGAAGGGGCCCTAAGAGTTAGGGTTTATTCAGTTGTCCGTATATCGGACGGGTTTTCACGCCCGGCCGATATACCCTGTCTCTCTCTGCAAGGGGAGGAGGCAGGCCGGGCTGGGAGCAGTGCACTGAGCTCCCACCCTCTCTCTGCCCCTCGCCATGGGAGGGGGTGGGATGGGGCGGAACTTACTGCTACCAGCCCGGCCCGCCTCCTCCCCATGCAGAGAGAGACAGCGTATATTGACCGGGCGTGAAAACCCAGCAAATACATGCACGTAGGAATAAGCCCTTACACAAATTTCAGAGCATGGCCAGAATTTGACTGGATGCATTTGCTGTGGCCAGGGGTGTGCCTAGGGAGAACAAAGTTGCACCCTCCTACATATATATATATATATATATATATATATATATATATACATATACATACATATATATATACATATATATATATATATATATATATATATATACATACACACACACACTCTCTCTCTCACACACAAACAGATTTAGGCTGCCTTCACACAGGCGAAAGCGCATTTACGCGTGCATTTGCGATGGGTATTCGTGCAATGGCCGTTGTGTTTTGCACACACTTGTGCATGTTTTACTGTATTTTTTGCATGCGCAAAAAAACATGCAAGTATGCTCCCATTGATTTCAATGGTCAGTTAGGTGTTGTTCTTATGGTATGATCTTGGTTCTGGTGCTGTTTTTATGTAATGAACTGTTCTGCTATATCTCAATAATACATATTTGGAGTATTATAATTCTCATATTGGACTATTAGCTTAAGGGTAATTCTCTGTGGCATGCTAGATTGCGGGCATTTCACATGCATAATTTAATTACCAAAGTAGGGAAATTTGGAGTCCCACTCCTAAAAAGCATATCTTCCTGATATGGCATGGTCAAGGGTGGGAGCTAAATGTAGCCATGGGCAGGGACTGGTTGGGGTGGGGCTTAGAAAAAGTGCTGTGGCGCGCTTAGTGTTCCAACTTAGTTGTCCATCTTTACTTCCCTGAAAAGTTGGAAGGTCTCTGTGGATATTGGGAGGTATGTGTGGATACTGTGGATATCAATATTGACTATATTCACATATGCATGCTTTGTAGCTAAAGATACTGTTACGATCATGTGGGCAACTACTCACGGGGTTCACACGATCGTGACCAAGATGGATGGAATACACACACAGTTTCAGACTACTGGCCCTGAACTACAGGGGAGGATGACATGGCCCTACCTAAGCGGGGACATTGCCCCAATAAAGGGTGGCCCAGCGGTCTTCAGATCTGGGCCCTAGCTGCTCCTAGGAACCATGCCACCAGAACAGGACACATACACATGACAGGGACAGAACAACAGGACACACAGAGCCAGAAAACACAGCATACAGCAGCCAAAATGCAACCACTAATAGCAGATGATAAGCTATATATATATAAATACCAGGTATTAGTTGACATTTTGTACAAAACATGGAAGCTAGTGGGCCACTTCACGGCTCCTGGCTATACCGCTAGTCCCTACACTAACGAGGAGTCCAGCAGCACCAGGCACAGTTCACATAGCAAGCTGCATCAGGACAGGACACAGGTCACACAGCAAGCTGACACAAAACTGACAGAACATAAACATACAAACGGACATGAACCAGCAAGACACCAAACACACAGTAAGCTGCAATGGACAAGGATTCATGACTGCTCACTCTGGACACTAGACAGAGACTCACAGGAGCAGGGTTTATATGTGAGCCAAGACCCGGGAGATT